>NC_086324.1:97408381-97758381 GCF_036172605.1 Pelobates fuscus | reverse complement strand
GAAATTTGTTATGTATTTTTAGTATAATAGGAGAAATTATATACATAACCACACTATCTGCATTCCAGCATGTGACTACAAGACTTCTAGTAATGCTCTACTGTGAGAGAGGTTGAGTTTACTCAAAAAGGAATGTATATAGTGTATTGTCACTTTTTATGTTCAATAAACAAGAATTGGTATTCCTGGAGTATGTTTTGAATGTTCTCCGATATGTGGAGCAAGAAATGGGAAAAACAGTGCTCTGGGACATCCTGTGAAACTGATGGACTCTCTGCATGATGACCTCCAGCGTCAGATTGTCTACCAGACAGCCACTAGAGGCACTTTCTGCAGTTTCACCTAGTTTAATTCCATGAAACAATGCTTGATGTCCCCACACTTTGTATAAGGACATCCCTGTAAAGTACATCTTGTAAATCCCCATAGGAGCACTAAGTCAATGTGTTTCTGTGGGGAAGGCCTAATGTGCGCACAAGGGACTTTGGCACTGGAATCAGGTAAACGTTTAAAGGGTTTCATCATCTGAATCAATTTCTGGTGCAACATACACTACTTTAAATTAATTTCCCCCCTCTGCTGTAAAAGCATGGCAAGAGCTTTATTTATGGTTGGTATCTTGGATTTGAGATTAGAATTGAAAATATGTGCTTCTTCTCAATTGTGATCAATATGCCAAGTTCTTCATGGTCCTCTAACCAGGATAAATTTCCTAATTGCCTTTTCTTTAGGCACTCTGAATCTGTTGCACACTTACAGTCAACCCTTCATACATATATTTAGCTGCAAGTCTAGTTCTATAGACCTCTACTTTCAGTACAGAAGTGTGCTACAGGAGAGATTTAATTGTCCTTGTGGAGTAATTGCACTTCTGCTTCCAGTTGAACTTCCTTCACCTTTTCTTTCTCATTGCCCTCAAGCTCTTTTTCTAGTTTGGCTTTAATGGCCTCGGAGTACACATTCTGACCAGTCTTGGCATGTAATTGAAGCTGCACAGCATGCAGTTGTAGAAGCTGATCATGAACATCTTTATTCAAAACCACTTTTTCTGCCCAAGTTTCAGTCAGTTCTGATTACAGATCAACAAGCCATGCCTCCAACTTGTGGTTGATCTGGCTTACAGTTTACGCCTTGTGGCCGAGCTGTGTAAAGCAAGAGCTCAGACTGGTAATCTTCTGCCAGCCCTCATGTATGTCAGCCTTCTCCGAGTCTATCTCCCCAGGAGCAGGTCCACAAACACCTTGTCAAACGCCTTCTTCAGCATCTCTAGCCAACAGCACATAGGCATCACGGAAACCGGCCGGCCAGAGGATGAGGCATCCGGGGACATCGGAAACTGACATGATGGAGCAGCCGAGAGCAAGAGCAGGAAACATCACTCACACCCCATGTACCAAAATGAATCTACTGATTGGCTGGGAACTTTCTCCAAGCGTGCCCTCTGTCTTTTTTTTTTTTTTTTTATTCCCAACACTTTAGTTTTTTTTTTAAATTTAAAGAAACCTTAATCTCTGAGCAGCAATTTATACATAGTTGCTTTTACCCTATATTTATTTGTTAAAAAAAAAAAAAAAATATATATATATATATATATATATATATATATATATATATATATATATATATATATATATATATATATATATCTCTATCTTGAGATATACAAATAAGAACAAGTCAGTTGTTTCGTGTGAAGAGGTAGGCCTGAAAAGATGCCAAATGTGAATACCACCGAATCTCCGAACAAAAGAAAAAGTCCCTCCCCCCCACTATTAGGCTAGGCTTTTACCTTGACTAATTTATCAACTGTTAAATACCGCCAAAATCGCCCAAGTTTGCTAGAAAGATAAGCATGAAAGACCTAATAATGTTATTAATTGGTAAAATTGTGCAAAATATCGTAACTTAATGAGGAATGTTGAAAGCATGAAACTGTGCTGATTAAAATATAATGTCATGGATGTAACTACTGCGCCTGGGTAGCTGCTGTAAGGAAAATACTAGCTCTTCCAAAATGCTCGTGTTTTGGTGCATAATTCAAAACTGGACCTAAAAAGCAACAGTCAGAATTGACAACCTGAAAAACAAAGTAAACCTAATTTGGTTAAATATATATAAAACTGACACCCTCTTCCCCATCCCCCTCCCCCCCCCCCCCCCCCTCCATTTGAATACACCCCAGACATCAGAGCCCTAGGACGACAAGGACAGGCCCTCAAAAGCTACCAGGCAAGCAATTTCTCCAAACCCATCTACTGAACACTAAAAGAGACAACACACACAGCTTAGTCACGTAACTCCACAGCGGTGTGGCAGTCACATGGTACAGGAACCCCTATCTCATACTCCACACGCAGGTGAGGACATGGGTCAGGGAACTGCACCCCACACCGGTCTGGCGATTTGTAAGACCAGACCTCACTACGCTCTAGCTCTACTTTTACTCTCCACCCTCTATACTACTCCTTTCTTCACTCCCTTCTCTCTCTTCCCCCTCCCTGCGCCAGACCCTAAGGGCGACTGGGCGGTTGCCCCAGTGACCCACCACAGAGTCCCCACACGAGGACCACATACAACGGACAAAGCACATGCAAAAAACAGCCTTCCTTCCAAATCAAGGAATGACTTTCCAACTACAATCACTTAACGTAAAAGGGCTAAACGCCCCCAAAAAGAGACGACTAATGTTTCGGGAGATCAAACGGAAGGGATCGGATATCACGTTCCTACAGGAAACACACATACCCAAGCACACGACCTTCCAGCTCAGAGACCGCACACACCCCATCTCGTATGAAGCTAGATCCCATCGTAAAAACAACGGGGTAGCAATCTTAATACACAGCAAATGCCCACTTCAGGTAACATCATTCGACCCAGACCCAGAAGGGAGATATATCATACTATCAGGAACACTACACTCACACGCCGTTCACTTGGTGAACGTCTATGCCCCAAACACACCAGATATAGCCTTCTGGGACACCATATCCACCAAACTCCAGAAACTCCCACATGGTATGCTCATTGTGGGTGGGGACCTAAATGCTGTGCCGTGTCCGGCTGCGGACAGAAGCTCTAAACCGGGCCAATTGAGATCACAGTGCAGAGGGAGTCAGGATAAACTACTACACAAGTTTACGCAAGATAACGGATTGATTGACGCGTGGCGAGCGCAACACCCTAGCACACGAGACTACACGTTTTACTCGGCCCCCCACGGGACCTATTCCAGGATCGACCTCTTCCTCGTCAACAACATTTGCATGGCGAGGGTGGTGGACACTGGAATAGGATCCATAACGTGGTCAGACCACGCAGATATTGCTATAACACTGGGTTCTCTATGCACAACAACGTCGTGGAATTGGAGACTTAGCCCACATTTGCTGAGGGACCCAGAATCACAGGAGGTAATCCGAAAAGACATACAAGAATACTTCGAAATGAACGACACTGAAGACGTGTCCCCAAGCACTGTCTGGGCAGCTCACAAGGCAGTGATCAGGGGCACATGCATAAAACTAGCCACAAGAAAGAAGAAACAGAAAACGCAGAGACTGACACAATTGCTCGCTTTGTTGAGAAAACAAGAACAACAACACAAGACTACCCCAACCCAACAGATCCTAGAGCGCCTGGAAGACACCAGAAGATCAATAACGGAATTGCTTCTGGACGACGCAGCCAAAGCCATCACCTGGTCCAGAAGGACGTTTTACGAAAAATCAAACAAGATGGACACCCTGCTAGCAAGGACCCTACGCCCACGACAGAGTAGAACTCATATCACCACAATCAAACACAGGGATGGAACCATAAAGAACACTCCGACGGAAATAGCACAGATATTCACAGACTATTACAAGAGACTCTATAATCATACCACGAGAGACCCCACGGCGCAAGCAGCGGCGAGGGAGAACATGACAACGTTCCTGCAAGGCTTAGACATCCCAAAGCTACCGACGGCGGCAGCAGAGACACTGAACGGAACAATTACTGAGGATGAAATAGATAAAGCAATAACACAACTGAAAGGCAACAAAGCTCCAGGACCAGACGGATTCGACGGGGCCTATTACAAAACGTTTAGGGAAGAACTTACACCTCGCCTCGAAAGACTCTTCAATAATTTTATGGATGGAGGCAACCCAGAAAGTGGGATGTCATTGGCCAACATCATACTCCTTCCGAAACCAGGCAGGGACCCCCTATTACCAGAGAACTACAGGCCCATCTCACTGATTAACCATGACATAAAAATTTTAGCGAAAGTCCTGGCAGACCGCCTTAACCCGCACTTGAAAGCAATGATACACCCGGACCAGGTGGGCTTTATACCAGAGCGACAACTGTTTGAGAATACCAGACGGAATATAGACCTCATATGGCACCAGCGAACCGTGGGCACTCCCACGGCAATCATAGCAATAGACGCCGAAAAGGCTTTCGACCGGGTCGAATGGCCTTATCTATTCCACCTCCTCGAACACCTGGGATTCCCGGAGAAATATGTGGCCACAATTAAAGCAATGTATAACCAAGTAAATGCACAAGTTAAAATTACGGGAGCGAGGTCCACACCTTTTAAACTGAGCAACGGGACCCGACAGGGATGCCCCCTATCGCCACTATTGTTTGTACTGACCCTAGAACCGCTCTTGCAAGCCCTACGCCAACACCAACGGATACACGGCGTAACAATAGGAGGACAGGAGTTCTTAGTGTCCGCCTATGCAGATGACGTCCTGTTAACGATTACAGAACCGAAAGACTCCATGGAGGCTCTGCAAGAAGTATTAACACGATTCGGTGAATTCTCCAGTTACAGGGCTAACCTAGAAAAATCAAGTGCCCTAACAATGGGCATGTCCGCGGCGGACACGGCAGAGTTGGGGGACACATATAACATCCCAATAGCTACAGATCACATAAAATACTTGGGGATTCAACTTCCAAAAGACCCGGCCAAACTATACCGCCTAAACTACACCCCGATGCTACGAACCCTCATTCACGATATGGATAAGTGGCTAGATAAACCTATCTCTTGGATAGGGCGTATTCACGCAGTAAAGATGAATGTGCTACCCCGTATTCTATTCCTCTTTCAGGCGCTCCCAGTTAAACTATTAAAATCGGATTTAGCACCGTTGCAAAAGGCAGCCGGGGACTTTATATGGCAGAATAGGCGGCACAGGATATCCCGAAACATATTATATAGACACAAACAGAGAGGAGGGTTGGGACTCCCCCACTTTTACTTTTATTATGTAGCAGCGCAATTAGCGCAGGTAGCCATGTGGCACACACCACCGACGGTGAGGAGATGGGTAGACCTGGAGTCCCTTCTCACCGGCCCAGATCTACCACAATATCATATGTGGGTATCCAGAGGAGACAAGCCAACACTGAGAACCTCTTGTCCAGCCATACATAACTCCTTGAGATTATGGGACGCGTCTGCGTCCAAATATAAACTGGCGACATCCCCTTCCCCACTTACTCCACTTCTACGAAACAGAGCCTTTCCCCCGGGAATGGCAGCCAGGGAGTTCGCGAACCTGGAAAAGGTGGGATTGCAGAGAATATGCCACATGTTTGATGGCAAAAACATTGTTACGTTCGAACAATTAAAGCAAGAAACACATCTCACCCCCAGGGACTTTTTTCGATACATGCAAATCAAAGATTTTGTGCGTAGCCCCCACATACAGAGAGCAGGAACCGCCACACTAACATTCTATGAGAAAATGTGCTTAAAAGAATCCACACCATCAGGCCTCATCACGACACTGTACACACACGTTTGTGCAGAAACAGAGGAATGGGGTACATTAACATACTCGGAGACATGGGAGAGGGAACTGGGAGAGGTCCTGGAGGGCGTAGAGTGGAGAGAAATATGGGAAGCAAACACTGCAGTGTCCATATGTGTTTCCCTCCAGGAACAATCCTATAAAACTATGTTTCGGTGGTATACCACCCCGGTGAAACTTTTTCATATGCACCAAACACCGACCGACGAATGCTGGAGAGGATGCGGCCTCAGAGGCACGTATCTCCACATGTGGTGGGAATGCCCAAGGGTACAAGAGTACTGGTCGAAAATATTTGACCTACTTCAACAGATACTACACAGGGCACCCGAGCTTAACCCCTGGACATATTTATTGAATAGAGCACTGGATAACTGGACCATCAGGGAACAAAAATTAATACACAAAGTAACATTAGCAGCACGTAGAACCATGGCACAGGCTTGGCTAAAAGTAGACGTGCCCCCCATTCGGAAGGTAATCTCCAACCTGAAAGACGTACACTTAATGGACAAATTGACGGCCACAGTGAGAGGCTCCATGTCCAGGTTTGAAAAAATCTGGGAACCTTGGACTAGTAGCGAACTCTCCCGAGACATAGATTAGCAGGGGACGACGCTGGGAATCTGGACACCCCCACGCAACTCGGGAATGGCGCACTCCCCCCCCCCCCTCCCCCCTCCTCTCTACCCAGATCTCCACTCTTATTACTCATCTTCGTTCTCACCTCTTTTCTCTTCTTTCTTCTCTTCTTCTTCACACACTTTTTCACATCAGGGGGGGCATTTGGCCCCCAATCCTAGAATACCACAGACAAAATGACTTCTGGCTGGACCAGGACAGCTACACTGGGATTGGTGACCCAACCTCCTACTGAACTTTGAAATTAATTACTTAACAACAGCCTCGTTGGCACAGATAGTTTCTTTAGAGATATATTCTGCTGGTTCGTTACTTCAGTTGTATAAAAATGTAAAACGTGTAATGTCGTTGTTGCAATGCGGGCATGATAACTGCGGCCCACAGGCATACCTGTAATGCACCAGGAACGATTTCAATATCTGTATCAGCTATACCATGTATAATGTCCGCGAATGTTGCAATGAGACTTTCACACAAAAATAAAGTTTAAAAAAAAAAATATATATATATATATATATATATATATATATATATAAAACTGGAAGATTGGTGAAATTAGTAGTTTGTGAAAGCTATGAGGCTAGAACTTGGCAGTAAATATAAGTGAATATAAAGAGCAAAAGGTCAACAGAGGTTCAATATAACCACACCTTAATATAACCTATAACCACAACCAGAAAGTGACACTAGAATTCAGTACTATATTACTAACCCAGGGAAAATGTGGCAGAGTGATTGTTCATAAGGTAGGTAAAGTAAATTAAGCCCAGAACAACTAAAACGTTAGCGATCCCTATTACCAAAGAATACAGAAGAAAGTTTAATAATTATGTTAAATGACCCAGTTGACCATGTATGCGGAAATGGCTCCAGATACTAAATTGCTGGTTTGAAGCATACATAACTGCCTAATGACAGGTAGCATGGCCGAACGATGCTTAAAATTAAAGTAATGAATGTGCAGCCGAATGTACTGAAACCAAATGGAAAATAAAGGAAGGCCGGAACATGTGTACTGAACCGTAAAGAAAATATAGCACGGCTGAACAAAGACCTAATGTATTACAATAAAAGTGAAAAGTTAACGTAGGTAGACCGAATGTACTGAACCCAAACGAAAATGTAAGCCGACAGTACTAACCAAAGTGATTTATCTAAAGAGGCTGAACATAAGCCAAATGTACTCAACCGAAGTGATGATGTAGCATAGCTGAACATAGACCAAATGTACTGAAACCACCATAATTATGTAGTTTGGCCAAATAGACTGAGCCACAGTGATTATGTGTCATGGCAGAACACTATGCACTGAACCGTAGTGAATAACGTGGCCAAATGTACAACGCAAGCCAGTCTTCCTACTCATGAACATGAACGGATTCTTCACTACAGATGCCGGAACACAATCCTAAACTGGGAAGGACACGAACCGGAAGTTGAGTGCGGCAACCTAGCAACCAGAAACATAGAAACATAGAAACATAGAATGTGACGGCAGATAAGAACCATTCGGCCCATCTAGTCTGCCCAGGATACAATCTGCGACAAAACTTCAGGATATAGCATTTTGTCTACTGGACTAATACGGCTAATCCAATCTAAACTACTATGGTGTGTGTGTGTGTGTTTGTGTGTATATATATTTGTGTGTGGTCCTTGAGAAAGACCCTTAGGGGTCGACACGTTGGGACAACTCTGAAATAACTGGATAAACTTCACGTTTGGAAGAAGACCTGTGAGTGCGCCTCTCCATCCTTTATTTATATATTTTATACGCTGGTAGCACCAAGGCAAAAAAACTTAAGGGTGAGTGCTGTGATATATATTGTGTGTGTGTGTGTGTGTGTATGTATGTATGTATATGTATGTATATATATGTATGTATGTGTATATATATATATATATATATATATATATATACACACACACACACACGTATAATAGGCAATATTGACATGGTATTTGTAACAAAGTCCAACTTAAGATCTGCAGGTGATGCACAACAGTAAATTATATATTCTAGTTTTACATACAAAAAGTGCGTGACAATGAACAAGTGAATTTGTTGGTAGAGTGTGGGCAAAATGTAAATATCAGCACAGGCAAGAAATATTTGGCCAAAAGTTGTCCAGTTACTGTAAAGTTGGGGCTCGGCTATTTTCAAGCCAGATCACGTTCTTTCCCAAAATATAAAAAAATCTGTACTGAGAATGTACAGTGTTCACTTTTGCAAATCACTGAATGCATTTGTAAACCCATAGCTTTCTGTTTTTATTTTTAAGTTGGTTAATGTTGTATACTGGAAATGTCTCCAAAAAGATTTTGTGAAACAATGAAGATGTGATTTATTTGTCTGGAAACTCCCCTCTGTCCCAAACTTTTGTATGTGTGGATACATCTTGTTCCATAGATATCATTTACTTAGAATTTGCAATGACTCAACACTTTTAGCATAACACTTCTGTTCTTCAGTATATGCAACTTTTACCCCCCAGATATGCTAAGCATGCATGTCCCTTAAAATCAAATGCAAACATTGGTAGTTTCTTCCCTTTATTTAATAAAACACAAATTGCTTTACGTGACTGTTTGAAGGTACCATTACATCAAAAGAGGCAGTTACTTCTTAAAGTGCTAGCCAAGCACCATAGCCACTACAGCCCCCTATTGTGGATGAGGTGCCACTTTTTTTGTTTTTGGTTTTTTCCTTTGGGGCATATGCTTTCCTGTTCCTTCCCACAGAAGATTTCTTTAAAAAAAAAAAAAGTCCCTACTTCTAAATTATCAGTATCTATTCCTGTCATGTTTTGTTGGCTGACACCAGTTGATTGCTCTCATCCAATTAACTTTATCAAAATATGGACACAGTTGATATTTCTAAAGTGAAAAGCAAGTTTCTGCTTTAACAATATTTTGGGAAGATAGAGCAATTTATTGCACCTGGGAGACCTAGATAAGTGTCAAACTGCTCAAAGACCTCACTCATGGTGCTTAGAATGTTCCTTTAACAAAAGTCTCTCCTAACAAGAGGCATCTGTTTAAAATATGGGATATGTCTTTCAGGCGTGTGGTGTTTGTTTTTATTTTTTTATTTTTATTTTATTTTCCTTAACTTTACTACCAGAATACATTTTTACTTGTACATATGTTTGATGCAAATTTGTGCTCAAGGGGACCCGTTCATAGTAGCAGGGCCGCCACCAGAAATTTTCGGGCCCCTAACAGAACAAATGGTCTGGGCCCCCCCCAATTCACAAAAAGTGCAAATAAATAATAAATATAAATATCAAAACAAACAAATAACGCAGGAAACAATGAGCAAATATATACAACAATGTGCAAATAGTGCAGTGCAAACAAATGTTACACAAATTGACCTGCTCTATGTGTTTTAATACAACTTACCAATGTAGTAATCTTCAGATGTCCTAGGAAGTTACAAGCACGTACGTGGTCATGTAACAGGCAGAAATACTCACCTTTCAGGAAAATTGCAGGTGTCCATCAGTCGCAAGGTCTGAGCAACAAGAAACAAACACACACACTGATGCACAGAGAAACACACAAACAAACATACATTCACAATGTGCATTTGGCTCTGTGTATTTCTAAATGTGTCTGAGAGTGTGTGTCAGACAGCAAGTATCCTTGTAAGTGAATGTGTGTGTCTGGGACCATGTGTGTGTCTGGGACCATGTGAGCAAGTGGAAGCTCGTATGTATGGGGGGCTGATTGTGATCTTTGTGCATTGTGTTTATGGAGAAGCTATATTTCACGACTGTGTATGATTACTGTCTTCAGGGTGTAACTGTGAAGGGGGAATATAGGGTTAACTTGGCAGAGTAAGTGTGACAGGCAGGAGCGTATTAGCCGTGAGGCAAACAAGGCATTTGCCTTGGGCGGCATTTTCCAGGGGGCGCCTGAGTTTTGTCCTGCCTAGGGCAGCACAAAACCAGGATACACCACTGGTGACAGGGCGAGGGGCGTGAAAGAGACAGGGGTGGGGGTGAGTGTGACAGAATGAGAGAAGTAGAGTGTGACAGAATTGGGGTGAATGTGGGGCTTAAAGTGACAGGGTGAGTGTGGCAGGGAAAGATTTGGGGATGAGTGTGACATAGTTGGAGGAGGGAGTGTAACAGGATGAGGGGTGTTAATAGAAACAGAGAACGTGACGGCAGATAAGAACCATTCGGCCCACCTAGTCTGCCCAATTTTCTAAATACTTTCATTAGTCCCTGGCCTTATCTTATAGTTAGGATAGCCTTATGCATATCCCACGCATGCTTAACCCCTTAAGGACCAAACATCTGGAATAAAAGGGAATCATGACATGTCACACATGTCATGTGTCCTTAAAGGACCACTATAGTGCCAGGAAAACATACTCGTTTTCCTGGCACTATAGTGCCCTGAGGGTGCCCCCACCCTCAGGGTCCCCCTCCCACCGGGCTCTGGGGAGAGGAAAGGGGTTAAAACTTACCTTTCTCCAGCGCCGGGCGGGGAGCTCTTCTCCTCCGATCCTCCTCCTCTCCTCCCATTCGGCTGAATGCGCACGCGGGGCAAGAGCTGCCACTAGAGGCTTTGAGGGCTGGATTAACCCATTTATAAACATAGCAGTTTCTCTGAAACTGCTATGTTTATAAAAAAATGGGTTAACCCTAGCTGGACCTAGCACCAAGACCACTTCATTAAGCTGTAGTGGTCTGGGTGCCTAGAGTGGTCCTTTAAGGGGTTAAAGGGACACTCCAGTGCCAGGAAAACACTGCAGGTCCCCTCTCCCTCCCACCCCCCATCCCAAGTTGCTGAGGGGGTTAAAACCCCTTCAGTGACTTACCTGTATCCAGCGTCGATGTCCCTCGGCGCTGGGTCAGGATCCACTCACGCTCCTCCCCCACCGACATCAGACGGGGAGACCTATAGAGCATGCGCAGCCGTCGGCGGGGGAGACGCACACAAACAAACGCGCATTAGACCTCCCCATAGGAAAACATTGAAAAATGCTTTCCTATGGGGATTTCAGCG
Source organism: Pelobates fuscus (assembly GCF_036172605.1). Classification (NCBI taxonomy): domain Eukaryota; kingdom Metazoa; phylum Chordata; class Amphibia; order Anura; family Pelobatidae; genus Pelobates; species Pelobates fuscus. The sequence continues at coordinate 97,746,895 of NC_086324.1, read as the reverse complement.
ACGCTGGAGGTCCTCACATAGCGTGAGGACGTCTTGTGCCGTTATAGCACACTTTTCATGTGCTATAAACACAGAAGTGTCCTCTAGTGGCTGTCTAGTCTAGAAGACCGCCATTAGAGGAGTTAACTCTGCAAGGTAAATAATGTAGTTTATGAAACTGCAATAATTACACTTGCAGGGTTAAGGGTAGTGGGAGTTGGCACCCAGACCACTCCAATGGGCAGAAGTGGTCTGGGTGCCTGGAGTGTCCCTTTAAGGAGGATTAATATTCAGGTTCAGTGTGACATGGTTGAAGTGTGAATCAGTGAGTGTGACAGCATTTGGTGCTAGTGTGGCATGGTTGGAGGATGGAGTGTGACAGGATTGAGGGATTATTATGACATGGTGAGTGTGGCAGAGCGAAAGGTGTTGAGTGTGACAGGATTGGATGTATTAATGTGAGTGTGGCAACGTTGTTGGAGGGGAGTGTGATACAGGATTAGCAGGGATAGATGTGAGTGTGGCATGGTAAAGGGGATGACTTTGTGTGGGGGTGAGGGTGACAGTGAGTGAGTGGAGGTGTGGGTAGCAGTGATTGCGGGAGGGGATGGTGGCAGTGAGTGGGGGAGGTGAGGGTGGCAGACTGGCATTGAGTGGGGGAGGGAATGGTGGCAGTGAGTGGAGGGAGATGAGGGTGGCAGTGAGTGGGGAGGGTGGCAGTGATGGGGGGAAGGGATGGTGGCAGTGATGGGGGAAGGGAGGGTGGCAGTGAGTGGGGGAGGTGAGGGTGGCAGACTGGCATTGAGTGGGGGAGCGGGGGGTGGCAGTGATGGGGGAGGGGAGGGTGGCAGTGATGGGGGGAGGGGAGGGTGGCAGTGATGGGGGGAGGGGAGGGTGGCAGTGATGGGGGGAAGGGAGGATGGGGGGTGATCTTCTTTCCTGCAGCAGCAGGAGGGTGGCAGTGAGTGGGGGAGGTGAGAGTAGCAGTGAGTGGGGGAGGTGAGGGTGGCAGTGAATGGGGGAGGTGAGGGTGGCAGACTGGCATTGAGTGGGGGAGGGTGGCAGTGAGTGGAGGGAGGTGAGGGTGGCAGTGAGTGGGGTGGCAGTGATGGGGGAAGGGAGGATGGCAGTGATGGGGGAAGGGAGGATGGCAGTGATGGGGGAAGGGAGGATGGCAGTGAGTGGGGGAAGGGAGGATGGCAGTGAGTGGGGAAGGGAGGATGGCAGTGAGTGGGGATAGGAGGTTGGCAGTGAGTGGGGAGGGTGGCAGTGATGGGGGAAGGGAGGATGGCAGTGATGGGGGGAAGGGAGGATGGCAGTGAGTGGGGGGGTGAGGGTGTCAGACTGGCATTGAGTGGGGGAGGGGAGGGTGGCAGTGAGTGGGGAGGGTGGCAGTGATGGGGGAAGGTGAGAGTGGCAGTGAGTGGGGGAGGTGAGGGTGGCAGTGAGAGTGAGACAATAAAATAACTTACCTCTGTCCCTGGTGATCTTCTTTCCTGCAGCAGCAGCACCCTCGTGGTCCCATGCTCTCCTTCCTGTCTGCAGCTCCGCCTCCACGGGTTCAGAGCTGCAGTCAGACCATGTGGAGATTGTCTCGCGAGCTCTGTTTGGCTGAGCTCGCTGACAATCAATCATGGTCTGCAGCTCTGCACCCGTGGAGGCGGAGCTGCAGACAGGAGTCACAGGGATCCGGATTTGTGCACTGTCTGCAGTCACAGTGCACGGTGACAGGCAGCTCTCTCCCGGCGGCACACAGGGGGGCCCAGCATCCAGCGGCACAGAGGCTAAGCTGCTGGGCCCCCCTACTGTCGGGACTTGAGCCCGCCCGACAAATGAGTCCTCTTCTCAGTCCCGGCCCGCACCAGCAATCCGGCCGCGGGCCGGGCCCCCCAGGACCGCCGGGCCCGTGACAATTGTCACGGTTGTCATGCCCTGATGGCGGCCCTGCATAGTAGTGTTTTGGCCCTTTTTCCTTTTAAATTGTAAAGTATTTATAAAATTTATAAAAAAAAAGAGAGGGTTGGCAACTTCAGTCTGGATTGTCCCTTTAAGTGGTCATGAAACATACTTAAAGGGACACTAGAGTCACCAAAACAGCATTAGCTTAATTAAGCAGTTTTGGGGTATAGATAATGTCCCGGCAGTCTCACTGCTCAATTTTCTGGTTCAATTATTTTGGTGACCTAAATTGCAGCTTTAACTGCTTGTGAAGAAAACCACAACTATTTTGCCTACAACTCTATTTTGGTTTCTGAAGTGTCCATTAAAGTCCAAATAAAGGCTCAAGAGACCTGGCAACATTAATATAGATTACACACACAAATATGTATCATTTATTTGGTGTTTATTGAAAACTGTACTACTTCTGTTTTTGTAAAGGGACATGTTGCTGCGTGTACTTGGTAGCCTATGAAGCTTGCATGTGGAGTCTGTTTTTCTGCTCAGTTGATTTTCTTTATAAAGTGTGCATTTGAGCAACGGGAAGGATATCATTCAGACAGCAATCGAAATTTGAGCAGATAAGGCAAAATCACCCAAGCTTATACTGGAGATTCTTCTCCTTCTACAGTGTAATTTTGGACGTACAAGTTATTTCAACCAGCTAATTTGGGGTTTTTTTTTACACATGAAACTTACTATTGAAACCAAAGTATGCCATGACTTATCCAATCCCCGTTTTTATATTTTAAAAAGCTGGTACCATTCTTCATGCATTAAAGTCCATGAAAGGCTTCTCGGTGAAATGGCCAATATACACTTCACTATAGTCACCAGAACAACTACAGTTTAATGTCTATAGCATGTCCTTGCAGTCTTTTTGCTGTAAACACTGCTTTTTCAGAGAAAAAGCAGTATCTTTTAGGCAGTATAAACATCTCTCTTGTGTTTTCATTTATTTATTTATTTTTTACTGAAAAGTTTACATTATAACTGAAACTGTCTTTTCTACCCAAATTAGTGTGACCTATATAGATTTACTGACATTTTTGTTATTCCTTGTGTCCTAAAGTAAATCCATGCTTTAATATGCATAAAGTTAAAGTTATGATCCAGTGCTATCATGTAGAGCAAGCATGTTAAACTCAGTCTGGCATGGGCCACATAAACAAGGTTTAAGTTTGTGGGCCGCAAAAAAAACCCCCAAAACCTTAAATTTTCATAGAAAAGTAGGTTTATTTTAAATGGTACAGCATCCCCCTCTACTAAACCACAGCACTCCCTCTACTAAATCCCAGTTCCCCCTCTACTAATCCACAGCACCCCCCTCTACCACCCTGTACCAAATCTGATCCTCTTGCTACCTCTTGAAACCCTGTGAAAGTGGAGCACGTCGATGTCAAGTGGCGTTGCGTGCCTCCATGCACCTCCAGGTACTCCACTGTCCAGCTGCAGCCAATGCAACTAACCAACACACACACACACACACACACACACACTCACAGACAGACACACACTCACTGACAGAGATACACACACACACACACACACACACACACACATTTAAAATTTTTGCATTTACATAATTTGATTTATTGTTCCCTACCTTTGGGAGCTGGTGTGATGATCTTCTGTCTGGAGATCTCCTTCCTGCTCCTCGCGCGGTTTAGTGGTGCCGGAATATGATGTCATATTCCGGCTCCCGGCTTCACTACAGATGGAGCCCACGAGGGAGCAGTAAGGAGCAGGAACACAGGTAAGTGTTAGCAGAGTAGGCACCTGCAATGTAGGGTAAGCAGGTGCTTACTCGCGGCTCGCCGGGCTGAAAAGATGGTCATTGTGGGCCGCAAGTTTGACATGCTTGATGTAGAGACTACCATTTAGACTGCTCAGATACAGTCTTGTGTGTTCTAGGTCAATTATTGGGATGCCAAAATAAAATTTTTACTTTTTCTTTTTGTGTGCAGACTTACATTGGAAGCGTGGTTATATCTGTGAACCCATACAAATCACTTCCAATTTACACACCAGACAAAGTGGAGGAATACAGAAACCGAAATTTCTATGAACTCAGCCCACATATGTAAGTAACATAGACCTCTGTATATTGATGAATTACAACTCCCATTGACCTAATCATATAAATTATAGAACTATGCTAATTATGCCAAATGTTCAACCATACATGACTTACTTTTGATTGAAAAAATTCTGATAATTGTCAGAGTTATACAAACAGTAGTTTAATGCAATTGCCAAACAGCTTTGTTCGACTCTGAAAGTGACATCTGTTACACCATATGTTATGCAATTAGGTAACATTTCAGACTGTGGAATAGGTCTTCTGTTTTCCATGCATGGACTTAAAAGCCATTGGTCTTAACCTCTACCAAAATGGCCGATGAATGAATTATTTAAACTTTAATGGCTTGAGACCAATTCCTGTTTACAAGACATTTTGTAAAAGAAATATTTGAAAATGTTAAACCTCTCCCTCCTTATTAGTAAAAGTTTGCCCTGGTAATTAACTGTACATGCGAAGTTATTTATGAAGTTGGCTGTATCTCAAAATGTTTTTTTTTTTTTGGTCCGGAATTTTTAGTGTAAAGAAGCACATACCTATTAGATACTTCTTACTTGCATACACGTTTTATCACAATGTGATTATACATGAAAACATTTAACCAATGTCTTTCATCATGCTTAAAAAGATTATGTACAGTTTAATACATAAGAATTTAAAGTGTGAGCATTTTTATAAAAATGTACAACGCTGTGCGTTGGTGGTCTGCATTAACCAAAACTGCCGAATCTCAGAATTGAGCGAAAATATGAATGAAGTTGTTTTGTTAAGCCTTGTGTGTTTCAACTTTTGTTACCAGCTTTGTTTTGCTTACAAACATCTTAAAGGTGCCAATTTACTCCCTTAAAACATCTTAAAGGTGCCAAATTACTTTGCTGCAGAAGGATTTAGATAGACTGGAGGACTGGGCACTCAAATGGCAGATGAAATTTAATGTTGAAAAATGCAAAGTTATGCACTTCGGCGTAAAGAATACACAAGCAACGTATACCCTTAATGGAAGCGAATTAGGGATAACAACACATGAAAAGGACTTGGGAATTGTTATAGACAACAAACTATGCAACAATGTGCAATGTCAATCAGCAGTGGCCAAGGCCAGTAAGGTATTGTCATGCATGAAAAAGGGCATTCATTCTCGGGACGAGAATATCATTTTGCCTCTCTATAAATCACTGGTAAGACCACATATTGAATATGCTGTGCAATTTTGGGCACCTGTTCTAAAGAAGGATATCATGGCACTAGAAAAAGTGCAAAGGCGGGCTACACAATTAATAAAAGGAATGGAACATATCAGCTATGAAGAAAGGTTAACAAATTTAAACCTATTTAGTTTAGAAAAACGTCGCCTGAGAGGGGATATGATAACATTATACAAATATATTCGGGGCCAATACAAACCATTGTGTGGAAATCTATTCACAAACCGGACTTTACATAGGACACGAGGCCATGCGTTTAGACTGGAGGAAAGAAGATTTCGTCTAAGGCAAAGGAAAGGTTTTTTTACTGTAAGAACAATCAGGATGTGGAATTCTCTGCCTGAAGAAGTGGTTTTATCAGAGTCCATACAGATGTTCAAACAGCTACTAGATGCATACTTGCAAAGACAGAATATTCAAGGATATAATCTTTCAATGTAGGGTAATAACTGCTTGATTCAAGGATAAATCTGACTGCCATTCTGGGGTCAAGAAGGAATTTTTTGTCCTAGCTTGTTGCAAAATTGTGCTTCAAACTGGGTTTTTTTTTTTTTTTGCCTTTTGGATCAACAGCAAAAAACAGGTGTGAGGAAGGCTGAACTTGATGGACGCAAGTCTCTTTTCAGCTATCTAACTATGTAACTATATATGTAATTTAGAATTCTGGTAATATCCTCCAAAATAGAAATGTGTAACTATATGAACTCTGTAGATTTGAATATTACTTTAAAAAGTATTCAGAAAATGTAGCAGTAATGTAAATGCAAGAGGAGTCTAGTCACTTCTGGAATTCAAGCACTTGACATTCAGTTATTGCTCTATGTAATGAGAGCATTGGCCTTTTGGACACTGGCCTGGAGCCACATGCTAGGAGTTGTGTAACCACTGGATGAATGCAAAGGAGTCTTTCAGTTCGACTAATTCAGCATATTCCCTTTCTACTTTTAGCAATCCAGCACAATGCTTTCATGCACCAAAAATTAATTTGTATGTTCTATTAAACAAGGAACCATTGTATCTATAAATCCACTATGCATAATACTTTTGGACATGCCAATGCTCAACCTTTAGAGAAATAATAAAAAAAAAAAAAAAATGATTCCACAGATTAGCACTACATTGGAGTCTGCAGTTGCAATTATAGCTCCTGTCCGTCTAGCTGTAGCTGTAGCCGTCACCACTTAATATCCTGCCATTCAGGAGTTAATTTATAATTTAAACAGACTGTGTAAGGAAGCTTTAAGAATTAAACATCTCTTTTTAGGAAGTGTTTAAGAAGACTGTGCAAGTCACTGGCGAGAAGGTGTGGCTAGGGCTGCATAAACAGTGATTTTACTTATGGTAGAGAATTGAGCGGTTAGAAGGCAACGGTGTTAATTTTGGTGGCAAATTTAGATTTTAATTTTAGTCTGTCTTTTGACTAAAAAGCCATTGTAGTCTGTCGTATTTTAGTCATCTGAATTGTTTTATCAACAACTAAAATCTAATGGGTTTAGTTAAAGCCTCTTTTGTGCAGTGCCCATCTGTGCAGTGTTAATTTTGGCACCAAATTTCAATTTAGTTTTAGTCAGTCTTTAAAACTAAAAAGGTGGGGGGGCGGAGCTAGCCACAAAGCTGAACGGTCGCACTTCATGGAGCTCCTCACTGACCGGATCGAAAAACGCTGCTTTTTGGCGAAAATTACACCAGAGACCGGACAAATTTATACAACCCTTGTAGGTGAGAACTATGGGCAGGAAAAACAAAAAGCCCAAACCGGGGAAAAGCCCTACAGCCCGAGATATTGGGGAAATGTTGCGCACCACACAGCAGGCCGCACAGCAAGCCGCATGGCAAAAGATGGCGCTGGGAGAGGACAGCTCCTTCTACTCCTCTAATGGCACCCCTTCAGACATCGGTGAGGGACCACTCAAAGGCCCAGTACCGGGCTTGCCACCCGATCGCCTACCCGTTCCAGCACCGGCGGGAGCACCAGTGACAGCGGATCTGCTCAAGAGCATGTTGGCAGACCTGCGTAAAGACATCGCTGCGGACATGGCGTTTTTCAAGAATGCGATGGAAGGTGCCACAGCTAAGATCACCCTCCTAGAAGCCTCAACAAGCACCCATGATGCCAGGTTAACCGCTGTTGAACAGCGGATCGAAGACATGCAGAGGCAACAATTGGTCACATCCGATAGGCTGGACAACATGGAGGACCAGCGGAGAAAATACAATATGAAAATTCGTGGCATCCCAGATTCAGTCACTATTACTGATCTCCCACACTATATCAGGCGTCTGACCGCAGTCCTCCTGCCGCCTAAGCAGGTGAAATCATTACGGCTGGACGGGATGTTCCGCCTCCCGAAACCGAAGTCGGCACCCCCAGCGGCTACCGCAGACGTGATTATTAGATTTCAAGCTATGCAAGAAAAGACCCTTCTACAGAACGCTGCCCAAGGGAAAACCCCCCTAATCTTTGAGTGGTCGACTCTGTCACTGTTTCCAGACCTCACACGCGCAACCATCACCTGGAGAAAATCCCTACAGCTGCTCCTACAACAGCTACGCCTCAAGAACATTCAGTACCGCTGGGGTACACTGAGGGCGGTCTTACTCACCCATCAGGGGACAGCCTGCAGGGCGCACAGCTATCCGGAACTGGAGGCCCTCCTGCTCAAACTGGGCATCATCGACTGTGCTGCAACCACGACCACGGGACTTTCCCACCTAAACCCTGCCAGGATAACGGAGTTCGTCCCACGCCAATCTCAACGGTCGAATGCTGCACAGGACCCAACTTGAGAATCAGAGGAGGTTGTGGACTTACCTAAATGCCTACGGAAATTCCTTCTTTCCTAGCAAGGGACTGGCCACAGCTGGGTAGTATAACACTACCAAACGACCGTAACTAATGACTTATTGATTTTGTCTAGCTAATTGTTATTTTATTTAATTTTTTTATGTTTTGTTACCTTTTCTCATACTGTTCATCTCAATTGATAGTTCCTGACACCATCTCCCTATTAAAAGGGAAGTGCCTCTCTCAACTGACCGACAGGGTATTCACAACCGCTGAGGCACTAAAGGTTCAGGGCTAGCCTTGATTCACATGGCCGGGCTCATGTTAACACCATTCTCCCCCCCCCCCCAGGAATGGATAATATTATGCAAGACACCACAGAAACACCCCATGAGATAGTGAAAAAGTTAACGCAAGGGACAGTGCTACAACCTCTCGCGGTCTTTACCTTTAATGTCTCCCAGTATTCACCTGATGTAGCCATTCCTTTACATGCATGCACCCCCAAGAATGTATACCTCAGCAGGTTCCTATACTTCCTAGGTCTACATATGTAACCGCACTCTAAACCATGCTTTGAATATATGCTGATATACAACGCCATCCCTATGTTATGACTTATTTTTTATTTTATTTTCTCTTATTCGATTATTTTTTTTGTTATTCTTAACCCCTTAACTAACACGTCTGTATACTATGTTGTTGTACTGCAGGGGACTTGCCTTCCAACGGGCATTAACTCCCTCACATATTTGCCTTGCTCTGGCCCTGGAAGGCCCCGTACCAATATAATGTTTGTTCTTTTAAGTTTGCATAACTACCAAAAAAAAAAAAAACCTCAGTCTGCTGCCTTTTACTCTGACGCAATCTGAATGTGATCTGCATTGTACTTCTTGACATGTCAATACCTATTTCTTGTAACTATGATATACGTGCAGACTGAACAAAATAAAGAATTAAAAAAAAAAAAAAACTAAAATGGTATTTTAGTCGTCATGTTTTAGTCATCTTAATTGTTTTAGTTTTAGTCGACTAAATCTCAAATTTAAGTCCACTAAAATTTGACTGAAAATGTTAGTCAACAAAATTAACACTGGACGGCAGGGGCATGCAAAAACGGCTTCTCTAAGATAAAGTTGTTTTGGCAAAACCCAGTTCAGTCAGGGCAAATATTTCTAGAGGATGGTAAAAAGAAACATTGTTTCATTTCTCCTCTTCTCAATATCCAGTTGGCAGTAGGCATAGAGAAAACAAAAGACAGAATTTAAAATAAAGATTTAATGCAAGAAAGTTTATTTTTTTTTTTTTACCAGTTGCAATGCTAACAATTGGTTAAAACTGCAGGAAATGTAAACATATACCTTGTAAACAATATTTTGAGTTAACCCCTTAAGGACCAAACTTCTGGAATAAAAGGGAATCCTGACATGTCAGACACGTCATGTGTCCTAAAGGGGTTAAACAGCCAGCAGTAAGTTGTGACATTTTCTAAAAGGAGCATTCAAAGCACCATGACCACTACAGCCTGCAGTAGTGGAGATGGGGCCACGCGTGCACTTTCACTCTCCCAGAGTAACTTGTCAAACCTTCTAGAATGGCTTGACAACTTACTGGTGTTCCCCAAGTGCATGCACTGCATCTGGCTTCTCTTGCCAGATGTCTGCAGGGATCTCACTCACTGTGTCAGTTGTGACCGTTGCTTCGCTCCATGGAGCAAACTGGATTCTCTTGCAAAGAGAATATGGAAGAAGGTCTGTGACTGAGTTTGCACAGCAGCCCTCTGATAAGCTGTCAAAATTGGTTTGGGAGGGTGTCAGGGCAATCCAGAGAGTTGACTGTAGTCATTGTGTTTGCTGGGTCTTGCATAGTAGCCTAAATCCGTCATGTTTTCCTTTAAAATGTTGTGTGGTACATAGATTGTTAACTGAAAAACAGTCAATTTTAGAATAAATCTTCTAAAATAGCAAATAGACGTACACCATTAGACTTTTCAGTGTTTTAAAATAGATTTATTGATGATTCTGTGACTGGCTAAACCTAATGTTTTGTATTATGTTTTAGGATTTTAGAATATATCTTGTGCAGGGCCTGTTTGTTGAACAGTTTTTAGTATACCGTACGTTAAAATATTTACAGTGTTGCAACATTATAATACAATAACTACAATTTTTGCCATATAGAGGGTTCCTTAGAAAAAATGTTAATGCATTTATCTATTTGTTTCTGCCTCTATCTCGAACCATGTTTTAGGCGAGCATCCCTAAGCGCTGTCTTTAAAGTAAAGCAGGTGTTAATTTAAACAAAGAAAGCCCATGTGTATGATGTCAGTTGACACTGTTTTCAGGAGTAGATGAAAAGGACCCTTTCAGGAATAGTAATGATGTCATTAGTTCTGTAGACTTCATCAATACAGAGTGCTACTTAATGACTTACATGGAAGTACTGGATAAAAAGTGAAACTGCATTTAATCAAATGAGTACAATTATGTCCTGGAGATGAAAGCACCATCTGCAGTCATATGGCCTCCAGCAGCATTGAGTCACCAAATACTTTATAGATATTTAAATCCTAAAATAAGTGTTCACATCTAGCATTCTTTATACCATTTAGGTGTGCATAATATGTCTACGCTTAGAATTTAGTGGTACCTACTGGTGTTTGTCATTTTACGGTTATTTTGTGCATGCTAGTTTATGGTCTTATTTTGTTATGGAGGCTAAGGCACCAAGTAGTGGCTTTATGTAGTTACAACCTAAAGGACAGAAGGGATTGTTCTAGCAATAAATGTAATCTGGTGCTATCCAGATTGTGCTCTTTTATTCACACGTTCAGCTGCACAAATTAATCTCCTTTCTACAAGGAAAAAACCTCCTAGGTGTTGTGATGGTCTATACACCCTGTCCTCAGGCTAACAAAAAAAAACTTTCTTGCTGTATTTTTCACTGTTAATTCAAGGTGATGTTGTTTTTTGAAATTTACTAAATTAACAAGTGACCCTTTGTTCTGAAATGAATGTTTCCATCCGTAAAAGGTTTCCGGAGATCAAGGATCTCAACGTTGTAAGGTGTAAAGTAATCTAGAACACACCCTTTTACTGTAGTCCATGAAATGATTTTAGTTGCCTGGGGACCTTCTGACAATCTAATATTTGTATGGCTACAGGCAAGTCTAAAAAAAAATAATGTAATTCTAGAAAAAGTTAAATATGCAGTTGTATCTTATCTATTGCAAACACTCAACCCTACTTGGCATTGAACACTTCATTGACAATAAAAAAAAAAACTGATGTGCCTCTTTCCAGGATATTTGCAACTTAGAAATTTTAATAAGGGTTTACCCTGCATTGTGCTGGGTTCCATACTAAACCTAAGAGTACGCAGTGGCGGATCCAGAACCAAATCTCGGGTGGGCTAGAGCAGGGTGAAAAGGGCTGCAGCGGAGGAGGGAAAGAGGGGGGGGGGGGATGCTATACTGGCTATAATTATTACACAGCTATACTCTCTGCAGAAGAGCCTTGATCACTGGACGCTGGATCCAGGACACTATTCCAGGATGGGAAGCAAAGTTGAGACCCCAGCTAAGCTGTGGCTAAGGGCTGAAGTGCAGATGGTGTCCTGGCAATAGCTATGCACTGAAATTTCGGGCGAAAATGGGCCTATCCCATTTTGACTGAAAACTGGTCAAACATGCCGAAATAATTTTTGTAATTTTTTTTTTTTTTTTGTAGTGCATAGTTTAACAGACATGCTTGCATTAACAATTCAGATGATTCTATATCACAATGAAATATAGTAATGATCAGGGGCGGACTGAGAACCCTCAGGGCCCCCGGGCAAAATAAATCAAGGGCCCCCTTACAGGCCCCACCCATACTCCGCAGCAAGTGCCACCCATGTCCCGCCTCCATGCACCGCCTCCAGCCACACCCTACACAAGGAACAAAAGTGCAATAATCCCTTCAAGGCCCCAGTAGAGACTACAATTGAGGGCTAATGGGCCATGGAGGGGGGTCTTTCTGGCAGAGGCTATCTCGGTGTCCTTTAGAGAGTGTGTTAGAAAGAATCCCCTCCAGGCCCTATTAGAGACTACAATGGAGTCTAATAGGCTTGGAAGGGGGTCTTTCTAACAGAGGCCATCTCAGTGTCCCTGCTGGAAACAGTCGCCTCCAGGCTCCAGTAGAGACTACAATTGAGGGCTAATGGGCCATGGAGGGGGGGAGCATTCTAGCAGAGGCTATCTCAGTGTCCTTTAGAGAGTGTGTTAGAAAGAATTTCCTCCAGGTCCCATTAGAGACTACAATGGAGTCTAATGGGGCCTGGAGGGGGGTCTCTCCAACACTCTGGTTCCTATTCACAATATAGCAACACAACATAGCTCGCTGATACCTAGGCCAAGGTGGCTCCTCTTACCTTAATTACTGTTGCTGGCTGGCAGTCTGTGGGCTTGCTGGAAGGCTGTGGCCTTACTGGCTGCGGCTGGCAGGCTGTGGGCTTACTGGCTGCGGCTGGCAGGCTGTGGGCTTGCTGGCTACTGCCGGCAGGCTGTGGGCTTGCTGGCTGTGGGCTTGCTGGCTGTGGGCTTGCTGGCTGTGGCTTGCTGGCTGTGGGCTTGCTGGCTGTGGGCTTGCTGGCTGTGGGCTTGCTGGCTGTGGGCTTGCTGGCTGTGGCTTGCTGGCTGGCAGGCTGTGGCTTGCTGGCTGCGGTTGGCAGGCTGTGGGTTTGCTGGCTTTAAGCCTAACTGGTGGCCTGTGGGCTGGCTGGCTGTCTACTGGCCAGCCTGTGGGCTGGCTGGCTGGCTGGCCGGCCTGTGGGCTGGCTGGCTGGCTACTGGGGCACTCGTAGATTATTTAAAGAAATAATCCATGCACAATAACCACTACTGCTCTGTGTAGTCGTTATGGTGCCAGGAGGGCCGGGCCCCCTCCCAGAGTAAGTAGTCAAACCGTTTAAGAACAGTTTGACAACTTACCTGGGGTCTGCTGGGATATGAGGCTGTAGTAGGGTATAGGAGCAGGGGTGCAGTGTGTGTGAGGGGGTGTTGTGTGTGAATGTGTAGGGTGTGTGGGGCAATGTGTGTACGAGGGGGCTGTGTATGTGTGTGGCAATGTTAGTATGGGTGGGCAGTGTGTGTGTGTGAGGCAATGTGTGTAAATGTGTATGGTGTGTGTGAGGGCAGTGTGTGTGTGTATGGGGGGCAGTGTGTGAATGTGTATGGTGTGTGGGGGCAGTGTGTTTATGGGGCTAAAGTTCACTCTCACCACTGCGACCACCAGGAATACCTGGTGGTCACAGTGTTGAGAGTGAACTCTAGCCCGTAGCTCCAGGGCTAGAGTTTACTCTCGCAAGAGCCGTAACTATGCCGTGGTAACCGCGGCAACGATCTGTGCTCGCGCAAGAAGGACCCAGAGGAGCTGCAGGCTGAGCTCCCGGGTCCTCTCTTCCTCCCTCCCCTGCCGTATGCCCGCACGGTGCCTGCGGACAGGGGAGGGGGCAATTGCCATCCTCTTACTCCCCCCTCCCCCTCTTCTTACTCCCCCTTCTTACTCCCCCTTCTTACTCCCCCCTCCCCCTCTTCTTACTCCCTTCCCTTCTTACTCCCCCTCCCTTCTTACTCCCCCTCCCTTCTTACTCCCCCTCCCTTCTTACTCCCCCTCCCTTCTTACTCCCCCTCCCTTCTTACTCCCCCTCCCTTCTTACTCCCCCTCCTTTCTTACTCCCTCTCTCTCTCTTCTTACCCCCTCTCTCTCTCTTCTTACCCCCTCTCTCTCTCTTCTTACCCCCTCTCTCTCTCCTTACCCCCTCTCTCTCTCCTTACCCCCTCTCTCTCCTTACCCCCTCTCTCTCTCCTTACCCCCTCTCTCTCTCCTTACCCCCTCTCTCTCTCCTTACCCCCTCTCTCTCTCCTTACCCCCTCTCTCTCTCCTTACCCCCTCTCTCTCTCCTTACCCCCTCTCTCTCTCCTTACCCCCTCTCTCTCTCCTTACCCCCTCTCTCTCTCCTTACCCCCTCTCTCTCTTCACCCCCTCTCTCTCTCTTCTTACCCCCTCTCTCTCTTCTTACCCCCTCTCTCTCTCTTCTTACCCCCTCTCTCTCTCTTCTTACCCCCCTCTCTCTCTCTCCTTACCCCCTCTCTCTCTCTTCTTACCCCCTCTCTCTCTCTTCTTACCCCCTTCTTACTTCCCCCTCTCTCTCTTCTTACCTCCCCCCCTCTCTCTTTTAACCCCCTCTCTCTTTTAACCCCCCTCTCTCTTTTAACCCCCTCTCTCTTTTAACCCCCTCTCTCTTTTAACCCCCTCTCTCTTTTAACCCCCTCCCTCTCTTTTTTAACCCCCCTCCCTCTCTTTTTTAACCCCCCTCCCTCTCTTTTTTAACCCCCCTCCCTCTCTTTTAACCCCCCTCCCCTCTCTCTTTTAACCCCCCCCCCTCTCTCTTTTTACCCCCTCCCCTGTAGCGTGGCCGAGCTGCTCTCCGGTCCGCGGTGCCAGCCGGAGTGATGTGCACCATCCTATCACTCCGGCCGGCACCGCGGACCGGAGAGCAGCTCTTAAGAGAGCACTCAGGTGGCTGCAGCATTTAAAGGGGCAGACGGGCCCCCTGATGGCGGGCCCCCCTCCCGGCCGGGCCCTCGGACCATGTCCGAAGTGCCCGACCGGTCAGTCCACCCCTGGTAATGATAACATGAAAAGTCAAGAATACTGCCCTATGGGACAGGGGAGGGGGGAGAGCACTATGGGACGGGGGGGGGAGGGGATGGGGAGGGGGTACAAAAGAACACTGGGACTGGGGCGGAGGGGGAAAGAACACTAAAAAAAGGGAGGGGAGAGGAACATTAAGCGGAGGGGGGGACCACTAAAAAAGTTTTTCATAGTAGATTAATTAAATTCATTATAAAGTCTAATATTCAAATTTAGGGGGGAAAAATTATCATTTGGGGAAAACTTCATTTTCGGTCAAGGGAATCCTGAATTTTCGGTTTTGTCGCAGAATTTTTTATTTCGGTGTATCCCTACTAGGAAGCATGCACGGCGGAGGTACCCACTAGTCAGTCTGCCACATTCGAATATTTCAATATTTGTTGTGGTGACACCTGGTTGTGCAAGTCTGTATTGTTGCACTGTATTTCTTCTTCTATGAGCCCCCCCCTCTCCCCCCACCAAATATAATTAATAAAAAGTGGGTCCAACAATGCAACTTCCAACTTCACCTCTTACCACTGTTTTAAAAAGTGTATAAAGTTTCTGTTCAGAATCTGTGCACACCCTATATTAATATAATTTATTGAAATTACTAGCCGTGTCATTTAGACCTATATAATCTTACTCAACTTAAAAGCATTGTTTTAAAAGTATGAGTAAACTTTATGTACAGGGCTCTAAATCTATTAAAACATGACTTTAATCCTTTTCTCACTCCCTGTAAGTAAATTGGTTTGACATCATTGGTCCATGCTAAAACCAGTTAATGTTTACTAATAGTTTTTCAAAATCTATCTCTTAATAACCACTTAGCAATAGTAGTGACAATAGAAGTTGCAATGCCTGAGATTTTATATAAAAAGCATAAAATGTACATGATCAAAACAAAGATGCAAAAAGGAAACTCTGATAGGATATTCTACAATAGATTCCAAAATGTCTCCATTTGCAAAGTCCGCTTTTCTAAAGTTGCATGTTGGTGTTAAATAGTTATAAAAATGGTGTATTTTTTAAAAAATGTATTTATTTTTAATTGTCATTGATCTAAATATATAGATATTTTTAAACAGTTTAAGCAAGCATTCAAATGGGTATGGGACTGCAATAACATCATTTGTGTCTTCCAAATTTATCAGGCTTCTCTATAGGGACCTTGGAATAGCTTATTAGAATAGTATGTACACCGTATAATCCTTTTAAAGGGATACTATAGTCACCAAAACAACTTTAGCTTCATGAAGCAGTGTTGGTGTATAGATCATGCCCCTGCAGTTTTACTGCACAATTCTCTGCCATTTAGGAGTTAAATCACTTTGTTTATGCAGCTCTAGTCATACACCCTGCATATGACTTGCACAGCCTTCCTAAACACTTCCTGTAAAGTGAGATCTAATATTTACACTTCCTTTATTGCACAGTCTGTTTTATTTCAAATTTCATATCTCCTGTTAAGATACTGCTCGACTTTGCAGGAGCCTCCTGTGTGTGATTAAAATCCAATTTTACAGAGCAGTAGATGAAAACCTCTAAAGTAAGTTAACATCTGATTGAAAAATTAAACATTTGGTTACATGCCGGCTATGTCAGTTCCAGCCAGGGAAGTGTGGCTAGAACTTCATAGTCAGAAATAAAAGTGATTTAACTCCCAAAGGGCAGAGAATTGAGCAGAGAGACCTTAGAGGCATAATAAACCCAAAATGCTTCATTAAGCTAATGTTGTTTTGGGGACTATAGTGTCCCTTTAGGTAAAAGACTTTTAAAGATTTAGCGGATGTTAACCCTCTTGGGATTGATGCTGATTTCCTCTTAAAAATGTTTTTTATTAATTATGCAGAGAATGGTTTTGAAATTAAGATCTTTAACTCAGTTAGTCACAGCCTATTGGTTATTTTAGCTTAAAGGATCACTATAGGGTCAGGAACACAAACATGTATTCCTGACCCTATAGTGAAAACCCACCATTAAGGTGGCTTGCCCCCTCAGAATGGGTTAAAACTTACCTTATTTTCAGCTCTCCATGGGTCCGCCAGCGCTGACCTCGCCCCCTTAGTGACATCATCAAAATTGCCTATTTTTAGCCAATCCAATGCTTTCCCATGGGGAAAGCATTGGATTGGCTAAAATCGGCAAGGGGCGGGACATGGCAAATCAGCACCTCCTCATAGAGATGCATTGAATCAATGCATCTCTGACGAAAATTCAGCGTCCCCATGAAGAGCATGGGGACGCTGAACGGCAGGACTGCTCACTGTGCAGCCTTGAGCCAAGAAGCTCAGGGCTGCACAGGGGCAATGTAAACACTGCCTTTTCTCTGAAAAGGCAGTGTTTACATGAATATGCCTGAACAGAGCTATTATACTCACCAGAACAACTACATTAAGCTGTAGTTGTTCTGGTGACTATAGTGTCCCTTTAAACTTTGTGAATACGTTTGAATTTAACCATTTGCGCTTTCGTAAATAATGTATCAAGTAATATCTTCAAGTCTCTGCCAATTTTAATTGCTAATTTCCGTACATTTGCCACCTGTCTTTTTTTTTTTTTTCTTGGAGGGGTAAATCTTTTAAACCTTTTAACACCTTTTTTTTTTTAAAAAAAAACAAACAAACAAAAAAACTGTTTATTGCAGAGCTTTGCTATAGTAATGGCTGCAATGTTTGAATTGAAAATAGTAAGTTTTTCTCTTGCATAAATACCTGAAGCCTTATATTAAAGGGAAAACTATAGTCACTAAATAACTTTAGCTTAATGTAGCAGTTTTAGTGTATAGATCATGTTTAGTTTTACTGCTCAATTTACTGCCATTTAGGAGTTAAATCACTTTGTTTCTGTTTACGCAGCCCTTGTCACACAGCCTGCATGAAAAAAACTGGTTTCACTGTCAATCAGATGTAATTTACTTTAAACAATTGTATCTCTTTCTCTGTAAATTGAACTTTAATCACATACAGGAGGGTCTTGCAGGGTCTAGCAAGCTATTAACATAGCAGGGGATAAGAAAATGTTAATTAAACTGTATATAAAGGAAGGATAAACTTTAGATGACTCTTTACAGGAAGTGTTTAGGACCCCTGGCAATAAAATTTTAAGGACAGGAAGAATGTTAACTTACTAACCACCATCCATGACAAAAGCATGTCAGACGTCCCTGTCAGAGTACAGACCAAATCTGTTTGCATCAGGGCTTATAACAGGCACATGGGGGGGGTGTTGATCAGCTGATGCAGCCATATCTTAATTTTAAGAAAAACAAGAGCCTGGTATAAAAATGTGGCTATCAATCTGATGCAACCCACAATTCATTTTTACTTTTTAAAAAAACGAATCCTGGAAAAAACACCTTTCTCCAATTTCAGCTCAAACTGATTTCCGCAATCCTTTATGGAGATGGTTAAGTTCTAACAACGGTGCCAGAGTAGTCCAGAATTGTTGCTACGCATTTTATTTTTAAGATCCCGCCAACTGCAAAAAAAAAAAATCCCCAGAAACGTTGCAGAGTCTGTTATAAAAAAGGGAAAAGGGTGGACGCCCCTTTTCACTGTCCCGATTTCCCTTCAAAACCTGGACTGTGTATTAGAATATGTTTTAAGCTACCACACAGAACATAATTTTTTTTTATAATGCTTGTTCCTGATTTTTTTGATTTTTTTTTTTTGAAAGCGGCAAATTTTAGTTAGTCTGTTTCCTTCCCCCAAATATCCTGTTAGATTATTTTTGCAGGAGTTCGTTTGGAGATTTCTGCTAAAGGTGCATCTGATACCTGCACATTTGGTTAAAGTTTTCTGGCAGTAACATATAACCGGCTGGCCAAAACCAGATGACGTGTGCATAAAAAGTAGAATTCAAAAATTACCACCACACACTTTCTCTGAATCTTTTGGACAAAATGGTTGGGGGAAAGAAGTCAAAACACCCCATCTTCTATATCCTTAGATGTCTACTTTATAAAAAATATATACTTTCAAACCATACATTCAGCTTGTGGGATGTAAAAATTTACCACATTCAACATGTGCCTAGCAAAGCAAGCAAACTATATTCAGCAAAAATGGGCAAGTCCAAAATTTGTTACTGTAAAATCGTAGCAAACCAATGCCAAGGGGACTTTGCAGAAAACAAACTGTGGTGTTTTCTGGCAGTAACATATAACCAGCTGGCTAAAATAAAAAAGCAGAATTTAAAAAAAATGTACCACCATGCATGTTCTCTGAAACTGTTTTAGCACAATGGTTGGGGGAAGGATGTTGAAACACCCCATATACAATACCCTGGCATGTCTACTTCATAAAAATATATACTTTCATGATGGTAACTGGGGGATGCAAAAATATGCCAAACTGAAGATAGGTCAAGCATACCTATATATCAAGTTGAAAAACTGACATGCACAAGTCGACGAGCCTATGCAACCCAACAAGCCTATGCATGAGTGGTATCACTGTACTCATGAGATGTTACTGAACACAGATTGGGGTGTTGTTTGGCAGTGACCACCATTTAAAATACCCTGGGTTGTCTAATTTTCAAAAATATATGGTTTGATGGGGGTAAAATACATTGTCCGGCTTCAAAAATTTCAAAAATAGGACATGGGCGCCGGCTGACTACATGTCAAAATTGCAAGTTGGAAAACCGAAATGCGCACCTGCCATATGTGGCCTTTTAGCCCCCTAACACCCTGACAATCCTATGCATGGGTGGTATCACTGTACTCAGGAAATGTTGCTGAACACATATTATCGTGTTTTTTGGCAGCAACACATAACCAGATCTGTGAATTTATACCTGAATTGCAATGTATGTGAAAAAAATAAACTACCTGCGAAGTTTGGCAGAAATTGGTGGTAAAATGGCTGCATAAAATGTCAAAATATCCTTAGATGAATACCCTGGGTTGTCTACTTTAAAAAAAAAATAAATAAAAAAATGTACATGTGGGGTGTTTTTCAGAGATTTATGATGGATAATAGTGTTACAATGTCACTATTGATAATTTTTAGAAATGTATATTTTGAAACCGCAATGTCCTACTTCTACGAATAGCCCTATAACTTGCAATAAAGCATGTAAACACTGGGTGTTTTTTAAACGGGGACAAATTTTGTTATCTATTTAGCAGTTTCTTTTTCATTAGCTTTTGTAGATGAGTAAAAGATTTTTCAAGTAAAGGTAAACTTTTTTTTTTTTTTTTTGCCCCCAATTTTTGAACATATTTTACTACTTTTTTTACATTAAATTATGACATGATAGAAATAATGATATGTAAAGAAAGCCCTTTTTGTCCTGAGAAAAAAACAATATATAATTTTGTATGCGAGAGGAAAATTACAGCTAAACACAAACACCACAAAATTGTTATAACTGCTCTGGTCCTGGCGACATTGTGATAGAAAAGGGTGAAGGAGGGGAAGAGGGGGGGGGGGGAGGGGGGCAAAATAGGAACTGCCCATCCTACATAGGGAGCTATGTACTGTACAATTTTAATAGACCCTGATTGTTGGCATTCTTGTGGGAATATGGTCTTTAGAACTGTGCATAATATTCAAACATTATTTATACTGTTAATATATGCCAGCACAAATGTGTTCAGCAAACGCTCATTTGATATCAAATACTCTTATGTATAAATACTGTAAGACTACAAAATACTGTACCTGTTGGGGTTAGGC
This sequence comes from Pelobates fuscus, assembly GCF_036172605.1. Classification (NCBI taxonomy): domain Eukaryota; kingdom Metazoa; phylum Chordata; class Amphibia; order Anura; family Pelobatidae; genus Pelobates; species Pelobates fuscus. Next base: position 97,726,541 of record NC_086324.1, on the reverse strand, counting down.
CCAACGTGTCCTATGCAACACTTTAGATGGTCAATACAGCACCCCTGGCAAGAGTAAGTTTGTGCTCCCACCCCCATTGAATCCTGGCCTCTGCTAACTTCAATACAAGCCAGAAAACAAAATAATTAGTTTAGGCTCTGATTTGTCAAAATAACGGAATTGTACCATGCATGCTGCCACGTGCTGCACATACTAAAGGTTAAAATATCTTATTTTAAATATTAATTGACCTGGGCAATTAAAATGCCCTTGTTTTGTGGTGGAATCTCAGTAAAAATTTACTAGGACAAGATTGCCACGTGGTATGTGCACTTACATATGTTGATGTACCAGTTAAGTCAGTTACACGTAGCTAAGATACAATCAGTAGTGTAAGGAGCATAAGTAGGAATACAGGATATATGAGTATTTCCCCTCCTCCATTGTGCTGGGCAAGCCATGTGGTCAAACAGGATTTTAGCCTCTATTCGGTTGATTAGATAAGAATAGGTGTAGGTTGAACTGATTATGGGAGGAGCTACATGCCTATATAAGGGACCTACACTGTATGATCAGGACTCAGACTTTGCTGTTTTTTGGTGACATTAGTCCCTCTGAGTCCCGATCGGTGAATCGAATAAAGAATCTCTTCCTTCCTGAAGAAACCTGTGTCCATCTCTCTGTGCTTGGCTTCCGTCAGTTTCTCCGGTATCCTTTTTATTTGGGAAGCTGTGGCACATGTGTTGGTATCTTGTGTATATATTCTCTCTGCAATGACTTCATTGATGGTCACATTTTTTTTTTTTTTAAATTCATTTTATATATTTAAAACTATGCCATATCCTATTACATGGATTTTATGTTTTTATTTTCCCTTGGAGTCAGAACATCTGGCTTTGTTTTTTTTATAAAGCCCTTGAGAATTTGAAACCGAAATAGACCCTTGCGCTCTTTCCCACAAACTTGAAAGAATGGAAGAATGTAGTAATGTTGGTTTTATGGTATGTGATTTATACTGGGCATGCAGATGATTCCAGCACAGTAAGGGGTTAATGAACTTGCTTACTTCATTTTCCAGATCTATAGCTATGACAGCTCCCTACTCTCATAATCTAGGGGTATGAGGTAACTTGATTTAGCTGGCTCAAATATTCAGGCTTCACATCATGGTAAAAAAAAAATGTAGTAAAGGGTGTCTACCCTTCAGTATTGTAAAATGTAAAAATGTCCTGCATTAAGCACCTTCCTTCGTGATTCTTAATTTCTTTTATTTAAGTGAAAGATCAGAATTGGAAAACTATTTAAAAGAAAAATCACTATACACTTTATTTTTCTTTCTAAAAATGCATTGCCCAAGTTATTTGTGTAGATTTACAGGTTTATTGAAAAGTTATTTCAGATAATGATATACAAATTGGAACTGTAGGGTCTATGTAAATATAAAACCGGTTGGACTGTGGAAAGTTGTCAGTCATTGGTCAGTGGGACCTGTGGTCCTAACCAGGCTCAAGGGCTGTAACCAGAGACACCCTACAGTAGGGCTTAGTTGTTAACACTTGCACTAATCTGCCATTTAGACATCATTTATATGGTTAAAGGTGAAGATTATAATTTATCCCCGTTAATTATTTAACTTTTTTTTTTTTTGAAGTTTTATTTTGTAGGTGTTCAAATATTTAAAAATAGTTAAAATTGTGATGATCTCCATGATACTGAAGGCTAAAAGAATTTATATTATTCCTGGTACACAGAAGCATGTTTATGAAATGTGCTGTAGATACTGTTTGCTGTGATCCCAGGAGAGCAGGTATTCTACCGGAGGAAATGTTCTCTAGATTCTCAAATCTTCACTGTAATCCCTGTAAGAGGCTGACAAGGCATCTTTTGGGACGTTTGGGAGGGGTGACTTTTTGCCGCCCCCTGAAAGTGCCACCCAAGGCCTTGCGCTAAATACAGTGCTGTTTGTCAGTGAGAGTGTATGGATGTCTGTCCGTGTGTTTATGTGTCTGTCAGTATATGTATTGGTGTTTCTGTGTGTGTGTGTGTGTGTGTATGCGTGTATGTCAGGGAGTGTATGTCCTTTTGGTGAATGTATATGTCTGTGTTTCTGATACGGAGTGTATATATGTCTGTCATTGTGTATCTGTCAGTGAGTATATGTGTGTCTCAGTGTGTCTGATACTAAGTGTGTGTCAGTTAATGCGTGTCTGTCGGTGAATGTGCGTGTGTGTCTGTGAATGTGTATGTTTCAGTGAAAGTGTGTGTTGGTTAAACAGTGTTTGTGAAAATGACTGTGTATCTGTCAGTGAGTGTATGTCAGTGCATGCATCAGTGAGGGAGTGTGTCTGTTAGGAAGTGTAATTTTTAAAGGGGGGGAAGGGGGAGCCCGAGTTTGGCCTAGGGCAGCACAAAACCAGAATCCACCACTGCACTTTTAAGAGTGAGTCCAGGAATTCAGCCTATCATATCAGTAGGTTAATAGGTAAAGCACAAATAAAAACAAAGCTATATCTATTTAGTTTGTGCTAAAGGAACAACCTAAAACTTTATTTTTTTTTTATTTTTTATTTGAATCTGTTTAAACTGATATGCCCCCTCCTTTTGAATGTTTTTAATTTTAACTTTTTTCCTTTCATTAATCACAATTTACCTTTAATACAGTGCAAACAGTAATTTAAATATATCCTGATCGGCTCATATTGAAACCATCAAACACAAGTATTCTCCAGAGAATACAGTCCACGTGAAGCATCTCCATTCTGTTGGTACAATCCTTTTCTTTGAGAAGCATTGTATGCATTCCCAGCATTGGAATACTTTGCATGTTTACATCATGAATAGAATTATTGGATATGGTGTAGTCTGAAGTATCTAGTGGCAGTCTGACCGTCACTAGGATGGATGGACAGAATTCAAGGGCTGCATGCATATTTTATTTGAATCCTCCCATAGTGCCTTACAGACAGATATGGCATAACTATTAGACCGGCCTGTGTAGTCCTAAACCGTGCGGTTTCTCAAAAAACGCAATAAACAATGGTCCAGACATTCAGTGGTTAATAAAATGTGGACGGCCTGTCCATTTCCAATAAAGCCTGCATTGGATTTTCCACTGTGTGCTTAGATTTTGGTTTCTAAATAATTGATTAATTAAATCCCGAAAGGCTCGTAGTCAGGCGTGGCTACAAACAGAAGTTCTAAACATAGAAGTAGTAGTGTCCAAAATAAGATATGTATATCATAGACAAACTTATAGCTCAAATCCATAGTTCCATGGGAGCCTTCCGAAAAAAACTCGAGCTATAGAATCCTACAGCCAGAACTAAAGGAAGGTGGTTGCATGACAAAGAAGTTGCTTCACCCTGGTCGTGGCACCTCACCCTATTACCTTTTTTTCGGTAGTCTTCACTGTCCACACCCTCTCTTGGTGTACTAGACGTGTGCAATTCGTTTCGGTCCAAATATGTATTCGGTTGGATTTCGGACAATTCGGACATTCGGGTACTTCCGAATTGCCGAGGTTCCGAAATTACCGAATTTCCGAAGTGTCGAAGTTCCGAAGCACAGTATTGCCTAAGTACTAATATACTTACCCAGTGAAAGAAGAAGAATGTTACATTGTAAATACATTTTAAATAAAAAGTATACAAACATAACCAGGATTCAGCTGTAAGTATTTGCAACACTTACAACAATCAAGTAACACACATTCATATAAAATGTAAGTTACTTAGCCAGTCAATGTAATGACAGGAATGAATAAGTAGATAACTCCCTAATTCCCACGGTATTAGGGAGCTATCTACTAAAAGGCTGAAAGACCTAAATTGGTCTTTCAGCCAAATTTACTAATACTAAGTAAAGTACTTAGTATTAGTAAATTATGCCCCTACTCGCTATACCGCGAGTAGAGGCATGTCTATTAAACAGTGAGCAGCCTGCGGCTCCTCACTGTAAAAAAAAATAAGTTCCCCCCTCCCGAGCCCCTGGCCCCCACCCCTTAGCGGTGGGTGGGGGCCCTAAATCAGAATAAGGGGGGGACCTAATGTCCTCCCCCCCCCCGAGCGGTGGGTGGGGGCCCTAAATTATAATAAGGTGCTGGGACCTAATGTCCTCCCCCCTGGCCCCCACCCCTGAGCGGTGGGTGGGGGCCCTAAATACTAATAGGGGGGGAAACCTAAGGTCCTCCCCCCTGGCCCCCACCCCTGAGCGGCAGGTGGGGACCCTAAAAAATCCCCCCCCAGATGACTAGGGGTCTCCAAACCACAAGAGAATCACTAGGAGCACTAAACGAGGTTCTAACAGAAACCACGATAGGGCAAAGAGGCTAAAACAAGCCTTAAATGGGCTCAAAAGAGTTTCCATTGGTCCTCGTCATCTCTGCAAGCCCAAACCGCATTGGGTCTTCTAGATGACTTGGTCCCTTTAAGGTAATGACATCATGCCTTATTCTTTTATTTTTAGGGGTTGCAGTTCATCCCGCGAATGAGCAGAGGGAGCAGTTTGCGGGACCGAAGTGCCAAAGGGAACCGCAATAGTATACAAACAGGGTACTCTCAAATGTAGTGCTAACATTTAGGCAATGATAATAAGCACAACTCTCTCAGTACTGCAGAAATACCAGTGTTCAGTCAGGTTGTTTGAATCCGGATCGCAAAAGGGTTTAACCAATATGGTATCTGAGAAGCACATGGCCTCACAGTATCAAACGTGATGCAGTGATCACCCGATTGCTATGAGTTTTGTGGTCGTTCTCCTACTTTCACTATTCCCTGATTTTTTTTTTTACAGATTGGTAAGGGTGCTAGGAATAACCCTTTAAGACATGGATGGCATAAAGATAAATTCCCAGATGTTGAACAGGCTAAAATTTGGAGATTTACCTTTATGCCATTCTTGGCCTAAGAAGATGGCATATATGGATGCTTTACGAACCCCAAGTGCAAATCCACTGTCGATCGGGAAGTTCTAACTACTAAAGAAACATAAAATGCTTAATGTAAGATTTAGTTCAGTATTTACCTCCGATCCTGCTCCAACTCCAAATTGTGGAGTAAAAATGGCCTCTTAATGTATTACATTAAAACCAAATACAAGAAAATGTAATTACCTCCTATGTTTTTTGGTTTTAATTTTATATATGTATATGCATTTTTTTTAAAAAAAATAAGTGTGTACCTATACTTGTGTGGTATTTTATTCTTTAAAAAAAAAAAATTTGATCTTGTTGGTCCAATAAAAGCGAACTCTGGTAATTTTTAATTTTTTTTGTCTGCTGGACTAATATAACTAATACAATTTCATAATGTTTACACTATTTTCAATAAACTTTCAGGTAAATTCTTGTTCTCTTTTTGTTTTGGGGATCATTTTAATCACGTTCTTCCCGCCGCCCCATAGGAAAGAAAATGTCTAATGAACTAATTTGCCAATTAGGGCTGAATAGATGAGAACTGGAAACGCTAGCAAATGGGGGCTTTATTCAAAAAAACATGTTCTGCAAAACTCTTTCTGGAGCTGCAAACTTTTTTTTCTTTTTTTTAACAAACTTATGTCTGTTTCTGCTTAAAATTAGGTTTTATGTAATGATTTCTTTTCTTTTTTAATTTACAAATAAGCAAAGTGTTGGAACACACTTTCTATCTGTTCTGGGTTTCACTTTTTGTTTGAGTAATGCCTTAATTATAAAAGAAATGCAACACTATCACTACTATACTGCAACAAACATTTTTGTGCTGAAACAATCTTGAAATAGTGTTATTGTCTAAGGTGTCCTTTTTTGCTATTCTTAAAAAAAAAAAAAACTATTTAAGATACACCTGTGCTTTTGCTTTATTTGATATTCATTTGCCCAAACTAAAATGGAAACAATATGGTTTTTGGTTGGTGAGCCCATGCTCTGAGACAGTTTAGGTATCAATAACAGGAGATATCTGTTTGAAAATTGCACTGCTTTATGCCATGTGACATGGAAAAACAGATGGTTTTTATCTTTAGCACATTTACAAAACCTTTTTTAGCTTCAGAGGCTGCTGTCCTTTGATTTTACGTTTTGATATAAAACTATAATAAGTATAGTACATAATTAAAGGAGGCATGTCAATGAAACCATAGTTTCTGTGATCGTGAGATAGTTTGTTAAAGTGCCATTGCCTTTTTTTTTTTTATAGCTGAAAATGAGAGCTTATTATGCATTTTTTTAACCTACTGTGTTGGTTAGCTACGTGAAAAGCATACCGTTTCTAAAGGACCACTCCAGCATTAAAAAATGTTTTTTTTTTAAATCTTTCAACTTATAATAAATATTTTCATTAACAAAAAATAAAATAAAATAAGCTTGCCTCTAATCCAGTGTTGTGATCACCTCCACACCACAGCTCTGATCCACCTCTGGAATGTACTCAATATCCTTAATCTCCAGGTGAATCCAATGCTTCTCTTAGAGAAGCATTGGTAACCTAGCATGTGCCACATTTTACTTATTTTTAATAGATTATGTAACCTGTTAAAAATTTACAAATACGAGTAGGTAGAAAGGTCCTGACAAGGTTAATGCATTAGCTGCAAAAGCAGGTTCTAAACTTTGCAGTTTCTTGAAGGAGCTCTGTCCTGACTACGAAGTGCCAATCATGATGATCTTTCAATAAGTGTTAATTGTATTCCATAACTTCATGATGGAAGCTGAGATCCCATCTCATGCATTCCTGATAGTAGAATTGTGCTACATGGTCTGAAAAGCGGCTTCTATCAATTAAGTTCAGCCAAACATCAGTTTTTTTTGCCCTTCTCTGGATCAAAAGCAAAAACTGATCAAACACAATTTGAAGTGCTTTCCTCTTTTGCAACAAACTAGGAAACAAAGCCTTTTTCTCAACCTCAGAATAGCAGTCCGATATCTCCTCTCAACAAACTGTTATCCCACCTATTAAAAGTCATGACCCTGAATATTATGTTTTTGCACATATGCATCCAGTTGCTTTTTAAACCTCTGTACAGACTGAGATTACACATCCTTGTAGTCTTACCCATTCATACTTGCAGTGGGCACTCTAATAGGCTAAAACAGCCATTCACCCAAGCAGCACAGAGGGGATGGAGTGCTGGGGACTGTTTAGCATTAAAACTTTAAAAACATTAAATTCTGAATTAAAAGGTGGTGCCAGGAGACATTTATAACCAGTTCAATGAGATGAAGCCAACACAGTGCCTTTTTTTTTTTTTTTAGATAAATCATAAGTTGTGACCTGTTACAGTTGACCAGGGCCGGTGCTTAGATTTTTAGGTACATAGGCGAAGATGCATTTTTCCGCCCCCCTCCCCCCCCCAAAAAAAAACATCTTCACCTATGTGCCTCTTAACCAGCCCCTCTCACCTCCCCGACCATTAGTGGTCTCTTCCCTTCCCTGTCCCTTAGTGTTTTTCTCCCCTCTCCCCTCTTTTCCCTGTCTCTTGGTGTTTCTCTCCCATTCCCTCCCGGTCCCTTGGTACACCCCACACCCCTATAGTGGTCACACTCCCCTTCCTGGTGTGCCTCCTACCTCTATTGTTGCATTGCCGAGAGGAGCAGATCCCCTATAGGAGCTTCAGTTTTCTTTACACGGCCGGACTGACAGGGAGTGCTCCCTGGCCAGGTACAGGAAACAGAAGCTCCTGTACCGCGCTCCGCTCTGCTACACTCTGTACACACTGACCGTCACACACTCAATGACAAACACACAGACGTCACTGACAGACACAGACTCATTGATCTGACACACACTCATTCATTGACACTGACAGACCCACACTGATTGACACTCATTGACAGACACACTGATAGTCACACACAGACTCAATGGCAAACATACTCTCACTGATTTGAGACACACACTCATACACTGACCAACACACTCATCATACACTGACAGACACTCATACACTCACATGCACACACACACTCATACAATCACTCACAGCCACACACAGACGCACTCACTCACAGCCACACACAGACGCACTCACTCAGACACACACTCACTCACAGACACACACGCACTCACTCACAGACACACGCACTCACTCACAGACACACACACTCACTCACAGACACACACGCACTCACTCACAGACACACGCACTCACTCACAGACACACGCACTCACTCACAGACACACGCACTCACTCACAGACACACGCTGTCACTCACAGACACACACGCTGTCACTCACAGACACACACGCTGTCACTCACAGACACACACGCTGTCACTCACAGACACACACGCTGTCACTCACAGACACACACGCTGTCACTCACAGACACACACGCTGTCACTCACAGACACACACGCTGTCACTCACAGACACACACGCTGTCACTCACAGACACACACGCTGTCACTCACAGACACACACGCTGACACACACGCTGTCACTCACAGACACACACGCTGTCACTCACAGAGACACACGCTGTCACTCACAGAGACACACGCTGTCACTCACAGAGACACACGCTGTCACTCACAGACACACACGCTGACACACACGCTGTCACTCACAGACACACACACGCTGTCACTCACAGACACACACACGCTGTCACTCACAGACACACACACGCTGTCACTCACAGACACACACACGCTGACACACACACGCTGTCACTCACAGACACACACACGCTGTCACTCACAGACACACACACGCTGTCACTCACAGACACACACACGCTGTCACTCACAGACACACACACGCTGTCACTCACAGACACACACACGCTGTCACTCACAGACACACACACGCTGTCACTCACAGACACACACACACGCTGTCACTCACAGACACACACACACGCTGTCACTCACAGACACACACACACGCTGTCACTCACAGACACACACACACGCTGTCACTCACAGACACACACACACGCTGTCACTCACAGACACACACACACGCTGTCACTCACAGACACACACACACGCTGTCACTCACAGACACACACACGCTGTCACTCACAGACACACACACAAGCTGTCACTCACAGACACACACACACGCTGTCACTCACAGACACACACACACGCTGTCACTCACAGACACACATCACATACATTCACTGATTATTTTAGAAATACACATTTTCCACCCAGCCTCCTTACCTGGAGAGCTGGTGTGGATGATGGATCGGTCCCTGGGGCTGCTGGGTGGCGTGCGGAAGTGCTGTGATCAGACGCGGCGAGGGAGCTCTAATCTCACCGCTCTGCTTCCTTTGCGGGCTCTCTGATGATGCCGCGGGAGCCGGAATATGACGTCATATTCCGGCTACCGCGGCATAAGCAGACAGCGCGCGAGGGAGCAGAGCAGTGAGATTAGAGCTCCCTTGCCGCGTCTAATCACATCACTGCCGCACGCCGCGCCGGGGGTCGAGATGGTGGCCTGGCAGGAGGGAGAGCTTCCCTCCTGCCGGTCACTGAAATATTGCGCCCCCACAGCCCGTGCGCCCTAAGGCGGCCGCCTGTGCCACCTTATGGATGCGCCGGCTCTGCAGTTGACCTCTGCTTTGAGTATATAATAAATGAAGAGACCCTTGCTCATTTGTCCATAAGCTATGGGAGCCAGATATAAGGGTGGGATTTGCGTGAAAAGGGGTTGTGTATGGATGAAATACATTTTTAATAATATTCAGCAACTTCCCATTCCTGGAGTTAATGAACTGTACTTGGAATCCCTAACAGTTGGGTCCCATGATATATTTGGTTCTTTATCTCATGTCTCCCGATATTGGAACAGGAGGAGCATGGCCTCAGTGGTGCACATGTAATCCATCCTGAATGGTGGTTAGGCTAGATGAAGGTAGGAGTACCAATCTGGCATGGGTTAATAAGGCTTTAAAATAGGCAATGTTCCGTTGAATTCAGTATAGTTGATGGGTATGTGTCTTAATGTCGTAAAGAAGGTAATAAATAGTGCAGCTTTAAGTGATGGGCAGTGAATTCAAATAGTGAGGTGGACACATTCGTTTGTTATTGAGCCTACTAATGATTGGCTCAAATCCTATGCACAGTTGTGCTTTTTATAGGCAGCACCCCACTTAATTTCTTGCAAATTTTTTTCATCCTTAATGAACATAGTTACCGGAAGACTTATAGTGCAGTATGGCTCTGTAAATAGTTTAAGGCAATAGGTGGCTTGATACAAAGGAATGCTCTTTTCCAGAACCCTGGGAAATACCTGTCGCTTCTTGTCCGTATAGGGTAACAGTCAGCCTGCAATCCTGGAGCTTTGTGAGATACCATCCAGACTTGCTGCTTTTAAGTCTTTTATTTAATTAAAATAAACCTATATAGTAAAAACTAAAAATAATTTGCTGCAATCTATAGATAAGTTCCCTACTATTTCAGAAAGGCACCTTTGGCATTAAGTAGCAGAGGTTGACTAAATGTATGGGGCTCTGGGGAAATACAGACCGCAGTCTCCAAATTTTAAAATGCATTCTGCATTGTTAGAGTTCACAGCTGCATATCTGTTTCCTTGCTTGGAGTGTTCTGCTAAAGTCTCCATTTTCAAGTGGTTGCAGGGTCTACGTACATTGCAATATTTTCTCCCCAAAATATTTCAGTTGCTCCCTCTGGGTGTTTAAGTGTGGAGTACATGTTCACTGCATCAAAAATCTAAAGTACAATAGTCTGATATAGAATTGTCTGCACCCCCACCCCGAAATACATAGATGTATATTTATATCTGTGTGTGTGTGTCTGTGTGTCTGTGTGTCTGTGTGTATGTTGTATGTTAGTATTGTATTCACACTTTATGGAATGTTTGTGCATTCCATAACATTGTCATTTTAGTATTAGTTCTTCACTTCTTCAGGGCTTTAATGAAAGAGGAAGTGGAGTATAAGAATCAATAATAGAGGCTGGTACATATTGTACTGGCTTGCTACATGCTTGGCTGAGATTAGTGATTTATTTGAGATATTGCCTTATGATGGAATGAATTCAGAAGCTGAATTTTTTATTTTTTTCTTCCGGTTTTGGTATTATCAGTTTTTTATTTTGTCCCCGTAGACCTTCCTTACTTGTAGTGCCTGAGTCACCACAACAGAGGCTTTTATTTCCAGTTTTCTCATAAATGAAACTGCTGCCTGGTGAACTATATATTCAATAAACCCCAGTTTATGAGGGATATCCCTTTTTTTTATTAATAGTAAAAATAATACTGGCATTGTCTTAAATGCTCTGTTACTACCTAGTCTGGAAAAAATATAGCCTACAGCAAGAAGCTACAAATCCATGGATGTACAGCAAGCACAAAAAAATTCAGTTCATATTTCTGAATAATATATATCTGATTTTTACATAGTATTATGTCTAGATAAAACGCATAACAAGTTTGACATTTCTGCATTCTCTTGTTGGCAATACTACTATAAAACCACCATATTTTAATAAACCCTCCTTGCCAGGCCCTTATTTGAAAATGTGGTTGTTTTTGGTGAAATAAATAGTTTAGCTGGTGCTTACACATTGGTACATAACCGTTTCCATTTCTTATTTTGTTTGTTACAGTTATGCCCTCTCCGATGAAGCCTATCGTTCCCTTAGAGACCAGGATAAAGATCAGTGCATATTGATCACAGGAGAAAGTGGTGCAGGCAAAACAGGTATGGTCTACAGCAGGGTTGTCAAATTGTGGCCCTGAATAGGTGGACTACAGCTCCCATAATTCTCTGCTTGGTTGCTTTATTCAGAGAATTTTGTGGGTTGAAGTCCATAAACACGTGGGGAGCTTGGATTTTGGCAAATCTGGTCTACAGACTTCTTCTTCTAGATCAGTATTTGTCCGTAACTAGGGGCTTTTTTCTTTCCAGACCTGGTTGTCAAATTATTCCAATTTACAATTTCTGTATATAAGAAGTATCCTCGACCAGGTCTAAAAACACACACATACACTTTTACACACAGGACACTGACACACGCTCACAAATAACTTTTTTAAATTAGTTTTATTTAAGTCCCCCTAGCCTCCCTACCTTAGGGAGAGCTGCAGTAGATCCTTTCCCAGGCGTCTAGTGTGAGCCTTGTGTAATTTTTGTGTTCTCCCAGGACTGCCCCATCACACATGGTTTAGTGATGCTAGGTCTGGACTAATGGCATTACACAGCTCCTGGCATCACCGCAGGGATAGAAAATTATGAGTACAGTTCCCTCTCCGCCTCGATTCTCCCTCAGGCCAACTGCCTCTTGGACCATGGGTTGAGAAACTAGGTAATAAACAATGAGGAGTTTGACAGTGTTCTGTCCTATTTATTTAAAAAAAAATATATATATAAGTGGCCTAAAGTACTAAAAGTGTGGCAATCGCCATGTAAACCAGTGGATCCAGCAGGCACAATCAATTGGTTAGTCATCCCCTTTCACACTTTTTTTGCACTGCTATTCAGAATAAAAAATGTGGACAAATCTCTCCTAATGCGGTCATTCATTACATAAACCTTCATCCTGAGTAGAGATGTGAAAGAAAAGAACAAAATCTTGTGTGGTAGGCACCTCTCTCCATTACCAATAATGGGGTATAAGACTATAAGTGGAAGAACCAATTTCTTTGTGTAAAGAAAGTCAGATGTCTGTTAGCTGGGAGACCGCTGCATGAGCAGCCTTCTAGAATGGTCGGATCTCAGGACAGTTCCACGAAATATGTATGAGAGTGCCAAGTTTGCAGTTGAGTACATATGGGTTAACTTTTCAGGCATGTTGTACTATGAGTGAACGGTTTGTATCCTGATTTGTGATAGTGGGTGCTAATAGAGGGCTTATGGGTCAAAAGGAATATCCATTCTAACAGATTCGTCAGAGGTTTTGCAAAGTTCACATTCCCAAAGCTTTTTATAGTAGGGGAGTATAGGACCACCTGAGATGCCAAATAAAAGTATTTAGCTCAGACACACTGTACTCCAAGAGTTGAGTATGCAGATGCAGGTTATGAAGTCTGAGAGGGTAAAGGTGGCCCAAGGAGGCAAAGATAGAAAGCTGCAATGCCGGAGGAAACTGTGGGTTATCTGTGGTCGAGAGGGAAGGGGGAGTCAGGCATATGGTCTCCATACCCATAGCTAACTGGGATAGTTGGATGTGTGAGTTTAAGGCCAGCCAAGGTAGAAGGTGGGATCCAGGGCAGAGAGTAAGAGGCAACGGGGCTAGCACATTTTCAATGGAGATGCATATTAAAAAGTGTCCAAGAGTGGACCACTAAAGCACTCTTTGTAGATGAATTGCTTGATGATAGAGGGACAGATCCAGGAGTGCAAGACCACCCTTAAATTTAAATCTAGTAAGCAAGGAGTACCGATTATGTGTTCTTTGCTTCAGCCATAGATAATGCAGAAACACTAGCGAAAGGTTTTTTTTTTTGTTTGTTTTTTTCCCCCCTGATATATATGAAAAATGTAGCAAAAAATGAAAACTGTTCAATAGTGCCTATTGCTGATTTAGCTGTATAATTATTTTGTGAAATTTAGAAATAAATCCCAAGTCTTACAAATGAAAGAAAATAATAAAGATTGTCAAATTGGGGGGAAAAATGAAAAAGAAATGTTACCACTATCCTTTTTAAACAATATCTTCCCAGAGTTTATTATCCAGAAAACTGGGCAAGTCAGCTTAGCCATACTGTTTGTTTGGTATATACTTGCAACATCTAGTAGGCTTTTCTAAAGTTTCTGTACTGCACTTGCTGTGACATAGAAATTGTGTTAACCATGTTTGTGGGGCGTTACAAGCTAACCCAATTACCTGTAGAGTGCCTAAAGAAATAAATAAAAACTGAAGACAGGGAGAACAATTTCAGTGTCAAGGTACATCCCGTTCGTATTCCTGTGACCATGATGCACAGTCAGCCAACAGTTGAATATGACTTAGTTGCAAAATCTGTATTAATGTATGTTATAATCAAAATAAACTGTGTGTGATTACCATGCTCCCTGCTATAAACCTTAATAATTGGTAATGCAGGGTAAGAGTGTTAATTGGGCAGAAAAGATGTTGTAGCTATTCCATTCTAAGGAAGAACATTGCATTTTTTTTATATTATTACCAGCCCATCTTTAGCTTATTTGCATAATTGAAGACATGTTATGAATAAGAGGCAGTCATTTCCTGTGGTTTTGTTTGAAAAATAAAAAAAGTTAGATTTTACTTGTGTGTGTTTAAGTGAGAGCAGTACATTATGAAGTACAGATTACAAATGATATATGCACATTTGTAGCTTAAAGAGAAACAGTCATTTTCTAGTTCTTTTATTTTTTTCGACAATTGTGCAGAATTAAGCTCATGAAAAGAAGGTATACAACAAGGGTTTAGAGATAACATGCTTATAAGGAACAATAATATGAGTCACACTTCTGACATGGTGTCTAATATTAGTACAAATATAACAGGTTGTAGTAGGTATCGGTCTGACATGGGCATTAGTTGTGTAATTATGTGTTACATTGTAAAAGTATCCTTGAGAGAGGGTATGTATCCTTTTCGGGAGCCCATGCTAAGGGGTTTGTGTTCTGTGGAATTCATCCACCTGTTTCGCCTGGGCTAGGGTGTAAAGCATTCTTAGTTTCTCTCTCCTCCCACCCCTCACCCCCAAAAACCCTCTGGATGTTTTACCGATTACACCTGAGTTGGGGAGCGCAGCCACAGGGTAGCTGTGTCGGTGTCCCTGAGTATATTGATGTCTCCACAATTCCTGTGGGTGGGCGCCAGGAGTCAGGTAATGTCGAGCAACTGTGACAGGGCTGGGGGGTTAGGGCAGGTGGTTCGTCAGGTACCTTGGAGGCCAATTTGTCCCTCCCCCTGCCCGATTCGTCGGGTGCCTTTCTGTCAGGTATTGTTAGTGCGGGGTGAGCCTGTCGCCGACAGTAAGCCCGTGAGACCTATATTCCAGTGGGTGTGGGTGTACGGCCCATTGTGCGTCGTCCGGTCAGGCTTACTGTGTAACTGCACAGGAGAGGCTGTTTCGTCTGAGGGCGTGGGGTGGTGCTCTCTCCGCATGGTCCGTACTGTATTGCTTGTATCGATCTGGTGCTCCACCCTTAGTCCTTTATGAGCCTCTATGGCCTGGGGGAGGGGGTCTGTCATTAAGGCTCTGTCCTAGGGTCCTGCATGTTTGTCAGGTAGGTCAGTGCTAGGTTAGTCTGGGAGGTGGCCTCGTTTGTTGTGGTTGCGCTATCCAGTGGGGCTGTGTGGTGTGGTCCAATAATGAAGTCGCCCTTTAGTGCATTCCCATGGTGCCATGTGGGTCCGGGAGAGGCTGTTGGGGGCTCAGATCCCTCCCTCTGCTCTGATCCACTGGTCTCGGACGCCCCCTCCTCCATGTGCGAGAGGAGGGGTAGGGCGGGGTGCGGGGAGCAGGACAGGTATGCTGGGGAAAGGTGAGAAAAGAAAGGGAAGAAAAAGGGGAGGGAGGAGGAGAGAAGATGTGAGAGAGAAAAGGGGAAAAAAAGGGGGAGGAGGTGTAACCAAAACCCTTGCCCCATTGAGGTTTACATTGAAGCTCGAATCCTGAGTGTCTAGTGTGACAGACCCATCCATCTGGACTAAACCTATTGGGTTCGTCTGATTTGCCCAGTACTTATGGTCCCTGAGGGATCATGCGGAGGGTTATGACTTTGTACAAATGACCTTTCGAATGCAACAGAAACTAACGAAGCGCCAAAGCTACCAACATCCTCGAGGTGGCCGACATCGGACAAAGGACCACGTGGCGGCGGCCATTTTACCTTCGAATCCGCCGACCCGTACTATCGACGATACTTCGACAGTTCAACGAAAGTCGAAGTACCGACCCACTTCGAGCGGGACGTAGCCATTTTTAGTCCAGCTAGTGACCGACCGCACAGCCCGAATCCAGGGAACTCTTTTGGGCACGAAACGGTACCTGCGGTCGGTCATAAACGGACTTTCGAGTAACTTTGTATTCACTGGAGGGATTGGTGTGATTTTTGAGAATGTTTATATTTTAAGTATGCTGAATCTGAATATGTGCCTCTTATGTGAATATGATGGATGGATTTGGAGTTATGAAAGTTGTATAAAAGTATATTCCAAACTGTATGTATAATAGGATTATGTGTCACACCAAGGGGAGGGAATGTGTGGGATGTACCATCGATGCCAGTGGTTATTTTATGCCTCCCCTTGGGTGTGGCCTGTGTGTGTGAAATGCAAATAAAAGGCAGGCTGGCTGATCCAGTCCTCAGTTCATGTTTTACCCTCATAATGGAGCTTGGTCTCGTTATTGGGGGAACCGGGATTACAAGTGACTAAATGCTGTGTCTGGAGCTCGGAAGGTGGTACCGTAACAACTGGTGGCAAGCGACGGGATGATCCTCAACGCCCAAAGAGACCACTACGACCAAGAATAAATGGAACTACAATACCAAAACCTGAGAAGAGCCACCTTAAAAGACTTACTGGAACAAAGGGGCGGACAGGCCAGTAACCTCAAGAAGAGGGACATTATTGCTGTATTGCTGGAAATGGATGGAGTACCAGCGGCAGAGGGAACCAATGGGCCCAGCCTAGACGACAGAACCCCCGAGGAGGCAAGATTTGACCGGGCGGTAAGAATTAGGCTGGCCCATTATGGCCCCAACCCCTCCGCGGAGATCATCACCCAGGTTCAAGCCGCTGTGGAGGCCAGCCTGCTACGCCAAAACGGTGCTGCAGCAGCCCCAGTCACAGCAAACCCGGAGGACAAACCGAAAGTGCCATTTGCGGCCTTCAAAGCCTTCAGTGAGACAGAAGGAGAGATTGACGGGTACCTTGCGGATTTTGAGCGGCAATGTGCCCTGCACAAGGTACCCCCGGAAGACTGGGTTGCTATACTGTCCGGCAAGTTATCCGGCCGGGCCAACTACGCTTTTCGGGCCATTCCGGATGAGGAGATCGGGGATTATGTGACCGTCAGGGAAGCTTTACTTGCCCGGTATGCCGTTACACCCGAGGCATACCGGAGGAGGTTCCGAGACACTGCAAAAACAACTGGGGACTCGTACGTTGAATGGGCCTGCAAGGTACATCGCACAGCTGCCCACTGGATGGCAGGGTGCCAGGCGGTGTCAGGAGAAGAGGTGCTGCAGATGTTTTTATTGGAACATTGTTTCGACAAATTGCCAACAGGGGTCAGAGAGTGGGTAAGAGACCGTAAGCCTTCCACTCTACACGAGGCGGCTCGCTTGGCCGATGAGTACACCGACGCTCGCAAACTGGACAATTCCATCACCAAGGCCACAGCCAGAGCGGAATACCAACCAGCCGCTACCACTCATCAGCCTCCCATACACAGACCATCCGCACCCCCTCCGTCTGCCCAGTACCCACGTCCACCCCGGTTTAACGCCCGAGAGTACTCTGAACCCCTTCGGTGCTACCTGTGCAATCAGCTAGGGCACAGGCGACAGGAATGCCCGATGAACCGTGCCAACAGGAACCAGTCCTGGAGGAAACCCACGGGGGCCCCTTCCCAAGCACCTCTTCCAGCCGCTCACTGTGTAGAGGAAGAGGAATGCTGGGGCATCTTACATGAGGCGGACCCTGTTCAGGCTGCCCACCATGACAATCGACAACACCACCGACAGAGTGTAAAGGTCAACGGAAGGGAAGTCAGTGGGCTACGAGACACTGGTGCAACCCTGACTTTGCTCCAAAAGCACCTAGTGTCCGAAGCTCAACATACCGGGGATACCGTGGCAGTACGAGTAGCCGGGGGTGCAGTATTTCGCCTACCCGTGGCCCGGGTACATTTGGATTGGGGAGTGGGCGCTAGACACGTGAATGTGGGGGTCATTAAGGATTTACCCGCTGATGTTCTTCTTGGCAACGACTTGGCCCCCCTGGTTTCGGCCTTTGCTCCCATGGGCCCCGCTGCAGTGGACGCTGTCACGACCCGTGCCCAGACCCGTGCCGCTGAGGCCGGCCCACCTGCTGCTGAGACCCAGGTAAGACTCTCTACCCCGACTTGTACCTTAGACCAGGCCCCGTTAGGCTGGGATACCCCAGAGATGTACGGGAAGGAAACTAGGGAGGACCCGGCGTTAGCCAAGTACAGAGCCAGGGCCGACGCTGGGGAAGAAGGAGTAGGTGGGGAACACTACGAGTGGGTGGGGGATAGGCTGTACAGGATCCCGAAACCTTCCCCGAAACCGAATGCCCCTCCGCAGAAACGACAACTAGTAGTACCTGCAAAGTATCGGCAGGAGATTCTGCGTATAGGGCATGACGTGCCGTTAGCAGGCCATCTAGGTTCCCACCGCACAGCTCATAGAATCACCCAAAACTTTTTCTGGCCCAATTTTAACCGAGATGTGCGGATGTATTGTAGCACGTGCGACACTTGTCAACGGGTAGGTAAGCGAGGAGATCATCCAAAAGCTAGGCTACAGCCGATGCCTATCATTGGAGAGCCCTTTTCCCGCATAGCCGTTGACATTGTGGGTCCACTGGCCAGGGCTAGTCCATCCGGTAAGAAATATATTCTTACTGTGGTAGACTACGCCACCCGTTACCCAGAGGCAGTAGCGCTGTCTAATATAGAGGCAGAGACGGTTGCTGATGCCCTGGTTAAAGTCTTTACTAGGGTCGGGTTCCCTCAGGAGATCCTCTCTGATCAGGGAACCCAATTTACCGCTGTGCTCACCCAGCAGCTGTGGAAGGTGTGCGGCATCAACCCGCTACTTAGTTCACCCTATCACCCACAGACTAACGGTCTCTGCGAGCGATTTAATGGCACCCTCAAACAGATGCTGAGGACCTTTACTGACACTTGCAGAGACTGGGAGCGATTCCTGCCTCATCTGCTATTTGCATACAGAGAGGTGCCCCAGGAATCAACTGGGTTCTCCCCCTTTGAGTTACTCTATGGGAGAAGGGTTCGTGGACCCCTAGATCTCATTAGAGGACACTGGGAGGGGGAGACGGAGCAAGAAGGGACCCCCATAGTGCCATATGTTCTGGAACTCCGGGACCGCATGGAGAAACTATCCCTGATGGTAAGGGAAAATCTCCGGGCGGCCCAGGGGAAACAGAAGCGATGGTACGATCGGGGTGCTCGACAGCGGGTCTTCCAGGTTGGGCAGAAGGTTCTAGTGCTCAAACCTGTGAAGGCAAACAAGATGCAAGCATCTTGGCAGGGCCCGTACAAGGTGTTAGCTCAGGTATGCGATACTACCTATCTTATAGCCAGCTGTTCGGATGAAAGGGTACAACGATCCTTTCATGTGAACATGCTCAAGGAGTATCAGGAACGACCCGAGGATGTTGCCGCAGTTTGTGCCCCAGCTACCGACGACCCAGAGAACTTACCTTTGCCTGACCTGCTAGAAAGGGATCCCCAGACCGACCTTACTAGCCTCGTACAGTTAGGTGACCGACTAAGCCCGGCCGAGAAAACCCAGGCCAGACAACTTCTGTGGGAGAAGCAGGCGACCTTCTCCCAAGAACCCGGGTACACTCCCCTAGCTATACACAAGGTCGAGACACCCGGACAGAACCCCCTACGACAACCCCCATACCGTATCCCGGAAGCAGTCCGAGAAGGAATGCGGAAGGAGATACAGGAGATGACCCGGCTGGGGGTTATTGAGCACTCAGATAGTCCGTGGGCGTCGCCCGTAGTCCTAGTACCCAAGAAAGATGGGACCACCCGGTTCTGTGTGGATTACAGGCGGCTCAACGAGCGGACTACCACTGACGCCTACCCGATGCCCCGGATAGACGAGTTATTAGACCGCATTGCCAGGGGGCGCTATCTGACCACCATTGACCTATGTAAAGGGTACTGGCAGATCCCCCTGGCCGAGGATGCTATCCCCAAGTCGGCCTTCGTCACCCCGTTTGGCCTGTACCAGTTTAGGGTTATGCCATTCGGGATGAAGAATGCTCCGGCTACCTTCCAGCGTATGGTGGATAGGCTCCTAGATGGCTTCCAGGGATTTGCGTGTGCATACCTGGACGACATCGCGGTCTACAGTGAGTCTTGGGAAGACCACCTAGTACACGTAGGGGTAGTGCTGGACAAGATTCGGGCCGCCGGCCTGACTCTGAAACCAGACAAGTGCCATTTAGGCATGGCAGAAGTGCAGTACTTGGGTCACCGGGTGGGTTGTGGGAGCCAGAGACCCGAACCGGCCAAGGTGGAAGCGGTAGCTAACTGGCCCACACCTATCACCAAGACCCAAGTACTTGCCTTCCTAGGGACAGCGGGTTATTATCGACGTTTTGTCCCCGACTACAGCACGATTGCCAAACCCCTGACTGATCTGACTAAAAAGAACTTACCTAGGCAGGTCCTGTGGTCTCCAGCTTGTGAAGCCGCGTTTCAAGCCCTGAAGCAGGCTCTTGTGAATGCCCCTGTCCTGGCTGCCCCAGTCCCTAACAAACGTTTTCTTGTCCACACAGACGCTTCCATGTATGGACTGGGGGCTGTGCTGAGCCAGGTCAGGGAAGATGGAGGAGAGCACCCTGTCGCATATCTCAGCAGAAAGTTACTACCTCGAGAAGTGAGTTATGCGGCAGTAGAGAAAGAGTGTTTAGCCCTGGTCTGGGCACTGAAGAAACTGAGCCCCTACCTATATGGACAAGAATTTTCCCTCGTAACAGACCACAGCCCCCTCGTCTGGCTTAACCGGGTCTCTGGGGACAATGGCAGACTGCTGAGGTGGAGTTTGGCCTTGCAGCCTTATAATTTCACTATCAGCTACCGGCCCGGTAAGCAGAATGGGAATGCGGATGGGTTATCCCGGCAAATAGACGTCCCTATTCTCCCTAAGTCCGGTCATCCCCAAGTTGACCCGCCACAGGGTCAAGCCGGGTCTGCCGGAGTGTTCCACAAGGAGGGAGCCATGTGACAGACCCATCCATCTGGACTAAACCTATTGGGTTCGTCTGATTTGCCCAGTACTTATGGTCCCTGAGGGATCATGCGGAGGGTTATGACTTTGTACAAATGACCTTTCGAATGCAACAGAAACTAACGAAGCGCCAAAGCTACCAACATCCTCGAGGTGGCCGACATCGGACAAAGGACCACGTGGCGGCGGCCATTTTACCTTCGAATCCGCCGACCCGTACTATCGACGATACTTCGACAGTTCAACGAAAGTCGAAGTACCGACCCACTTCGAGCGGGACGTAGCCATTTTTAGTCCAGCTAGTGACCGACCGCACAGCCCGAATCCAGGGAACTCTTTTGGGCACGAAACGGTACCTGCGGTCGGTCATAAACGGACTTTCGAGTAACTTTGTATTCACTGGAGGGATTGGTGTGATTTTTGAGAATGTTTATATTTTAAGTATGCTGACTCTGAATATGTGCCTCTTATGTGAATATGATGGATGGATTTGGAGTTATGAAAGTTGTATAAAAGTATATTCCAAACTGTATGTATAATAGGATTATGTGTCACACCAAGGGGAGGGAATGTGTGGGATGTACCATCGATGCCAGTGGTTATTTTATGCCTCCCCTTGGGTGTGGCCTGTGTGTGTGAAATGCAAATAAAAGGCAGGCTGGCTGATCCAGTCCTCAGTTCATGTTTTACCCTCATAATGGAGCTTGGTCTCGTTATTGGGGGAACCGGGATTACAAGTGACTAAATGCTGTGTCTGGAGCTCGGAAGGTGGTACCGTAACATCTAGCGTCTCCAGGTCAATTGTGTTATCTCGTTGTGGCCTCTGTGTCCTTGGCCAGGGCTCAGGCATCATCGCCAGGGTGCGAGTATCTCTGTATAGGTCCTCCACCCGGTCCATCCACTGTTCCACGGTCGGTGGGTCTACTGAGCGCAACTTGATCGGGATGTGTAGTTTAGTAGATTGAATTGCCGAGTTAAACACATCTCCAGTAGCTGTTACACTGAAAACCACTAAAAGTGCTTCCTTACTTCAGGAACGGAGTAAAGCTTGGTCACATGACTGCAGCCTCCATTGATTCCCCAGTGTCCTTTTAATATAGTGGTTAAGGTGCTAGCATAAACGTGGCACAAAACATCTTGAGTGTTTATGATCGAGACTCCCCTGGGCGCCAGTCACCTGGTACCTCGCCAATACAGTAGTGTAGCTTCTACATAAATAATATAGTGAGTAATATCCATTCCATCCATATTTAAACAGCATTCGTTTGCTAAACATGTCATCAACTTGTGTAATCAAAGTATGCAGTGATGGGCTGGGCCACAGGAATGCGGGAGACTGTGTCAAACCTCTTAATTCTAGGGGACAGCACCGGGTTTGTGCCTGATTCCCGGTGTCTGTGACAGTGTCTGTCTATCTTTAAAGAGTGTACATATTCAAGTAGGCCAGTGGCTCTTTTTTATTTATTTTTTTCTTCCATCACAGTCTGAAGATTTTATTCATTTTTCATAGAAACTATTTTAAAATTGAAGGGACATTCTAAGCACCATGTCTTCTACAGCTTTATAGTAATGCATATGATTTTATTAGGCTTGGTGTTCATGCCCTCTGGTTTTGTTAAACTGCTTTAGAGTGGTTTTACAAAATAAGGATCTTCAGGCAGAGACCGATTTCCCATTAGGCAGAGTTGGCACCTGCCTACAGGTGCCTGCCTGTCCTGTAAGGGGTACCTCTTTTTTTAGCACCTTTTGTGAGTTTTTGGAAATCAAGTAGGCTGATGGGGAGATATACCGTACGTTTTGTTTTGATCACAATGTGTACATTTGGCTCAGTCCTTAAGAGGTTAATTATTACAACTATCGTCTATTGGTAAATAATAAAATAAATAAAACAGCTTTGTTACGTATATCTTCATGAAATGTAGAACCATAGCAAGGCTGGAGCATACCTTAGTGGGATCAGTAACAGAACAATTGTGAGATTTAAAGATAATCTACTATGATTCATAGAATTTTTGGTATGTATGTTCTAAGGTGCTTGGAATGCTGTAAGGTGAACATTTAACATTAGCACAATCGTCTCTATAATAAAAAAACAAACAAACAAAAAAACAAACTGTTTTTGTTCTTTCATTGGGATCTTTGTAACCCATAAACTTAAGCCCACACATGACAGGTTTGTATTGTAAGCAGTATGATATGAGGAAATGCACATTTTTGGTTTAATAAATAAATATCCATACAAAAAACAAATTAGTCCTGAAGACCTGCGTTTGCCACTAAGGTATGCTCCAGCCTTGCTATGGTTCTACATTTCATGAAGATATACGTAACAAAGCTGTTTTATTTATTTTATTATTTACCAATAGATGATAGTTGTAATAATTAACCCCTTAAGGACTGAGCCAAATGTACACATTGTGATCAAAACAAAACGTACCGTATATACTCGAGTATAAGCCGACCCGAATATAAGCCGAGGCCCCTAATTTTTCCCCAAAAAACTGGGAAAACTTATTGACTCGAGTATAAGACTAGGGTGGGAAATGCAGCAGCTACTGGTAAATTTCTAAATAAAATTAGATCCTAAAAAAAATATATTAATTGAATATTTATTTACAGTGTGTGTATAATGAATGCAGTGTGTGCGTATGAGTGCAGCGTGTGTGTGTATGAGTGCAGCGTGTGTGTGTATGAGTGCAGCGTGTGTGTATGAGTGCAGCGTGTGTGTGTGAGTGCAGCGTGTGTGTGTGAGTGCAGCGTGTGTGTGTGAGTGCAGCGTGTGTGTGTATGAGTGCAGCGTGTGTGTGTGAGTGCAGCGTGTGTGTGTATGAGTGCAGCGTGTGTGTGTATGAGTGCAGCGTGTGTGTGTATGAGTGCAGTGTGTATGAGTGCAGTGTGTATGAGTGCAGTGTGTATGAGTGCAGTGTGTATGAGTGCAGTGTGTATGAGTGCAGTGTGTATGAGTGCAGTGTGTATGAGTGCAGTGTGTATGAGTGCAGTGTATGAATGCAGTGTGTGCAGGGCCGGTGCAAGGATATTTGCCCCCCCCCCCATATGTCCTGACCTCCCCTCCTCCTCCCTCAGTGGTCCTTACCTCCCCACCCCCGTGTTCCTTCACCCCCCTCCCCCAGTGGTCCTGACTCACCCCTCCCCTAGTGGTCCTTATCCCCCCCTCCCTCCCATAGCGGTCCTTATCCCCCCCCTCCCTCCCATAGCGGTCCTTATCCCCCCCCTCCCTCCCATAGCGGTCCTTATCCCCCCCCTCCCTCCCATAGCGGTCCTTATCCCCCCCCCTCCCTCCCATAGCGGTCCTTATCCCCCCCTCCCTCCCATAGCGGTCCTTATCCCCCCCTCCCTCCCATAGTGGTCCTTATCCCCCCCCTCCCTTCCATAGCGGTCCTTATACCCCCCTCCCTCCCATAGCGGTCCTTATACCCCCCTCCCTCCCATAGTGGTCCTTATACCCCCCCTCCCTCCCATAGTGGTCCTTATACCCCCCCTCCCTCCCATAGTGGTCCTTATCCCCCCCTCCCTCCCATAGCGTTCCTTATACCCCCCTCCCTCCCATAGTGGTCCTTATCCCACCCCCTCCCTCCCATAGTGGTCCTTATACCCCCTTTTTTTATTATTATTTTTTTTATTATTATTTTTTATTATTATTTCTTATTTTATTTATATTTTTTATTTATTTTTCGTCCCCCCTCCCTGCTTGATACATGGCCGGGAGGGGGGCTCTCCTTCCCTGGTGGTCCAGTGGCAGTTCAGTGGGGGGGAGAGGGGGGCTGGCAGAGCTGTAACTTACCTGTTCTGCAGCTCCTGTCAGCTCTCTCCTCCTCTGCGCCGTCCGTGCAGCTCCTTCTATCAGCTCACACTGTAAGTCTCGCGAGAGCCGCGGCTCTCGCGAGGTTTACACTGGGAGCTGACCGAGGTGCTGAACAGACGGCGCGGAGGAGGAGAGAGCTGACAGGAGCTGCAGAACAGGTAAGTTACAGCTCTGCCAGCCCCCCTCTCCCCCAGTCTGTATTATGGCAATGTAAAGTGCCATAATACAGACCTTGACTCGAGTATAAGCCGAGTTGGGGGTTTTCAGCCCAAAAAATGGGCTGAAAAACTCGGCTTATACTCGAGTATATACGGTAAACAAAATCTGGAATTTGACTGTCTGTTCAACTGTAATTCAACTTTCATATTAAGTGCACCCACACTTATTATATATCCGTTTATTCAGTGGAAACATGGCTTTCATTTAACATCAAATATTTAGGTATGAAACATAATTTAAAATATAAAAACAATGAGAGCAAATAAGACATTTTTTATTTTTTTTCAGTTCTATGTGACATTTTAACTGTGAATGTCATAATCCGGTTTGCTTTTACTGCAATAAAATACACATTTGTATTCATCGATGTCTCACGTGTAAAACAGTACCCCCTATGTACAGGTTTTATGGTATTTGGGGAAGTTAAAGGGTTAAATTTTTCAGTTTTTTCACATTGAAATTTGCCATATTGGTTACGTTGCCTTTGAGACCGTATGGTGACCCAGAAATGAGAATTACCCCCATGATGGCATACCATTTGCAAAAGAAGACAACCCAAGGTATTGGGCAAATGGGGTATGTCAAGTCTTTTTTAGTAGCCACTTGGT
Organism: Pelobates fuscus; assembly: GCF_036172605.1. NCBI lineage: Eukaryota > Metazoa > Chordata > Amphibia > Anura > Pelobatidae > Pelobates > Pelobates fuscus. The sequence goes on along the minus strand of NC_086324.1, from coordinate 97,701,032 downwards.
CACAAACACTGGCCAAAGTTAGTGTTAATATTTGTGTGTGAAAAATGCAAACAACTAATTTGAACGGCAATTTTGGCTAGTGTTTGTGACCAAGTGGCTAAAAGATTACTTAAATATACATGTAGAATTTTAATATATTCATATATATGTATTTAAATTCTATGTGTATACTTATGTAATCATTAATGTTTTATATATATATATATATACACACACACACACACACACACACACACACACACACAAAATACTAGTTCCCCGCACTCAATTTAACCGGTCTTGTTTTTTTGCCTCGGTGCAAAACTCCAGCCACTCTATATAATCCACAAAGAGTGCACTCAAAGGACTTAAATTCAAATTGCATGATTTTGCTATTACATGACGAAAAGTCATGATTTTATTAAAGACACGGAGGCGAGTATTGCATATCCCTTTCTTTACTGTTGACAAATAGCAGCAAAGGAAACAAACAGAATGAAAAAAGAATGAACATGTGATAACATAGGCCCCTGCCCCTCAGGTCCCAGTATAACAGGCAGCACTTCCCTTCCATTTCCCTCTTTCTGCAGATGCGACCAAAGAACAATGTCCATAACTAGAGTAGTGTGAGAATAAAGTCCCAAGGTAATAGCATAAAACCGAAGAAGGTATAACATCAAAAACTGGGAAGTGTGACCGTAGAATCCATAGGACCGATGGAGGACAGCGGGAGGAGACCAATAAACCGGACCATTGCTAGACGTCTTGCCGGATTAAGCTGTGAAGATATAAAGGACAGGAGCCAACAGGTTAAAGTCGATACTTGCAACTAGTTACAAGGTTACACCAGTGAGAACAAAGACCCCTGTATGTACAGTCCCACAAAACAATTAATGTTAACATATCCAGTATTATTGAAAACAACAAAGTCTAAGGACGGCCCCACTTACCGTCTCAAACTATACTATGCGGCGTATCGTGGTATGAGTAATTTGGGTGGGGAGATACATACTTACCAGCGTGTAAGAATAACAAAAAAGGGTGGGGCAATACTCGCCTCCGTGTCTTTAATAAAATCATGACTTTTCGTCATGTAATAGCAAAATCATGCAATTTTATAACCAGACACGGAGGCTCATATTGCAAGTTTAAAGCTGATCCATTATCACAGCGAATGTGTGTGGGGCCGGCCGAAAGTAGAATTCTCGGAAGGTAGACTCCCTAGACCAATCAGCTGTTCTCATAATGTCTTCTAGGCGGGCGCCCGCCGACATCATAGAAGAGGCTGATGCCCCCCGTACTGAATGGGCGCCAAACACTGTAGTGTCAATGCCCGCTTGGGTCAGCAGCCATTTCACCCAGCGTGACAAGGTAGTGCTGGAAACTGGGTGAAAAGGAGGACGGGAAGATAACAACTGATGAGAGGCAGTAGAGCGGTGTGGTTCGGTGCGAGATTCATATTCACGAAGGCAGGTCACTGGGCATAGCGAAGGAGAGGCAGGGAAACTAGGGTAGGATACCGCTTTGATGGAAGTCTTAGTGCGCCTGCTGATGTTAAAAGTTACCCCGTCCGGGGTGTATGACTTGGCATCGACGTCCAGTGCACTGACATCCGAGACTCTCTTGCATGAGATGAGACAGAGCAGGCACACCAATTTGGCGGACAGCTGTTTGAGGGAGAGTCCTGCGTTAGCGGGCCAGGATGAGAGGAAAGCCAATACAACGGAAACATCCCAGGTCGTGGAGTAGCGGGGCCTGGGCGGCCTTGAAAATCTAGAACCCTTGACGAGTCGGCACACTAGAGGGTGTTGTCCCGCGGGGCGGCCCTCGAAACCTTGGTGAATCGCCGAGATAGCGGAACGGTAAAGGTTAATAGTCCTGTAAGCCTTACCGGCTTCGAAGAGAGACGTCAGGAACTGCAGGATCGTTGTTACAGGGGCCGAAACGGGATCCTCGTTCCGAGCCATGTACCAGCTAGCCCAAGCTCGCCAAGCTGACCCATATGCCCGTCTAGTGCCGGGAGCCCATGCTGCTGCCAATAAGTGTCTAGTTGCGTCCGAAACTCCTTGGATTTCCCAGGGTCCCCGGAGATTCGCCATGCCAGAAGTGGGAGAGAGCCCTCTAGCCGGAGGGGATGATAGCGTCCCGTCGGGTCTTGCAGCAGGTCGTGGTGTCCCGGCAGGAGTCGAGGGTAGTCCAACGTCATCTCGAGCATTTGGGGAAACCAAGACTGCGTTTCCCAGAATGGGGTGACCATGACTAGCTCCGCCCGGTGTTTGCGGGCCTGCAGGAGTGAGCGAGGGATCATGGAGAATGGGGGGAAGGCATAGAGGAGGCCTCCCTTCCAATCTTGTAGGAAGGCATCCACTGCCTCCGCCATTGGGTCCGGCCTCCAGCTGAAGAAGCGTGGGAGTTGGGCATTGAGCCGGGAGGCGAAAAGGTCTATGGTAAATGGTCCCCAGAGAAATGATATATTGGAGAACACCTTCCTGGCTAATCTCCAGTCGCTGGTGTCTGAAAGATAACGTGAACCCCAGTCCGCCTGGACGTTGTGCAGACCAGGTAAGTACTCCGCGTAGACCATCAGGTTCCGTTCCAGGCAGAATTCCCAAAAGTCTTTCGCCAACCTGGCCAGGACCGCCGACTGTGTACCACCCAGGTGGTTGACATATCTCACCGCCGAAACATTGTCCATGCGGAGCCGAATACATGATAGGGCACGGTCCTTGGCGAAGCTGCGGATGGCGAAGGAGCCTGCCAGAAGTTCCAGGGCATTGATATGTAGTCGGGCTTCGGACTCCGACCACCGGCCCCCAGTTGAGATTCCCTCGCAGTGGGCTCCCCAACCGTGTAGACTCGCATCCGAGTCGATCGTGAATTCTGGCATTGAGCCGAAGATGGCTTTGCCATTCCATGCAGACAGGTTGAGAATCCACCATCGCAACTCGTCTTTCGTCTCGTTGTCCAGAGAGACCAGGTCTGCGTAGGATGCCCCGGCTCTTAGGTGAGCGATCTTTAGGCGCTGTAGCGCTCGGTAGTGGAGTGGGCCTGGGAACACGGCCTGGATGGAAGAGGCCAGCAGGCCTATGAGGCGTGCCAATTGGCGTAAGGTGAGCTGGGGCCGGATAAGGGCCCTGCGTAACTCCTTGCGGATGGATCGAATCTTGGATATCGGGAGACTCAGCGTTGCTGCCCCCGAATCCACTTGGAATCCTAGGAATTCCAAGCGGGTGGCGGGGGTCAGGCATGACTTCTCCCAGTTGATTATGAAACCTAAGCATGACAGGAGGTTTATGGCTAGTCGTAGATGTGTGAGGAGGGTGGAACGCTCCTGAGCCATGAGGAGAATATCGTCTAGGTAGACGATTAGCCGAACTCCTCGACTGCGTAGCCAGGCCATAACGGGCCGTAGAAGCTTTGTGAAACACCACGGGGCTGAGGATAGGCCAAAGGGCAGACAGGTGAACCGCCATGTTTCGTATCGCCAGTAAAAGCGTAGGAGGTCCCGAGAGGCCTCCGCTATTGCCACTGTCAGGTACGCGTCTTTTAGGTCTAGTTTCGCTAGCCAGTCTCCGTGGAGGAGGAGATCCCTTAGCAGGTGAATACCCTCCATCTTGAAATGGCGGTACCTGACTACGGCATTGAGGGGGCGCAAATTTATGACTGGCCTCAATTGGCCGCCTTTCTTTTCCACTAGGAAGATATTGCTTATTACGCCCGCAGGGTTGGGGGGTGCTAGTTCGATAGCCCCTTTGAACCGGAGGGTTGAAAGTTCTTCGTCGATCCGACCGCGATCCTGGAGGGAAAAGCGGATCGGTCGAGGAGGGGGAATGTGTGTGGGGCGGCAGGTGAGTTCTATATTGAAGCCCCGAATAGTGGCCAGTACCCAGGGATCTGAAGTGATTTGTGACCAGGCTGGGAAAAAATGTTGGAGTCTGCCCCCTATGTAACCCGGAGAAGAAATGTGTGGTATAAGGCAACTCACCGTATGGTCGTCTTGAGCTTGGGTTACCCCGAAGGCCTCTGGATCGCCATTGACGTCCGCGGGATGGAAAAAACATGGGGCGGGAGGTCTCCTGGTACTGGTTATAGTGTTGAAAGGAGCCTCTTCCCGTGCCACGGGATTGGGGGTAGTTGCGGCCGGACAGACGGCTCCTGAGTCTGCCGGCCCTGGTAGAGACCCGCCCCTGGAATACTCGCCTCATGGAGGCCTGGGCCTTGTCTAGAGCCGTGAATGCTCCCACAAAACGCCCTAAATCTTTAATGAAGGAATCTCCGAAGAGGAGTCCTTGGGCGTCTTTGCCCGCCTCCGTAAGGGCGAGGTTGGCCAGTTTGGGCTCAATTTTGAATAATATGGCTTTACGCCTTTCAATAGATAGGGAGGTATTTACGCTCCCAGCAATACAAATTGCTCTCTGGACCCAACCTCTAAGGTCTTCAGGGTCGACCATGCGGTTCTCCGCTCTGGCGTCTTCTGCCAAGTCAAATAGTTTGGCCAAAGGCCCGAATATGTCCAGGTGCTTGTCCTGGCAGGATTTCAAAGCGGACTCCAGTCCTTTACGGGGATTCCAGCCCAGTTTAGTGAGGAACTGAGTCATTTTAGGGTCAACCTCTGGGGTGTCACACACCTTGTTGGGCACCAGAGGCCTAGGACACTCCGCCCTCAATTTGTTGCGGGCCGCCTTGCTTAAGGGTTTTCTGACCCAATTTTCCAGGTATGTGGCAACGTGGTCGGCCGGGAGCCACTCCGCCGACCTCGGATGGTGAAGGTCATCCGGGTCGAAGAGTGGGACCCCCGAAGGATCTACGAGGGAGGGCCCCGCAGCCGCGGGGTTCCTGGTCCCTGTCTCGCCTCCGGGCATCTCTGCCTGAGCAGAGGAAAGGAGGTCAAGAGCGCCATCGGCGGAATCCGCATCAGAGTCGGTATCTGACTCGTTCATAGCCTCCTCATTTGACCCGATTTCTGAGTCGGTGTCGCTCTCAATCTGTGCTCTGGCACATTTCCATAGCCGCGCCCGTTCTGCCTGGTGCGGAAAGGCTCTTTTGCGTGGATGGGACACGCTTTCTGGGGCGACCGAAGGTACGCCAGTCATGGTGTTTCTGGAGGCAGAGGAGTGTTTGGACTTACGGGCAGCCTTTTTGAAATCCTCTTTAGACACCTCTCCCTGGGGTGTCAAGGTGCCCGAGAGTTGCTCGTCTGAAGGACGGGGCAAGAGGGCTTGTGAAATGGTGTGGGAGAGGGTGGAGGACATAGACCCCATAGCAGCCATAATGGCGTCTGTTACTGAGCGCTGTAGCGCTAGAAACTGTGGTCCACCGGGGTGGGTATTTCCATCCGCCATAGAAGGCGAAATATCTGAGGTGACAGGGGCCTCAGTTCTGATTACTGGAGTATCCGACTCCCCAGAGTGAGCGGACCCAGCAGATAGTCTGGGTTTAGGCATGATGTGGAAACTAGCAAGGTAATAGGAAAAATAAAGGACGTATGGGTTAGTCACCCAAACAAACTAAGCAAGGAAAAAACGCTCTCACCAGGGCCCAGACCAGTGACACACTAAGAGGTAGGGACAGGATGTCAGAAAATGGCCGCCGGGAATCTCGCGGGATTCGCGGCACCCGCGAGATACGCGGTAAAACTATGAAACAAGAAGGAGTGCGCAGAAAGGCGCTCGAGCAGAAGAAACAGACAGGAGACAAGACTACATAAGCAGGGGAGGTCTGGGCCCTGAGGCTAGTGTATAAAGAGACAAATACTAACCTTAGAAATAAAAAGACTAAATCAATACAAGTAAATAATAGAAAATTATCAATGAAACAAATCAGTATATAAGAGAAATATGAGGAGAAAATATGGCATGTACTTATCTTTGTGTCAGAGCAGCAAAGAAAGAGGGAAATGGAAGGGAAGTGCTGCCTGTTATACTGGGACCTGAGGGGGAGGGGCCTATGTTATCACATGTTCGTTCATTTTTCATTCTGTTTGTTTCCTTTGCTGCTATTTGTCAACAGTAAAGAAAGGGATATGCAATATGAGCCTCCGTGTCTTGTTATAAAATTCAAATAAGTGATTTATTTGGAAAATAAATGCAGATCAAGTCGACGTTTCAGTCCAGACGGACTTTTATCAAGACAGACTTTTATCTTGATAAAAGTCCATCTGGACTGAAACATCGACTTGATCGGCTTATTTGAATTTGAATTTAAGTCATTTGAGTGCACTCTTTGTGGAATATATATATATATATATATATATATATATATATATATATATATATATATATATATATATATATATATATATATATATATATATATATATATATATATATATATATATATATATATATATATATATATATATATATATGTGTGTATGTATGTATATGCATATTTGCGGTTATTTGTGTATATGTGTGTGTGTGTGTGTGTATATATATATATATATAATATAGTTGGTTATTTGTATTTTTTATATATATGTATATAGAATGTCATTCTAAGTGTATTTTGTTACATCTATATTTATATTAATAACAAAATAGAGTTGGAATGAAATTACATATGTATATCATTTATTTTCATTTAAAATTTTTTTTTATTTATTATTGTAATTATACGTGTGTGTGTGTGTGTATGTATATATATATATATATATATATATATATATATAATCTCATCATACACAGTCTATATATCACATACATTTAAAAAAAACTCTTAACAAATATCACACATGGAGATGGAGGCATACACCAGAGGCCAGCATACTCCTCTCCCTTTACGGTAACAGGAAAGGGGAATGAAAAAATATATATTTTTTATATATATTTATATATATATATATATTCCCCCCCCCCCCCCTTTCCTGTTACCTTGCAGGGAGGTGAGTATGTATGTGTGTGTATAGCTATCTCTCACTGTGAAGGTTTTGGGGTTTTTTCGCACAGGGTGCCAGAAAGCTTATGGCTGGCCCTGATCAGACTGCCTTACTAGTAAGTGCCCTTGGGCAAGTCAGCAAATGATATATATCTGCCTATCTAAAATCTCATAGATTGTAAACAGATGCTTAAAGTATTCCCTTTCTAGAATTTTAAAGCACTCTGGAATATGGCAGCACTATATAAATTCTAATAATAATTAAGGTGTGAAAGACTGAGAACTCTAGTAGAGCATAGCAGTGCAATGCTGCTCACATGGCCCGCCCCCAAGTTAGCCTACATGACCTTTACCCGAGTCCGCCCACATGACCCGCCCCCAAAAACACATGCAGGGCCCATCTTGAGTCCACCCACAAGGATGAAGTTTGTGTGTGTGTGTGTACTGAATTTATGATGAAATCAGATGAAGTAATTTGGTGCCTATAGTAATGCTTTAATCATGCAACGGTGCCATGGAATAGATATAAATATTTACCACATAATAATCACTGGTCTTAAAGATTATCAAAGGACCTGCTCAAGAGAGGTGAAATCTCTTCTCTTCTGTCATGTAATTATTGCCAGCATAGAAAAATATGTATTCAGATACAATTCAAGGTCATGATCTTATATGGTCTACTTTTTGTTTTTTGTTTTTTTAGCAAAACTGTGATCTATATTTGAGTGCACAATGTGCAAATAGTAGAAATCGGAACTAGTACACATACTTTGATTTTTGCCTTAGAATATTGCAGACTAGAAGGAGAAATGTGGAATTTATGTTAAAAGAGCACTATAGGGTCAGGAACACAAACATGTATTCCTGACCCTATAGGGTTAAAACCACCATCTAGCCACCCTGGTCCCATCATGTCTCCCTAAATATAGTAAACTCTTACTTGTATTCAAGCCTGAAGCTGCTGGCTTTGTCCAGATTTCCTTTAGACCTGCCTGCTGACATCAGTAGAAGTGGTAGCCTGATCCAATCATAATGTTTCTCCACAGGATTGGCTGAGACTGACAAAGAGGCAGATCAGGGGCAGAGCCAGCACAATTCAAACACAGCCCTGGCCAATCAGCAAATCCTCATAGAAATTAATTGAACTATGATTCTCTATGAGGAAAGTTCAGTGTCTGCATGCAGGGGGAGGAGACACTGAATGTTTGGATGCATTTTAGGCAGCCATGACCCAGGAAGGATCTCGAACAGCCATCTAAGGAGTGGCCAGTGAAGTTATCACTAGGCTGTAATGTAAAGACTGCATTTTCTCTGAAAAGACAGTGTTTACAGCAAAAAGCCTGACGGTAATGATTCTACTCACTAGAACAAATTCAATAAGCTGTAGTTGTTCTGGTGACTATAGTGTCCCTTTAATGTTTTGGTAGCAAGTTAAAGACCGGTATTAGTGTCCATTCAGACAATCTAAATACTACTGTTTTCAGGAACTATTCTACAAGTTTCTTTTAATAACCATATAAGAAGTGTATAGTTTTTGGAAGTAGTGATATCATGATATAGTACTGTGGATTTGTGTCCCTCTTTTTATAGATCAACTTTATATACATAATCTTTTAGAAACTCAATGCCCCATAACTGCAACAGCTTATTGTAGTAGTTATGGTTCTAGTAGGCTATCGGCTGTAGCCCAACTGCTTTTTATCAAATGGTTTGACATAAGTCAAGGAATGTCTCTACCACTGTAATCCAAGAAGTTATAATTGAGAAATTAAGTTGTGAGTACACATTGCATGATCTAATTTTACAAAAAAAAAGCAGTGAGCACAGGGTAAAACTTTGCCAAAGACTTAATGGTAATTAAAGCATTATGACATTTTTTTTTTTTTCTGCACCAGCACTCACATCCTTTCGTTGGATGGTGTGGACATGCATTGTGCCTATGCCAAAAAATATTTTGGATGAGTAATTTTCAGGAATCCCTCGTCTAATGCATGTATGATGAGAAATTTCAGATATCCATGATGTGTCAAAGTATTTTTAGTTACAAGTCAAAGGCTTTATTTTAACATTATGATACTGTATGTACTTTAAAAAAAAAATATATATATATATATATATTTTGTGCATTTTATTGTTTCTGCAAATGCCCAGTAAAGCTTTTGATGCAAATCTAGGAAAACTAGTTCCCAATGTTTTCCCACTGATTTAAAAGTGTGCAACATAACCAGAAAATAGCACTTTTAATTGCTTGCACTATGGTCAATGCTCACTTGGAGTATCTACAATTGTCGGCAGTTCCAAAATGTCAGGCAAGTGTCTTACATAAGAAAGGCTGCAACCTAAGTTGATAATTTGGATTCTTATGAGCCTCGTCTGTATTATATATGTAAGTAATGTACACTAAGGAGGAATAAGTTCTACCCACATATGGACTATGATTCAAATTTGGGAAGAACTTTAAGATGCTAGAAGGTAATCTAGATTTAAACCACTTGTTTATCCTTTTGCTTACCTTACAAAGCGGTTGAAAAGTTTGGGGTGACCTACAGTTTCTTTTGCAAAGGAAATTCTTCTGGCATTTTTGATCTGAGTGTGACTAGTCTGTAACTTTTTGTCTGTGGTGGTATGATCAAATAGGATCATACTAAATAAGTAGAGATGTCCCGAATAGGGGGCGGACCGAACATCGCATACGTTCGCCCGCCGTGGCGACCACGAACAAGCTATGTTCGCCGGTGAACAGTTCCCGGCGAACTGTTCGGGACATCTCTATAAATAAGCATTACTCATAGGAAAACCTGTTTAATAAATAAAAGCTTAATAGAGTCTTTGAAAGTTTATTTTATGGATTTTTTTTTCCTTTTTAGCTTTGAGCGATGTATGTATATATTTTTTATAATTTTTATTATTAAAATACATTTTTGTGTGTGTTAAATGACTGTACCAGCAGTACAATATTATGCATCACATTACATTTTTGTCTGTTCATATTATAAGACACAAGATTCTTCATAGAATATAATTTTTTGAATTGTAATCTTGGCATCTATAAATACTTGCATGAGCCAGCTGTACTGGGGTTTTTATAGATGGCAGTGTGGTTACATGAAATTGTTTCTGTAGAGGGTAATAATTGTGGATGTTGTGACTCCTCCCTTCCTCCTGTCATCATTTCCATTTGTTTGGCTGTATCCATTGACAAATGCTTCACACTTTCCTTCCAGGACTGGTAGGAGAGATAATACCAACAATAAAGAAGTGCTGTCATTTTCAAGACCATTTACACTCTGATAATCTGTTTTGGCAGCCCTGATCACATTAGTTTTGACTTGTCACATTAACAAGTAATTTTCAAATGTTAGCACATTTTACAATCAATTTTACTGTATCACTGGAAGAAAGGGGAAGTGTTAATGCTTTATGTTGCAAAATATATACATTACACAGATCGACATCTGTATAGAACTGCTCTGTATTTTACATATAAATTGTTATTAAAATATTTGTAAAACAGTATTATTATTCTGTTTGGAGCAAGTTTTTATTTATTTATTTATTTATTTATTTTTTTAGCATTGACAAAATTCACCTTATTCTACCCACACCCATTTCACTGGTTAGATATAGGTTGTGTTGATGCTCACAAATAGTGATTTGTACTGCTTTTGATACCTGTAGTCAGGTGTTTTGTGTTTAGTATTAGATGAAGCTTTATTATCCTATACCTTGTTTATTTTCCTCAAACCATGTTCCATCCTCTCTTTTAGAGGCGAGCAAGCTTGTAATGTCATATGTGGCTGCTGTCTGTGGGAAAGGAGCAGAAGTCAATAAAGTCAAGGAACAACTTTTACAGTCAAATCCAGTTCTTGAAGGTAGGTATGTTTACATGTAATTAATTTTCTGGTCTGAACTGCTAACATGTAAGATTGTGTTCCTTTTTTTCCCCTCTGCAAGTTGCTCTTTTGGGTTGTGGTGGGTGCTCATGTTCTGAATTAGTGGTTTCATGGGAACAGAAGATTGCTGTGAACCCAATTAAGGAAATTTGAATTTGTAACTCCAGTGCCTTGTGATTAAGACTTCATTGCAAAGAGACCACCGGTAATGTGACACAGAGGGACAATTTAATAGCCTCGGAGAGGGAATGAATTTCTTATATCAGATACAGACTAGTATACTCTGTACTTAAGCTACTTTTAGCATTACATGTCTTATGGATGGAGTTTGCCATCTTGGCCACTTAGGTCAGGTAGACTCCCTGGCCACATGCTATGGATATGCAATTTAGTAGCATCAGATAACAAGGAATAATTAAGCGAGTAAACTTGGGCGTATTGCATTTTCTTTTCAGCTCCCTCAGACCCTATGTTAATCTGACCAGACGTGCTTATATATATATATATATATATATATATATATATATAATGTGTGTGAGTGTATGTATGTATGTATGTATGTATGTATGTATGTACATTAGTAGAAAAGTAGAGGCTGCACTCACGGTCTTTAGGTTTAAGTTTGAAAAATTGGTTTTATTCCATGTGTCAAAATCAACGTTTCGGTCCACACAGGGACCTTCCTCAGGATAGAGTGAGGAAGGTCCCCGTGTGGACCGAAACATTGATTTTGACGCATGGAATAAAACCAATTTTTCAAACTTGAAACTAAAGACCATGAGTGCAGCCTCTACTTTTCTACTATTGTATACAACTCTTAATCCCTAAAGGGACGGGCACCCGGCAATTTAAACCCACTGCATGGCAGCAAGAGGTCCTTTAAGCGTGAGTGCAAGAAAAAATATATATTGTGGATATGTATGTGTGTGTATGTGTGTGTGTATGTATATATATATGTGTGTATATATATATATATATATATATATATATATATATATATATATATATATATATATATATATATATATATATATATATATATATATATATATATATATATATGAATTTTTGGGTTAGTTAATTGGGTTCATATTCTAATGTGTGGAATATATGACAATTTGAGCTGTGTTTTTGTTTTGTTTAATAGCATTTGGCAACGCAAAAACTGTAAGAAATGACAATTCTTCACGATTTGTGAGTATTATATTGCAGAACATCTTTAGTTCATTGTACAGTATACAAATTTTGTTACCTCTTCAAATGTGTGTGTATATATATATATATACACTGTTGTTTCATCCACGATATTGATCACCTGATTTTTAAAGTATTGCTCTACACTGGAGCATGTTTTCTCAAATGTTCATAATATGTAAACATAATACACATGATGTCTGGCACCACTAACTGTATCTGTTTAGCATGTCCTAAACTTGATATATTGACACTTTTTTTATGAAACATCATTGGAGACAATAAGCAAATGATTTAACTCCAGAGTTTTGGTGGGCATAACAAACCTTTTATACACTGTATTCTAATGAAACACAGATTGAGTTGTGTGTGAATCCCTGCCCCCATTCTCCTCTTAGAACTTTCCCAGTGCTAATTTTTGTGTATTTTGTGATTCTAGGGAAAATACATGGACATTGAATTTGATTTCAAGGGTGATCCTCTTGGTGGAGTAATAAGCAACTGTAAGTGGTTTTGTTACATCTGTATCTAGTTCAGGCTAATCAATGATAAGTGTGCACAAAATGGTTATCAGCTGAGAATAAATAGAGACCTTTTTTTTTTGTTTTTTTTAACTAATTGTTTGTTCTGACACTTTCTGCCATGCTTCCAACCAATAATATTTTAACTTAAGAACTTTATATTTGCATACCAGGCAAAATGAGATTACTTTTATTTATTTATTCCCAGCACCCCCATTTAATAGCAATCTTTACACCACAGTTAGCCAATTATGTCTGTATACTCCTAAATGTGGATGTGTAGATGAGCATCTTTATAGTTTTTTTTTTCTTTCACATATTTGTGTGAAGAGTTAACATACCTCACAAGAAAACAATTAATAGTGCCTGTCATATGGCGAAAACCAATTATCTGGAGATGTAAATTCAGATTTACCACTATTGTAGGGTCCAGATCTGGTGCAGTTATCATGGCTCAGTTTTTAGGAGTGATATCATACTTTCTTCCCCATTAAGGATCTGTAATTCCCTGATTAGAGATGTCCCGAACAGTTCGTCAGGAACTGTTTGCCAGCGAACATAGCTTGTTCGCGTTCGCCACGGCGGGCGAACATATGCGATGTTCGGTCCGCCCCCTATTCGTCATCATTGAGTAAACTTTGACCCTGTACCTCACAGTCAGCAGACACATTCCAGCCAATCAGCAGCAGACCCTCCCTCCCACCTCCATGATGAATAGGGGGCGGATCGAACATTGCATATGTTTGCCCGCCGCGGCAACCACGAACAAGCTATGTTCGTCGGCGAACAGTTCCCGGTGAACTGTTTGGGATATCTCTATCCCTGATTTTTAATTTTTTTACTTTTTTTTTTTTTTTTTAACGGAATTGATGATTGTTTCATTCTAATATTTTATGGAGCTTTAGAAAGATGACTAGTTTGATCACATTATACTTCTATAATATACATTTACGGAATACCGGTAATACCAGTGATCCAAATTTTAAACGTGGGCATTAATCCACTTAGATATGCCAGAATATTAAATAATAAATAAATTAAATTGTATACATATAGAGACGTTAAACCTACATGACCCATGGGACTCTCTTGAAGATCAGGGGTTAAATAAACTTTAAAACAGTTGTTGGGCTACCCCCTTTAGGGAGGGTTCCTCCTCCCACCCAAAGAAAAAGTGGGAAAAAAACCTTTAGTTTAGTAAATAAGTGTTTTTACTTCAATGTTGTAATGCTTTATTGAATCTGTAATTTTTTACTGCCCAAACGCATGGAGTTTGTCTTATAAATTCATATGGCGTTTAAGATATTCTATATCTAACCACAGATTGTTTAGTAAGCATTTTTGAGATGTAAATCCTACAAGGGATAGTACAAATTCCACATATGAAATGATGCAGATGACGTTTGTTTAAACATCCTGTAGGAAGGTCATGAAGGTCAGAAAATCATGGTATTTAAGAGACTATAGGAAACTCGCCACTTACAAAATTGTAGTATCTAAAGCAGGGCTGTCCAACCTGCGGCCCCCCAGATGTTGCTGAACTACAACTCCCATGATTCCCTGGCTATCTGTTTAATTGAAAGAATCATGGGAGTTGTAGTTCAGCAACATCTGGGGGGGCTGCAAGTTGGACAGGCCTGATCTAAAGCTTTGTCTTCAATTTGGAAATGCATGTAATGTAGATATATTTAAGGGGGAGACAACTGCCATTTCCCAAGATTTTTCATTGTGTTTTATTATCCCCTTTATTGAACAAACATATGTTTAGTGAGGTCTGAGAAATAAAACTGAGAGCAGAAACACTGCAAAATTTACCTATATTCAGCAAATGAGATTCCATCTTGACTTGTTAATAATTACCTATTATTGAACATAGTAGGAGTTGGAGAAACAGAAACACTATATCCTTCTGTCCACCAATGCTTTTTAAAAAATATAAAATATATTTTTGTATTTTATTATTTTGATCTATCCCCCCCCCCCTTTTAAAAATCACGAAAAGGTAAATTGTACAATGTGCAAGCAAGTATAGTTATGAAAGACTTTGTGAAATACATAAAGAATGAATGAATATATATATATATATATATATATATATATATAACAATTCACTGCTAACCCCCTTCCCTCTGCTCTATTGTGAATAACTTAAGTGAAGGGAATACAAGGAAACTATTCCTTTAGGACTAACCTGGCTATACTGTAGATTCAATAGTGGATGTTTTTTTCTCAATAAGCATACTTGGTCCCTGAGGGTAAGTCTGTCTGGTCTATTATTATTCTTTCCCACTAGCACTCTAGTTTATTTTGTTTAACTACATGGGGATAGTTCCAGATTCTCAGACCAGCTTGAAGGGATTCCAGAAAAGACCTAAATAAAATGGTTCCTGGTAGAGCAAGCCCAGGTCCAGAGTAACCCTGATCCCCAATTTTCTAAGGCTTGAAATGGGAATACGGACTCCAAAAGCACTGCTTGTGCATGAAGGACTGATCTATTTAGTACCTGCAATTAGATTTGTGTTCACTCTAGAATAACCTTTGAATTAGAGAGGGGTCCATATTTGTGGAACTCCTTTAAAAGATAAGCTAATATACTTGTGATGCTCACAGCGTATTTGCGTATGCTGCAACCTTGTGACTCAGCCTATCAATCACAATGCTTTGGATATCCTTTGTATAACTCATCTTATGAAGAGTTTGAGAGCAAGCACAAAGAGAAGGGTGGAAAGAGGGGCACCCTGCCGCTCCCACTGGTTAATAGCAGATCCCGAGAAAAGAACAGTTGAGCTAGTGTGTAGAGTGGAAATTCCTTTGCAGATGTTCTTACCAAAACCAAGGTGTGGAAGGTTTAGAGACGAGAAGTCTCTGTACTTATCTGTTTAAATCGCTTTTCCTCTTCTGCTGATAATGACAGAAGTGAATGTAAATGACCAGTAAAGTGGATGGTGACAAAAAGGTGTTTTGGTGTTTTCCTTGGCCAAAGCCGGATTAATCCATATAGACTAGGGAAGATATGGGGGATTTTAGGCATTCAGATAGGACATTCACTAGGAGACTTTCAAGCTCATTGATTTAAAAAAATTATCTGGAAGTAGCATACAATTCCACTTTTTTTTTTCAATTCCTTAGGACAATAAAATGCATAACAGAGATGTTCGGGGGGATTCTTTCACCCTTCATTAATAAATAAAGGATAGATACTTTAACTCTAGGCTGATGCTATAGTTTGCATTGTACAGAGTGTATGGATAGTTATCATTTAAACATGTAAATCATTTTAAATTAAGTGTCTTTTTAAAAAAATGGAATTCTCCAGGAAACAAGACTTTTAAGATTATTTTTCTTTAGTTCAGCTATCATGAACTGATGTTTACCCTTTTCAATTCTCACTGTGACAGATGTAGACGTTGCACATTTCTGAATCCTGTAAACTAACCCTGTAATTTTTCTCCAGATTTAGAATCTTCAGCACAGGCTACACATTTTACTGCTACCTTTGATCTTCCATTATATGTACTCATCAGAGGTTCTGCAGTGACTAGTAACCTAACCAGACAGTTTGGCCTTTCTCTGTTCAGACAATGTACCCTTAGTCAGCTGAATTTTCTGTTTACCACTCACATGACTGACTTGGTTAACGTCATGATCAAATTCAGGCATCCATCAGCAACTGAATTCTGTATTAAAAAAAAAACTAGGTCATTCTAACAAGGAAAGCCATTATTTATCTTTCATGGTTTAAGGGACCATGCAAAAAAATTAGAAAATATTAAAAATCCTTTAACTACACACTTTAGATAACCTTAAAATATGAATCCGATCTTACGCATAATCAAAGTGAATTCCGAATTGTTGGGCATAATATCTGAACTGGAAAACATCTAATGGCTATTTTCATCTAAAACTTTTGAATTCTCTGAACTCTTTGAGAGATCTGATCTTGTCTTTTGTGAAATAGTAAAGGATGATAAATGTTATCTCTGTAATAGTTGCACAGTAATATAGGTTGAAAAAAGTACAACTTTTTAAAAGTATTTTTACATTTTTTTTTATATTTTTTTTTAATACAGTTTCATCCAAAAAAAGACAAGCCCCCCAATTTATTGTAATGACCATTTAAAAATAATATCTACACAATTTGAGAAGAATCTTTTTTGGGCAAATAATTCCTAATCTTTAATTTTCTTACTGTGAAAATCTCAAAAACTCCTTTCTTCCATGCTCGATGGATGTCCTGTGTATTTAAAAAATATTAATATAATACTCTATTCTCAATACTGGGCGATCTTAAGATAGTTGCTGAAAGGAGTTTCAGTATTGCAAATTTTGTTCATACGAATGCTTTTGTCTTGCTCTTTAAAATGAACAAACATTTCAGCACTCAAAAGCTGTTACGAAGGCTACCATTGTGCCAGTTTGGAGATTTTCAGTGACTGTTTTAAGAGCAATGTTAAGGGCGGGTATCAAGGGTACAGGTTAGGTAGAACATAGCTGTCAGACCCCTCCTTGTTGCCATAATCCTACCAGGATTTAGTTCGACATGTAGTTGAATAATTCCCACTGCACAATATACTGTCATATAATCAAAACCTTTTTGTAACAGAAGCTGGTTTCCCTTATTCAGCCACAAGCCCATTCCTTGTGCCCTATAGGAAACATTTTGCTAAAAAAACAATCCTGTGCTATAATTTCCTTACGGGAAGGCTGCAGTAACCCCTTCATAACAAGGGGCACACCTCGTATCGCTAGTTTTGGAGATGCTCTGACCCACTTGTCTTTCTTTATTTGGCCCTTGTCAAAGTAACTCAGAATTGTTACCCATTTTTCCTGCTTCAAACACATGAAATTCAAGAA
Organism: Pelobates fuscus; assembly: GCF_036172605.1. Taxonomy (NCBI): domain Eukaryota; kingdom Metazoa; phylum Chordata; class Amphibia; order Anura; family Pelobatidae; genus Pelobates; species Pelobates fuscus. Next base: position 97,683,715 of record NC_086324.1, on the reverse strand, counting down.
CTGACTGTTCACTTGCTGCCTAAGTTGTCCCACCTCTTGACCGGTGCGTTTGTAATTCTATAATTATTAACTTCACCTGTCAGTGAGTTTTAATGTTGTGGCTGATCAGTGTGTTTGTATATTAAAGATTGTATCCGTAGTCCAGTGTTGCAGATGTAAAATAACAGATTAAATTACGATTTTGGACTAAAAACATTTTGGAATGACAAGCCCTTCTAATACCATCTCCTGAACTATGGTGTGTTTTTTTTTTTTTTTTTTTCCCTCCCTTTCTCCCCTCTCATTCTGGGATCCTTACACAAAATATTTATGACCCTTTGCAAGAATAGTGTCCATTTTCTATCAGACCTGTGCATTGTCTGCACTCATGTTGCTTTAGCCCCAGTATCACAATTCAAATTTGACTTCTATTATTGCCCAGAAGTGCTTTAGATTTGAGAAAGGTAGGTTCTCCTGAAAGCTTGTCATTCCAAAATTCTGTCATTCCAAAAATAAAATAAAATAAAATCCAAGATACTAATTTAATCTGTGTGTGTGTGTGTGTGTGTATGTATATGTGTGTATGTGTATATATATATATATATATATATACACACACACACACACAGAAAATCTAGAAACATGGTGTGCCTGGTGTAGCACTAATAGTTTAATTATTCATATTTTTTTGGCTTTTTTTTTCTTTTCTTTTTTAACACAAGCCAAAACATTTTTTCCTTTAAATATGGTGCTTTGTACCAGTTTCCAAAACCTTTTGTTTATAAATTATTTATTGGTGTCATGTTATGTAAATGCCTTTCTGAACTCTCCAATTGTAAATACAACCTACAGTAGTTTTCATAAGTCAATGCACAAAAGGAAGAATCAAGAATATAGAAATGTAACTACAGTTAGTCACCTGTGAAACCAAAATGTTTCAAGTTCACGGTTTATATTATTACATCAGAGATACTCCTTCCACATGCGCGGTTTGATCCGCCCCCTATTTGTCATCATTGAGTAAACTTTGACCCTGTGCCTCATGGTCAGCAGACACATTCCAGCAAATTAGCAGCAGACCCTCCCTTCCAGACCCTCCCACCTCCTGTACAGCATCCATTTTAGATTAATTCTGAAGCTGCATTCTTAGATAGAGGAGGGAAAGTGTAGCTGCTGCTCATTTGATAGGGAAATTGATAGCTAGGCTAGGGTATTCAGTGTCCACTACTGTCCTGAAGGACTCATCTGATCTCTGATGTAAGGACAGCACCCCAAAAAGCCATTTTTAGGGCTAGAACATCAGTCTGCTTTTTTTTTTTGTGTGTGTAATGCAATTGCAGTTGCCTGCCTGCCAGCTTCTGTGTCAGGCTCACAGTTGATACTGTGCCCACTTGCCCAGTGCCACCACTCATATCTGGTGTCACAATGGCTTAAGCTTGCATTTAAAAAAAAAATAAAACATTTTGTAATAGTTTGAATAACAGTTAGTTGTCTGCAAGCGTCTGGGTGTCAGGCCTTCAGCGTGTACTCTGCCAACCTCTGCAAGTGCACTTTGCCACTCATATCTGGTGTCACTATAGCGTGCCTTTAAAAAGGAAAAAAAAAGTGTTTCACTGTAAGCTCATAGCAGTCAGTGTCCTTAAAGCGGGTGTCAGGCCTTCAGCGTGTACTCTTCCTACCTCTGCAAGTGCACTTTGCCACTCATATCTGGTGTCACAATAGCGTGCCTTAAGGACTAGCGTGCCTTAACCCTTTAAGGACCAAACTTCTGGAATAAAAGGGAATCATGACATGTCACACATGTCATGTGTCCTTAAGGGGTTAAAAAGAAAAAAAGTTTTTCACTGTAAGCTAATAGCTGTAAGTAATGGCAGGAAGTAATGGCATGTCTGGCACACAGTGTTGGGGCAAGGGTCCATCTGACCACTGATACCTGGTCTGCAAAGCATGGTCAGGGCAGGTATATCACCTACACTGCGCATTGGGTAAATCTGCTGACGGCTGCCAAGCATGGAATGCGTGGCTCTGCAGAGGAGTTGGTGACACCGCCACGACTTGCAGGCAGGCCTGCTGCCACCTCCTCTACTCCTCCTACTCCATCCTCTTCCATAACCTCCTCGGCTGAGTCCTCTTCTGCTGCTGCGTCTTGCTCCACATCAACGGCACCCCCCCAGCTCCCCAGGTACTATTCCACATCCCGGATATGGCAGTATCACGCCGTCTTGGGTTTGACTTGCTTGAAAGCAGAGAGTCACACCGGACAAGCACTCCTGTCCGCCCTGAACGCACAGGTGGAAAAGTGGCTGACTCCGCAGCAACTGGATATCGGCAAAGTGGTTTGTGACCACGGAACAAATTTGTTGGCGGCATTGAAGTTGGACAAGTTGGCACATGTGCCGTGCATGGCACATGTGCCGTGCATGGCACATGTGTGTAATCTGATTGTACAATGCTTTGTGCATAAGTACACAGGCTTACAGGACGTCCTGAAGCAGGCCAGGAAGGTGTGTGGCCATTTCAGGCGTTCCTATACGGCCATGGCGCACTTTGCAGATATCCAGCGGCGAAACAACATGCCAGTGAGGCGCTTGATTTGCGACAGCCCAACACATTGGAATTCAACACTCCTAATGTTCGACCGCCTGCTCCAACAAGAAAAAGCCTTAATTAATATTTGTATGACCGGGGTGCTAGGACAGCCTCTGGGGAGCTGGAATTTTTTTGCCACATTACTGGACGCTCATGCGCAATGCCTGTAGGCTCATGCGTCCTTTTGAGGAGGTGACAAACCTAGTCAGTCGCAACGAAGGCACCATCAGCGACATCATACCATTTGTTTTCTTCCTGGAGCGTGCCCTGCGAAGAGTGCTGGATCAGGCCGTAGATGAGCGTGAAGAGGAAGAGGAAGAGTTGTGGTCACCATCACCACCAGAAACAGCCTTATCAGCATGGCTTGCTGGACCTGCGGCAACGCTGGAAGAGGATTGTGAGGAAGAGGAGTCAGAGGAGGAATGTGGCTTTGAGGAGCAGGAGGAGGAAGACCAACCACAACAGGCATCCCAGGGTGCTCGTTGTCACCTATCTGGTACCCGTAGTGTTGTACGTGGCTGGGGGGAAGAACATACCTTCATTGAGATCACTGAGGAGGAGGAACGGGAAATGAGTAGCTCGGCATCCAACCTTGTGCAAATGGGGTCTTTCATGCTGTCGTGCCTGAGGGACCCTTGTATAAAAAGGCTTAAGGAGAACGACCTGTACTGGGTGTCCACGTTACTAGACCCTCGGTATAAGCAGAAAGTGGCAGAAATGTTACCAAATTACAACAAGTCGGAAAGGATGCAGCATTTGCAAAATAAATTAAAAAGTATGCTTTACACAGCGTATAAGGGTGATGTCACAGCACAACGGGAATCTAACAGGGGAAGAGGTGAAAGTGATCCTCCTCCTCCCACGACCACGCCGGCAAGGACAGGACGCTTTAAAGACGTGTTGTTAATGGAGGACATGCTTTTTAAGTCCTACGCATCGCCACAGCCCTTCGGGATCCACCCTCAGATAGCGACTCGACCGACAGGTAGCAGACTACCTCGCCTTAACTGCAGATATCGACACTCTGAGGAGCGATGAACCCCTTGACTACTGGGTGTGCAGGCTTGACCTGTGGCCTGAGCTATCCCAATTTGCGATAGAACTTCTGGCCTGCCCCGCTTCAAGTGTCCTGTCAGAAAGGACCTTCAGTGCAGCAGGAGGTATTGTCACTGAGAAGAGAAGTCGCCTAGGTCAAAAAATTCTAGATTACCTCACCTTTATTAAGATGAATGAGGGATGGATCCCGAAGGGACTGACAGTGGGCGATACATTCGACTAAAAAAGGCCTGATGAGATGAGCTGCCTTGGGCTAAAAATGGTGACCCTATGTAGGAGGAACAGTCCCTATTCTGCTCTGTCAGTGTGTATCAGAGTCCCTGAGGACAGGTTTCAATCCATATCTGCCAAGTGACCCTATGTAGGGGGAACAGTCCCTATTCTGCTCTGTGTCAGTGTGTATCAGGGTCTCTGAGGACAGGTGTCAATCCCTATGTCAAGGTGTCAATATGTCATATGTCAGGTGTCAATCCATATCCATTGTGATTTAGGAATGTTAGGTGATTTATGCCCTTTATGGATTAAAACCAGACTCTGCATCAACTGTGTAATTTTCCATGGGAGTTTTGCCTGGATCCCCCTCCGGCATGCCACAGTCCAGGTGTTAGTCCCCTTGAAACAACTTTTCCATCACTATTGTGGCAAGAAAGAGTCCCTGTGGGTTTTAAAATCCGCCGGCCTTTGAAGTCAATGGCGGTTCGCCCGGTTCGCGAACGTTTGCGGAAGTTCGCGTCCGCCGTTCGCGAACCGAAAATTTTGTGTTCGCGACATCACTACTTGTATATAGCCATTTATCATACAAGCCAAAATGGGGTATGAACTCAAGGCTAGAGGTTACAATATCCCACAAATCCTAGTTTAGTAAATCTACATTGCATTAAGGGGGCAACACTATCTCATATCCCTTCTATTAAATTACATTGTTGGAACATGTATATTTTCATACTCAGAAAATTAACACTTAATATTGTAAAAAATTGATCATGAAATCATGAATTTATTTACAACATTACATCAGCCTTGGACAATTTTATAGAAACTGACCAGCCTTAGCAGAGAACATCTATGATTTAATAGACAGGCAAGGCACCGAAAGCTCTCTCTCTCACAGCACATCACTCCCATTGAAAACTGGATTGATTAGAACTGATGTTGAGCAGTCTTATAACCTGTGCCCTGAGAGTTTGAACATGTAACACAACTGGTGTGTGTGTGTGTGTATGTATGTGTGTGTGTGTGTGTATATATATATACACACACACTATACAGAGCCAAGTCTAATTCAAATTGATCTCTCACATGCTATTTTAATTGGTTTAATACTCCCATACTCTCTCCACAAACCTCCCTTTTTCATTACAAATGCTTTTGAATGTATTCTGATTTCTACCCCACCCATTTCAGCATTAAAGTTATTCATTAAATTCACGTCTATACTAGTGGTGAGATTATTTCTTCACTGCAGCCCAATTACTCTTTCATGACGTCATCAACACTAAAGACAAATTACTTCTGTACAATCACATGAGATATGTGATATGCAGTAAATGCTGCAGTTGAAACCAATACTTCACTCTTTACTTCAAAGATAGTTTCACAGAGAAGTAGGCAATTCTCCCAGTGTCTGACTGCCAGGTGGGGTTACCAAGGGACCTTAAGTGTCATAGAGTAGGCACTTATGGAAAAAAAAAAAAAAATAAACCTGCAGGGACAGAAATTACCCATCAAACACTTCTGCAAGTTAAAGTGCTTTAGGGGACGGGAGTAATCCTTTAAAGCATATCGGCTTCCATGTTCCCTATACATGGAAAATCTGTTATTGAATGTAACCCTTTGCATGCTTTAATTTGTTATGGACTCTGTTACAGTTTATTGCATTTTGACTTGCAAGCTTTGCAATTATCAAAATTCTATATAGGCATGCCTGATTTTCAAGGATCTGTAGAAATTAATATCATAAGAGATTAGAAAAGGGAGGATATTTACTCTTTGCCTTGATTATTTGTAGCAAAGAGCTTCTTAATGTCAGTCGTGTTGGTTTTAGTTGGCTCATTACCTCTTGTTCATAATACATGATCTTTGATTGAAACAGTTGTGGATTAGCGTTTAGCTAGGTAATTACAGTGAGAGAGGTACAAATAAACTGTATGTGCTTGTAATTAAATATTAATTGGCTTCTTGTAATTCTGGCTGTGGGTTTTTTTCTTTCTCTGTAGACCCATCTGTCAAACTCTCTCAAAAAACATACACAAAAGAGTTAGAACATGTCCTGAAGCATAGACTGAAGGCTTTATTGTACTTTCAATACACTACCTACTGAAATACAGAGCTAACATGTACTACTACTAAGCATCTTATTGAATCATGTACACATCAGGACTAATACTTGCGTGTTATAAATCAAATGATGCATTATAGATATATGCTTTATTTACACATTAACGCTTAACATTTCTTCAGTGCTTATCATATATATAATTTCTAACAATTATGTTATTAGATGGTAAATAGAGTAGTTGCTTAGGTTCCCCAAGCTTTTAACGAAGTAACTTTCTGTATCAATATCACATTAATGGAACCTTTATTTCTAACAGATTACTTTTGAAACTATTTAGATGCAGGATTTTACTTACCTTTTATCCCCCAGTATTCCAGTCTGGCCTCGACCACTGCTTGTCCTCTGGCTGACATCATCAACCTGATAATTTCCCATAGGAAATCTTAGTCTGATCAGTCAGCATCACATAATAGAGATGCACTGATTCAATATTTCTCTTGGGGAGTGTTTCGGTTTCTGAAGGTTGGTCCTGCAGTGGCTGTCCATCAGGTGGTGTTAGGCAGCAATGTAAAAACTACCTTTTCTTAGAAAACACAGCTGAGGTTGCATGGAAACACTTTTTGCCCCTCTTGTTTAGTGTGACTTTAACATCTGAAATGTAAATTTGACTTGTCCTGTCTGAATAAAAGCATTTAGTGTTTATTTACTTAACATGGACTAAAGACTGTTTTACAGAATTCAAATAAATCTACAATTTCTAGATGTTTAAAGGAAACCTTTTATTTTTCCTTAGATCTGTTGGAAAAGTCCAGAGTTGTGAAACAACCTAGAGGTGAAAGAAACTTCCATATTTTCTATCAGATGTTATCTGGTGCATCTGATGACCTTCTTGGTAAGTATGGATTCAGAGTACAATGTTAGGCCTTATTTACACTAATATATTGCATATTTTTGCCATCTAATATACTGATAGTCCCTCTTACAGAGTGGTAAGCTTCATTCACTCAGCCATCTAAAAATAGTTTATCTCAATCCCTTTCGCAACAAAGTATTTTTTCTAATTGAAATTATACAGTACTAAATTTCAAACTTTCTCCATATGGAGTAGATTACTCTACTGCTTACCTCTTTTTTACTTGCATACCTCCATAACACTTTTTGATCTGGGAGGGAGAGGGGGGGGGGGGGGGGGAGAGGGAAAGAGGGAAGGTGCATTGTGACTGCTGTGCTGAATGGTTGGGCTGCCCATAGAAACTGCCAGTGTGATATGCATTCATACCAAGCATCTCTGCTTCTTTTCCAAGCAGGACCACCCATCTTGGGTGACGGAAGTGGTGTAATTGGCCTTCCCCCACCCTCTATCCCGGTTTCATATCTCCCAAGGTTGGGAAGTATGATGGTGTGTGTTTTCATTAATCAGCATTATTTCAGGGTTTTAAGAAATGTAATCCTAAATAATGCATCTCCATTGCCTACTTAATGTGCCTGTCTAACAAAGGAACAGAGGTCTTATGCTTTGACAGTCCACACAGCTGTTGTGTGCTTTTTCATTATCATTGTGTGTGGACTATGTGAAATCTGCGCTGCTATAGCTGTCAAAGTGCTTGTAAGGTGTGCAATCATTATCTGCTTCATGTTGCCTATAGACTTGCACAAAAAGTAAATTTAGATCAGCTCTGGACATTGTCAGAATTTTTTTTTTAGTTTTCACTATTTGCTTTTTCATAAGGACTGTTTCCAGGTTAATTTGATAGGGTCTGAAATGGGATCCTTGGAATCCTCAGGTCTAATTACTGTTATCCCCAAGGCCCATGTAATACTGAGAAAGAAATTACCTCCATTGCAATGTCTGTAACAGTGCTATTTTAGTGCACCATATTTGGAGTTATTTAAACAGCACAGTGTGGTGTTAGTGCTACGGGTGAAGGGTTAAAACACAATGGCTTGAGCTGAATACCTCAGGTGTGGAGTTAACAAATAGTTTCATGGAATACCCTGAATTAATTCAAAGATTTGGTGTCTCACTGTAATTTATGTGTCTGGGTGTATGGTTGGTCATAATGTATGGCAGTGGTTTAGAAAAGGAAAAAAAACCTTAGACACAACTGGGAATTTCTAAAACCTGGAATGCTAGGGTGGCAAGAGGACTGGTTTGGGAACCACTGGTGTATGGTTATGGGAGGCGCTTAAGTCAACATATGTGCAGGGGACTATAACATTTTACGTGTTGCTAAAGCGCCTAGTAGTTTTTCCACCTAGCAATATCCTGCTTTTCTTGCCTATTCCTTTTTACCATATATTTAATACTGCATTACTCAAAATGAAATGTCTCATAATCCATTTCTAACATCTAAATAGTTTCACCCAAATTAAAAAAAAATGTTCCTTTCTTTTTTTTTTTGTAAACGCCTGGGAGAAATTGAAACTAATGAAAATGGAATGGATGATAAAATCTGAAACCGAATGGTCACATGTTCCACAATTGATTTATGAGCACAATGTTCTGTTTCATTTAGCTTTTTAATATTTGTTCAGTATCGTCTGTGATTAAGCCCTGGTTGACCTTAAACACTTTCAGTTTCATTAATACGTATGCCACTGAAAAGGTCAATTCAGTACGTCAATGTGACCATGTATTTGACACTTTGTCACAATTACTGTAAATTTTATAAACAATTTGAAGTACACCATGTCTGTATCATTCTAAGCAATAACGAATATTGCTCTATAATTCCAAATTTAGAATAAGTCTAAAGAGATCATGATATGAGCCTAGTGGGGACAAAGCCAGAAGAAATGTGGGGAAAAATACCCAACAGAGGGTGTTTGTCATCAACATAGAAGCATATAAATAAATAGAACATAATAACATAATAGAACTAGTAGAAGCATATAAATAAATAGAACATAATATAGTGGTTATGGTGGTGAGTACTCTGGTGCACTCCTAACCATTGTAAGTAGTCAAACCGTTTTAGAACAATTTGGCTTCTAACCCTGTCTGCTGGAATGCAACTTCCTGCCTCCATTACTTTAGCCAGAGTGTTGTAAGCGTCTGAGTAGAGCTTCTCTTAATTATACTGAACTAACCCTGCAGTGCAGGGCTAGCTCATTGGCTGAGAGTAGCAGGCTAATTGAGCAGAATTCTGCAAAATCTTGTACTTTCTTTTTGCATACACTTTGCATATCTTTGCAAGGAAAATAACAGAAAGCAACTCTACTGGGATCAAATGCTCTCTGATTCATAGTTTTCTTGGTGCTCATTGTTTCCCTTTAAAAAGTTTGCCAAAAAAATCTTACAGTACGCTTGAGCAATACGGAGTATTTTTGCATCAAATAATTAGTTTGACATCCAACTAAACATAAATCACAATCTTACCCCAAATCCTTCAATATTGTGCTTTATTCTCTGCACGATACCATACTTTCCATTTAAATATGTTTTCCCATTTAAAATATCAAAGCCTTTATCTGCTGCCACATCTTAATTTTATCAGTAGACGCTGGACGGAGTAGAAAGTATTTCTTTCCGTGGAAAGCCTATTCTCATTATTTAATACATCTTGTTCTCTTTCACCAGATAAACTGAAGCTTGAGCGTGATTTCAGCAAATATAACTACTTGGGTTTGGATTCTGCCAAAGTGAATGGTGTGGACGATGCATCGAACTTTAGAACTGTCAGAGTAAGACTAAAAGTTATTTCTTTATTTTATTTCTTTATTTTAAAATACTTCAGCTCTCTCCTATTGTGTGTGTGTGTGTGTGTGTGTTGTTTGTGGTTCAGAGTTATGGGATTTGGAAGACCATTCGACTTGCCAAAGACAAGGACAAATCCCAGTTAATTTGAAACTGAATGCACATGTCAAGTGGAGTATGTATTGTATCCAACCCCATTTATCACCTACATTTATAACTGTTTTCTTTTGTGAACTTTCTCTTTCCTAGAATGCTATGCAGATTGTCGGTTTCCAAGATGATGAAACTCGATCCGTGTTGGAGGTAGTTGCTGCAGTTCTGAAACTAGGAAACATTGAGTTCAAACCAGAATCTCGGGTCAATGGCCTTGACGAAAGTAAAATCAAAGATAAAAATGGTAATGCAATGTTCTAGCAATCTCTATAAAACAAAGGCCTTGGCAGTTAAATATAATAGAACAGTGGGTTAAATATGGTTAATTTACCTCGTGTATTTTGTCTGTTTCGCAAGTGAGGCAGACACTAACCTCTCATCAATATTTGCAGTTTCATAGTATGTATGACGTTCATAACAATGTTATCCTTGGCAATCTATTCTAACACAGAACACCCTACTAAAACCATATTAGCAAGGTTCTATAATAGTGACTGTTTGTTAAAAAAGAAATAAAATTAGGAAAATCTTTGCTGGTGAGTTCTAAACTAGATTATGTTGGTATTTTGTATTTGGCCAGTGGAGTGTCCCTTTAATGATTAAATGCAAATAAAAATCCAAGTTTGGTAGATAAACCAAATATATCTAAAAATGGCTTATATCAAAATATATCTAAAAATGGCTTTCAAAAGCAGGTATATTGTGTGAAGCTCTCCACTTTTAACACAGCCAAAACTTTATGTGGCTGTCCAATTAGACTTACCAGTCCAGCTGAATGACAAGTCCTTGTAATGCATGCACTCTGAGCAATTGCCTGCCTCTTGATTTTAGTTCAACTGAGCTAAACTACGAGGAAGTGACTGGTGAGGCGGATGTAACAAGGTTCATTTATGAAAGTGATCACTTCTATTGAAACCTGCACATTTTAAAAAATGACAAAAAGATGACACGCCCCTCACACATAAAGCGTTTCAGCTATCTAAAGTGCTTAATGTCCCTTTAAAGTTGAGGTGAGATATTTGGAAAACTTGTTGGCTGACTAAATTAGCCATAGTACTTTGAAAACATGTGTCCATATGTTTTCAATTTATATTGTAATGGTCGTGGTCAGGAAGTAGTTTAGCCAATCAGCATCTAATATTTTTAAATGAGCAAAGTTCATCACATCCAGCAAATTTGTTTTGAGACATGTAGTTGAGTTCTTGGCAGATGTTTGTTCATCATACAGTACGACTAAAAGTGCTACCTATCTGATGGCACTACTGCTGATATTGGCTTACTGAACGTTCTATTCAGTATCCTAAAATCTTCCCTTTTTATTTGTGTATATATATTTTCAAAAGCAACACATTTGATCTACAAATCCAACAAAACTGATAATTTGCCTTATTTTAGATCAAAAACAGAAACAAAAGCATGAAATGCTGAAAATGATGGACCTGAATATTTTATTTCTCTTCAGCCTTTGCTATGTACTAAATATTTTTTAAAAAAGGATTATAAAAATACAAAAACATGTTTTTTATTCTTTTTTGCATTCTAATGACATTTAAATAGATGTCATTATGCAATTTCCATTAAGCTTCAACATTGGCATATTTTAACTTGGTTTTATTAGTCAATAATGATTATACAGAAAGGTGACACATGTAACACATGGTAGCAAAAATTTGTTTAGTTTTGTCATCTCTTTAACAAACTGTTACCTAATGGCTTTCCAAGAGAATGTGTAAGTAAGAAAACTGAACGTTCCTTAAAGGGAAACTCCAGTGCCAGGAAAAAATCAGTTTTCCTGGCACTGCAGGTCCCCTCTCCCTCCCACCCCCAATCCCCGGTTGCTGAAGGGGTGAAAACCCCTTCAGTGACTTACCAGAGGCAGCGACATGTCCCACGTCGCTGCTTCTCCTTCTGCCGCCGCTCCTCCTCTAAATTACGTCGGCCGGTGGGTGAGACTGATCCCGCCCACCGGCCGGGGAGACGTAATGTTAGGGCTCCCCATAGGAAAGCATTGAAAATGCTTTTCAATGCTTTCCTATGAGGAATTGAGCAACGCTGGAGGTCCTCACACAGCGTGAGGACGTCCAGCGACGCTCTAGCACAGGTTTTCTGTGCTATGAAGGAGGAAGTGCCCTCTAGTGGCTCTCCAGCAGACAGCCAGTAGAGGTGGAGTTAACCCTGCAAGGTAATTATTGCAGTTTATAAAAAAAGCTGCAATAATTACACTTGCAGGGTTAAGAGTAGTGGGAGTTGGCACCCAGACCACTCCAATGGGCAGAAGTGGTCTGGGTGCCTGGAGTGTCCCTTTAAGTAGCCACTATCCTTTTCCCATAATATTCCACAAGTAAGTTTCATTGTTGCCCCAAAACCTGCTTTTCACCACATGTTCCCTCAAATGATTCCAGAGATAATTGGGTTCGTTAGATTGATCAATAACTCTGATTTTAAATTAGCAGTTCATGTGTTAGCAGTAATTGAAATATTTCCCTGACCCAAAAAAATAACCTATGCATTTAATTAGCAAGAAGTGATATTTGTATTTACAAGGTTTGCAGAACCACAGTCATTTAACACAAAAATAATATACATCACTCACTTATTTTGGCACAGCTTAATAGTACAGGATGCTTTTTATTTTTGAGTTTGACAATTTTTTATTGTTATTTGAAACATAGTTGAAGGGGAGGGTACAGAAGAGGGGGGATATACAGTCTCAATACCTCAATGTTGCACAAACGTAGTATGGTTACGTTAGTACACAAGCTTTCATTGACAACGTTGTTTTTTGAGCATGTTAATGTTTGATCTACCTTAGATTCGTCACTCTAAACTCATTGTGCTTAACATGTACAGGCAGTTATGATCGTGTTTGCTTTGTTATACCTCTTTTGACAGCGTGGTATCATGTGAGTTTGGTGTGCTGTTTATATGATGGGGAGATGGGAGTTGTATTTTCCCCAGTGGGTGGGGGGAGGGGTGTGGGCAGATATGCCTGGTCGCCCATGTGGTTTGTGAGTAGTGGTGTGGTTACCTCCAGTTTGGGAGGGTCAGGTATATGGTTCTGCATTCTTTTAGTTTTCCTAGTTCATGTCCGTGTGGGTTTGTGTTTGTCCCAGTTGTTCCATGCCTCTGTCTTGTATAGGTTTGTGTGTCGCATGGTGCGTGCCATGAGTTTGTAGTGCTGATTCGTGTCTATAGCAGTGATACGCTGTGTGATTGTTGGGGGGGCAGTTTGTTTCCACATTCTACTAATGACTGTGAGGGCTGCAATGATGACGTGGTATGCTAAGTAATTCTGGTGTTTTTTTGGTGTGTTTGGTATGAGGAGGAGCAGATATGTTTCGGGATTTGGGGGTAGGTGTAAGTTAGTGCATTTGGCTACTAGAGTTGCTACTTGTTGCCAATATTGTTGGAGTTTTGAGCAGTGCCACCATATGTGCAACAGTGTGCCACGGTTTTCCTGGCACCTCCAACAGATGTCAGAGGTGTCAGGGTAGCTATGTTTTAGGCGTGTTGGGACCAGATACCATCTGTAGAGGAGTTTGCGTGATAGTTCTATGTGGGTCGTACATAAGGTCAATGTTTTGTGTGCTTTAAATATATCTTGCCACTGGGCTTCAGTTAGTTTGTGGCCTATGTCTTTTTTTTTTGGGGGGGGGGGGGGGGAGGGTGGTCGGTTATGTTCAGAGGTGTAGATCGTGAAGAGGAGTTTCTTGGCTGGTTTAGTAGCTACACTGATCCCCTCTTTTGTTTGCCAGGATGGGTTAGATGCGGTTGTAGGCGTGTGTTTGTTCTGGAGGGTGAGCCAGGATTGTAGTTCTAGGAGAAGGCCGCTGTCGTGGGTAATGTGAATTCCTGTCTGAGGTCTGAAAATTGTTTTAATTTAGGACCTTGCATGAGCTGTGACAGTGTTCGTATGCTGTGTCTGTGCCAAATTTTGTAGTTGAAGTCAGCTATGTGGAATGTTATTGATTCCATTGGGAGTGCTGGTGATATTGTGTTTGATTTGCCCATCTTCATTCTGTAGTCATCCCATATAGAGAGGGTTAAAGCAGTTGTGGGTACCATTTGGGTGTATCTTGGCCTTGGTTTCAATAGCCATGCAAGTGTGAGTAGGTTTACACCATCAGTGTAGCCGATTTCTATGGTGGTGGGAAATTGTAAGTAGTGGGGCGATGTGAGCTGCCCTGTAGTATCCTTTGACATCTGGCATTCCCATTCCGCCATTGTTGAATTGTCGATGCATGGTGTCTTTTGCTACTCGTGGTTTTTTGTTTTCCCATATGTAGTCGTTCAGGAGGTTTTGTAGGGTTTGTAAGTATGTCTTTGATAATGTGATTGAAAGTGGTACAGGATGCATTTTAAAGCTTATGTGTAACCTCCTAAAGGGACACTATAGGCACCCAGACCACCTCAGCTCACTGAAGTGGTCTGGATGCAGTGTCCCAGGTTCCTTAACCCTGCAGTGATTATTGTAATTTTTAATCAACTGCAATTACATTGGAGGGTTAACTCCACCTCTAGTGGCTGTCTACCAGACAGCCATTTAAGGGCCTTCTGGGAGGTTAGGAGACTTTTGGTTGCCTGATGCTCGATGTCCTCACGCTATGCACGAGGACTTTCAGTGTCGCCCGAAACCCAATAGGAAAGCATTACATAATGCTTTCCTATGGGGGAAGTCCTAACGAGAGAACTGCCATCGGGGGAGGAGTGGAGGCAGAGCCTGAACCAGTGCCGAGAGACATCGGCGCTCTAGTCAGGTAAGTGACAGGAGTTTTTAACCCCTTCTGCACCATGGGAGGGGGTGTGAGGGAGGGAGGGCAATGTAGCTCATTTTGATTTCCTGGCCCTATGGTTTCCCTTTAAGGATCAATTTTTGTATTTTTTTTTTTTTTTTTATCCATTTCTTTTTCATAAATGGTAGTGACCTATAGCGAATTTTCTTTGCACCATGGTAAAAAATAATGGATAAAATATTCAAACATAATTCGTAAAAATGTGTAATTTTTTAAAATTTAGTTGCAGAGCAGGGCACTAAAATAACATTCAAATAGTGCTACCAGGAGGTGATGCCCATAATTTTAAATAATACCTACATTTATGCAATACCTTGAAAATAGTACACTGTTTGTAAACAAAACACATAACCACATTGGTAAAGAATTGTATACTGCTAAAACATAACTTTTTTCCCCCTTTTAACACTTTCTTTAACCCCTTAAGGACACACGACATGTGTGACATGTCATGATTCCCTTTTATTCCAGAAGTTTGGTTAAACCAAGCTCATGGTTAAGATGTTATTAACCATATTTATCATTATTTTTTTTTTTTAATAAATCTTTATTAGACAAACATTTTTTCATTTTTTTGACATACATCAAATATGCAGGAATTAATGCTTAGCATATATACACATCTGTCCAATAAATACATGGATCTTTTATGTTTAACATGCATAACACACAAATAGTAATCGCGTATTCACTCATAATCCGGCATATCAGTACTAACATACCAACAAAAACAACAGTAACAACAGTAAGGCACAACAGAAACAAAAAAAAAAAAAAAAAAAAAAACATCCACCAGCTCAGAGCACATAATCAAAATATGTTCTTTTCCACCTATAGTGGGGTTATTGACTTCTATTTTCAATTCAAGCGATCTTTCTCTATTTCAACAGATATCTATATATCTCGTATAAATCGCATTGAAAGATAACCATCTATGGGGTATTTATCCAAATGGTGAACTGTAATTATCTAACCATTCCCTATACCAATTGTTTTTTCTAGAAGTAGCATTCGCGTTTTTGATCATTTCATATTCCATTGATATTTGATGCCTTACTTGTTCTATCAGTGATCGTTTATTAAACGGCTTGGATATTTTCCAATTTCTCGCAATAATAATTTTAACAGCGACTAAACAATGGATAGCCAGACATATCTCTTTTTGAGAATCAAAAGGCAAATTCAAATGTATAAGAGCCGAAGCGGCATTCTCCGGAATTCTATCTACGGACATAGATGTAAAAATATTGAAGGCCCAGGACCAAAGAACTTTAACAAGTGGACATGACCACCAGATATGTATGTAGGTGCCTAAATGGCTTCCACATCTCCAACAAGTTGGCTCGACAGAATGAAACATTTTGGCTACTCTAACAGGTGTATAATACCATCTGTAGAGAACTTTGAAGTGGCACTCTGACAGATTTAAACAGTGGATATATTTATTTACCCGCGTTAAAGAGGAGTTCCAGTCATCTATCGAAATTTGCACTTTCAAGTCTAGTTCCCACGTCTTGATCACTCTATAGGGAGACTCCTTAAGGGATTCCAACATTGCTGAGGCAGCAGACATGCTCTTTTTAATAGGTTGCAACTTAAACATAAATTCCAAATTTTTAGCAAAAATGGACGTCGATTTGAGCACGTTTTTGTGTATAAAGTTTTTTATCCGCAAATATGTGAAAATTTCTCTAGATGGAATGTGAAAAGTATCGTTTAAGGACTGAAATGACAAAATGTTATCGCCTTGCATAATTTGTAATATCTTAATTTTATCTGCATTAGGCCAGTTCTTTAAAGAAAAATCTATTATAAGGCTTTGCAGTATATCTAGTGTACATGTCTTGGGTATCTTATTACTTATGCCTAGTTTTTTCTTAATTTTTATCCACTCTTCCAAAATTTGAGATAATATCGTAGATTTCTTGAACATATTGGTTAAAGAATTATTTGTAACTGTCCACATCGCGAATTGCAATGTGTCAGTTTGCACCATTTCAGACTCTAAAATATACCATGGTTCGAGGACCTGCACAGGATCCTGAAGAAGATAAATATGTCTAATAATATTTGCGTAATAACTATAGGTTATACTAGGGTAATTTAGTCCACCATTAGACAATTTTTTAGTTAAGATTTTTTGAGCAATTCTGGGTTTTTTATTATTCCAAATAAAATTGTTAAAACTGGCTTGGATCATAGCCAACCAAGGCCCCGGTATTTTGAGTGGCATCATAGAGAACATAAATAGCCATTTAGGCAAAATGTATGAATTAATAATATTAATTTTACCTTGCCAGGAAGTTTCTAAGTTTTTCCATCTTTTAAGTTTGAAATTCATCTTTCTCATGAAAAACATTGTATTCCTCTCCATTATGTCTGTCACATTGGCGGTTATGAGGAGTCCCAGATAGTTTAATTCCACATCAGTCCATGTAAATTTATAAGAATGGGTTAAGATGTTTACCATATCACTATCGAAATTCAAAAACATTGCTGTGGTTTTAGTTACATTTAATTTAAAGTTCGACAAATTGGAGTACCTTTTAATTTCCTTCATTAGCGTTTTTAAAGAGGACTCTGGAGATGTAAGAGTGAGTAACGCATCATCCGCGTATAATGATATCTTAATATCCATCAAGTTCGTTTGGACACCTTGGATTAGGGGATTATTCCTAATATTAATTGCCAAAGGCTCGATAGACAATATATACAGCAGGGGGGAGAGAGGACAGCCCTGTCGTGTACCATTTTTGAGTGCAAACCACCCTGCCGTAATATTTGGACCCACCGTTCTAGCAGTGGGGGAGGAGTATAGGGCCATAATGGCGTTATGTATCCAGCCCGTGAACCCAAAAGCGATAAGGAGTTCACTGAGGTAGCCCCACCCAACCCTGTCGAAAGCTTTCTCAGCATCCAACGACAGGGCCAGGAAGGGCCTCCCATTTCTATTAGCCCAGTCCAAAGTATCGATTATTCTCCTAATATTGTTGGATACTTGCCTACCCGGCACAAACCCTATCTGATCTGGATGGATCAGCGTCGCAACAATAGACTTAATTCTATCCGCGATAATGGCCGCGTAGATCTTCATGTCCACATTAATCAAGGCTATAGGTCTATAGTTACTAGGATTGTGACTGGGTTTATCAGGTTTCAGTATCGGAACAATATTGGCCTGTAGTAATTCAGTTGGAAAAGATTTATTTAGAGCTATTTGATTAAACATTTCTGTTAGAGGATTAATTAATAGGGACTGCATTTGTTTATAATATTTATTCGTGAAGCCATCGGGGCCCGGAGTTTTGTTAGTAGGAAGTCTATTTATTTGAAATTTGACTTCATCAGCCGAGATGATCCTATTTAACATTAGTAGATCCTGCGGTGTAACTTTTGGGATCTGGGTTTCGGCAAGATAGTTTTGTATATCTTTTTGATTGGGCGACAATTTAAGATTATACAGATCTTCATAGAATTGATTAAATCTGTCCCCTATTTCAGCCGGTGTCGAATAGATCTTTTGGCCATCCGTCAGTTGTTCCACCCTGTTTTTTGCATACTGATTTCGTAGTCTTTTAGATAAGTTCTTATTGGCTCTATTACCAGTATAGTAATTTTTTAGTCTTAGTTTATGGATATTTAATTGAATTTTTTGTTCCACTTTAAGATTAATTTGTTTTTGTAGCCCTTTTAACCTAGTTTTTGTTTCTGCGGCGGGATTTTGTTTGTTTAGTTTAGATAAATTATAAAACTCAATATATAAATCAGTTAGGGTCTTCCCGTTTTTGGACCTCATTATATGTGCTAATTTAATTAGGTAGCCACGCATAACTGATTTGTGAGTGCACCAATTGTTTGCAGGCGAAGTATCGGATGAGTTGTTTTCTAACCAAAAGAATTTTAATAATTGGGTTATTTCTTCCTTGTTCTTCGGGTCATTTATGAGGGCGTCATTCAATCTCCAAGTATTATACCCCCTTGTGGATTTGTTACCAAAGTCTAGTAAAATAAGGCTATGATCCGACCATAGACTCTCTTTAATTTCGCTTGATTTGCATAAGGGTATCACATTGGCCTCTAATAAACAAAAATCAATACGGGCGTATGAACCATGCACGCACGATTGATGGGAATAGTCTTTATCCGTTGGATGTAATAATCTCCATATGTCATGAAGGTTATATTGTTTACAAATATTTTTTAATTTCTTAGATTGTTTGGCAGTTCTTTTATCATTTGTAGTAGCAGAGATATAAGTTTTATCCATTATGGGATCTCCCACACAGTTAAAATCTCCTGCTATTATTAAATACCCCTTAGCTACTTTATCCACTCTATCCATTATTGATGCAAATTTTGACATAGGGTCAACATTCGGTAAATAAACATTTACTAAGGTATAGATCTTTTTATCCATTACGCATACAATAATTATATATCTGGCTTCTTGGTCTAGTTCAATATATTCAATTACCAATTCAATATTACTATTGAAGACGACTGCAACTCCTCTTTTTTTCTTGTCTCTTAAAGAAGCATGTACAATATTGGTAAATTTAACCCCGCCCCATCTTTGTTTAAGATCTTGCAGCCAGTGAGTTTCCTGTAAGAATGCCACTTGAATGTTATGTTCACTAAGGGTATCATATAATCTACTCCTTTTTTTGTTCGTGTTTAAACCTTGAACATTTAAAGATAAAAATTTTAACATCTGTGTCTATCAGAAAATTAAACAGGTGTAATTATATTCAAACCCCCAGTCACCCCACATAGGAGTACTCTTGTCATTTTTTGCCACTCCTTTGTCCATGAATTCAAAAGCTCTGAGCGTGGGATAACATAAACAAACATAATAGAAAAAAAAAACCAACCAAAAAACAGACAACAAAAAACTCCATCACATTAAAATTGGATCGAAAAAGATCCAACTTAGTCATCCAACATACAGCTAGATTTAGAAAGAAGGTGATTCTTTCTGCTCTATTTTAACCGTAGATTTCCGATAGTAATAGAAATCAACGTCAACAATGTAGTATTACTACACCAAGAGGGGCGAGCCTACCACCGGGCCCAGAAAAAAAACGCCTTAGAGAAAACCACTTTATCGCATCGGAGGGGAGAAAGAGAGAAAAAAAAAAAAATAAATAATTTCCCTTTCAGGACATAAATCATTTATATCGTTTAAACCAAATCAACTTCTCACATTAATATATTAATGAGACAACATCATATCGGCTATTAAAAATATATATACACTGTGTTTTTTTCTTTGCATTATATCATTATTTCAGTGTGTATCTAAGTATACCCCTTCTTATTGGTCTACAGAAAATTGCCCTCCTAGTGCAAGTATATGTGGTAACAATTTATGTGATATAATACTACCCTAGCAACAATTTCCAATCCTATCCCATTTACCAAAGATTATATCCCCATGTGGATTTATATTTTATCAATGTACCTCACTGAGGTCTTTTCTTATTTCTCACTACTGTGTCTCTTTGTTGTTTTAAGTTATGTCCTTTTTCCATGTATCTTTAAACCCATGTGTGTCATTATATTTGTGTTACTCCCATATTTGAGTGCCGTTCTAAATTAAATTATGATACAGCAATTATTACTATACAAACATTTTGGTCAAATTCTTGTCAAATTGTTTACCATCGCCTTAGTGTTAAAACCCATATTACCGGCTATTGTTTCTAATAGCCCTTTCATTAGGAGCCCTTTCCATATACTCCTCAGAACGTGAAAAAATCTTTACTACTTAACACTTGTTAGGTTAGAATTAATGATCACCTAACAATTATAGGGGTTATTTCTGATATATTCCCATTATCTCAACCAAAAACCACCTACATATCCTTAACACCATATCCTATTACACCCAAGAAAAGAGGAAAAAAAAAAAAAAAAAAAAATTCCCTTTAAGGACATAAATCATTTATATCATTTAAACCAAATCGACTTCTCACATTAATATATTAATGAGACTACATCATATCTTCTATTTGAAGTATATATACACTGTGTTTTTTTTCTTTGCGTTATATCGTTTTTTCAGTGTGTATCTGAGTATACCCCTTCTTATTGGTCTACAGAAAATTGACCTCCTAGTGCAAGTATATGTGATAACAACTTATGTGCTATAAAACTACCCTAGCAACAATTTCCAATCCTATCCCATTTACCGAAAATTATATCCCCGTGTGGATTTTTATTTTATCAATGTACCTCACTGAGGTCTTTTCTTATTTCTCACTACTGTATCTCTGTGTTATCTTAATTTGTATCCTTTTTCCGTGTATCTTTAAACCCGTGTATATCATTATATTTGTGTTACTCCCGTATTTGAGTCGAACCTTGCTGTGAAATAGTGTCGTTCTAGATTAAATTGAATTATGATACAGCAATTATTACTATACATACATTTTGGTCAAATTCTTGTCAAATTATTTACCATCGCCTTAGTGTTAAACCCATATTACCGGCTATTATTTACTATAGCCCTTTCATTAGGAGCCCTTTCCATAACTCATCACAACGTGAAAAAATCTTTACTACTTAACACCACTTGTTAGGTCAGAATTAATGTTCACCTAACAATTATATGGGTTATTTCTGATATATTCCCCTTATCTCAGCCAAAGACCAGCTGCATATCCTTGACACCATGTCCTATTGCACCCGAGAGAAGAAAGAAAGAAAAAAAAAAAAAAAAAAAGAAAAGAAGAATTCCCTTTCCCCTTCTTTCCTTATAATATCAGATACTAGCCCTGGCCCCTGACTCCGCTATTTACAAAGTCAAATTGTTCGCTTTCAGCCAGTCCAGCAGTTTGGTATTTGACTCAAATACCTCTCTTTTCCCTTCAAACGACAGGCTTATTTTGGGCGGATAAAGCCACCTATATTTTATCTCGTGACGTCTGAGGACTTGAATTGCTGGATTAAACATTTTCCTTTTTGCTCTCGTCTCGAAGGATAAGTCCTGGAATACTTTTACGATTTGAAAACTGCCCGAGGTTGGGTGATTCTCTCTTACGGCTTTCCACACTTTTTCTTTATAGTCGTCTGTATTAAAACATGCAATGATATCTCGCGGCGCATCGTTCTGGATGGATTGAGGTTTGAAAAGTCTGTGGCACCGTTCTATTAAGTGATTATGTGAATTACACTCCACCCCCAGCGCAGAAAAATATTCCATCAGGGTTTGTCTCACATCTTCTGGTCTTCCCTTTTCTGCTATATTTCTAAAACGCAGATTTTTACGTCTAGACCGGTCTTCGATAGCGTTCAATTTAGACTCCAGGTCCAAAATCTTATGATTGGCCGTTTGGCAGTCTTCAGCTAGATTTTGTACATTAAATTCCAGCTCTTTAATTTGGTCCTCAAACTTGTCTATCTTTGCCGCAAGTACATTTATTTCTTGTTTAATTTCTGATTTTATTTCTGTGGCTGTTGTAGCCAACTCCATTTTGATCTGTTGCAAGTTGTCCTTTAAGGTAGAACAAAAAAAAGTGATTGTTAACGGCTCTTTATTGGTCTCCGAATCCAAGCATTCCACGCTAACGTCTGTGTCATTCATCATCTGTTTGGAGTTTTTATGTTGGGGAGAGAAGTAAGTTGATAGAGATTTATCTTGCGTTGTATCTTTTTTGTCCTTCCTCAAGGAGGATTTTGTGTCATGTGTCTTTTTAGCGGCCATATTCAGGAGGCACTTAAGGTCATATACTGTATATAACACTGTACAATTGCTTCCAATATTTGATGAATATTAGGTGGATTATATTTAGCAGCAATATATTTAGCAGATATATTGCCACTTGATATTTTTACAAATCCTTCGGATGCAAAGGATCGAGAGAAAAAAAAAAAAATCCACATCCACTATATTGGTCCCAAGGTGCAATTTTAATGCTCTATACTGTATATTTCACGGTTTAAACATATTATGCTCATATTGTGCACTCATGATAAATTATACCCTTGGGCCAACTTTTAGCATTAGGTTGTAGCCCTTTCCTCTTTTCTTTCTCTTTCTCTGTCCCTCTAATAGTTCAGTTACAGAATATGATCGGAATAGGCATTATTGAAGGCATTATTAAAGGCTTCAGACTTCAGGCTTCAGGCTATTTTACCATGCAGAGGCAGAATACGCTGAAAATTTGAGTCTTCACATACCACACAACAAGTTGAAACAGCACAGCGGCTGATATATATTACCGCACTGAAGCGTCGTTGGGACTCCGATTATTTCAATTTTCAGCGTGGCTGTTATTTTAGGGGCTAAACCACTTGGGTCCGGGCATCCGGCGTGTGTATAAGGCTGTCGTCTCTATCCTCATTCAGGGCTGCAGATGGTCGGACTGCCGCCTATAGAGTTTCGGATTACTGCAGTGCGCAGTTCTAAGTCCCCCCTTTTGAGTATTTCCAAATTCCTGGCATGCGATTTGAAAAGCCAGTTGCTGGTATACGGTATGGAAGCAAGTAAAAACTTAATGGTGCTCGCGGTCGTCTCTCGCCGGGCGCGCCATTACATGGCAGACCGCCCCTCCTCCTCCGTCATCCCGCCGTCAGCACGCCTCCGCACGTCCGCACGTCATGACGCCTCCACCTCGTCTTATATTTATCATTATTATTGTATTTTTTTTATTTTTATGAAAACTGTACTTTGTTCAACAGATTTTCACTGCTACATTTGGAGAACAGTTCCACTGTTTCTTTGACCTTTTCCTCTCTCATGATTTCTCTCTTTATGGTATATAGCTATTAATAGTTTTTTTATTTTTTTAAACTTGATTTTTATTGAAAGATTTTCTTCTTTTACAATAGGTGAGGGGTAAGGGATACAGAAAAGAAAAAGGGAACAGGGGAATAAAAAGGTGGATCACGGATCCGCAAAATTTTATACAGTTGTACATGTCACAGAATACACATTACAGATATTGTACATTGTACAAGATGTGCCACAGATTGTATTACAGATTATATTAGCAATTTAGGGGTAGTACATCATAGTGTCCTATGTGGAGATTTCTACAATGTAGCACGTCTAACGGCATGCCCTATCTCTATCGCCCGTTTATTCTGTATGTCTGATGTTCCATTGTTGCCAGCTATAATGAGCATTTTGTGTTTGTTTGGGTGTGTGTGCAGACATCAGTTCGTAGTGTAGAAACATTTGAATACTTCGATGCAACAAAGTTAATGATGGGCATGTGTTTTGTTTCCAGTGAGTGGCAATGAGGTGACGCGCAGCCATAATCATTATTGCGAGTAGTTGTTTATCAGGCTGGGATATGTCTTCAGGCATAACTAGAAAGAGGCATACCTTCGGCGTTAAATTTAGTGTTTGGGAATGAATCTTGTTCCATAGGTTTTCAACCTCTTCCCAAAGGGGGACAATAAGAGTACAATCCCACCAAATGTGGGACATAGTGCCTATGTCATGGGCGCATCTCCAACACTGATTCGAGGAGCCCGGATAAATTCTATTAAGCCTATCTGGCGTTAGGTACCACCTAAATAATAACTTCTTATGGGCTTCTATATGGGAGTAGCAAGAAGTTGTTCCTTTTAACGCTAGTAATGATTTTAACCATTGGTCATCAGTAAAATTTAATTGAAGTTCTTTTTCCCATTGGGACTTGAATTTAAAATCTGGGGCAGGGAGTTGTTCATACAATGCTAAATAACCCATAGATAAAGTTTTGTTTTTTACTGGTGTTTTGTGGCATCTTTCGTACAATAAGAGTAGGTTTTTACTGGGGGTTTGCTCTTTTTCCACATTCTTAATTACCTTATCTTCTATTATGCTTTTTAATTGGAGATAGGGGAATATATAAGAGTGGGGTAGTTTGTAGGTGTATTGTAATTCTGGGAATGGTATGATGTTGTCTTGTTTGCATAGGTCATTAATACGTAGGATTCCTAAATCTCTCCATTTTCTCAGTGATAGCCAGGGAGAAATCGTGTTGAGCGAAGTTAATGGGGCCCAAGGTAAAAATTTGTGTTCGTTTTTGCTATTCCGGTGCAGGTAATCCCATGCTTGGACCGAATATTTCGATAGTGGTAGTAAGGAGCGTGCATTGTCTCTGAGACATTTGGGCGTCCACATATGGTCTGTTACTGAGCCCTTCGGGTTATACTCATTTTCTAAGTCTACCCATTGTATCATATGCTTTGGGGCATGGAGTTTAACTGCCGTCTCCAGTATAGCTGCCTTCTGGTAGTGGAGAATATTGGGAACTCCAAGTCCCCCATTTTTTACTGGGGTCTGTAAAAGGGACAGTGGTAACCTTGGTTTTTTCTGCTCCCATATATACATTGTAATTGTGCGTTGTATATGTTTGATTAGAGTAGGCGACAATGGGATCGGCAACATCCGAAACACATATAACAGCTTTGGGAGTACCACCATTTTAACTGCGTTGATTCTACCTAACCATGAAAGCATAACTCCTTTCCATTTATGAAGTAGTTGCTTACACATTAGCGGCAGAGGAGATAGATTATGTGTGATTATGCTCCTAAGAGTGGATGCTATTTTAATACCTAGGTATGTAATGTGTGTGTGCCTCCAGTCAAAGGAAAATCTTTCTTTTAGTGCTTGCACAGTGTGTGATGTAAGTCGTATTGGTAGTGCTTGTGTTTTAGTCCGATTCAGCCTATAGTATGAGATTGCACTATATTCTTCTAGGATGCGCATGAGGTGGGGGAGTGATTGTGTTGGGTTGGATAGAGAGATCAGAACATCGTCTGCAAACATAGACAATTTGTATTCTTTGCTAGATATGTGTATCCCTGTAATTTCTTTACTGCTTCGTATTTTGTATGCTAAAGGTTCCAATGACAACACAAACAATAGGGGCGATAAGGGGCATCCTTGGCGTGTGCCATTTGTTATCGGGAAGGGCGATGATAAGAAACCCGCATTTGACACTCTAGCAGTGGGGTTGGTATATAAAGTTAAGACTCCTTGTATAAAAGCAGTAGGGAATCTAAATTTTTCTAGGACCTGTGTCATGTAGCCCCAGTTTAGTCTGTCAAAGGCCTTCTCCGCGTCCAGCGCTAAGAGAAGGCCCTCCATGTTCTTTGATTCCATATGGGAGAGAACATTCAGGATTTTTCTCGTATTGTCCGAACCTTGCCTATTTTTGACAAATCCTGACTGGTCGTTATGGACGATACGTGTTAATATGTGTTTCATTCTTTCAGCTAGAATTTTAGCATAGAGTTTTGTGTCACAATTCAGAAGCGATATGGGTCTAAAGTTTTGACATAGTGTAGGCGATTTGCCCGGTTTTGGCAACGTGGATACATGGGCTTGTAACATCTCGGCTGGCATATTGCCTGTGATAAAACAATGATTCAGGAGCATTGCAAGAGAGGGGATGAGGTTTGTGGAGAAAGTTTGGTAATATATGTTAGGCAGGCCATCTGGGCCTGGTGATTTATGTGCTGGCAATTGGTTGATCACTTTTAACAATTCTGTTTCGGTGATCGGTTGTATAAGAAGGTCAATTTCTTTTTGCGTTAACGTAGGAACTTCAACTGAGGACAAGAATTCTTGTATGTGAGACACAGATGGGGTATGTGTGTTCGTGTCATCCCGAAGATTATATAGTGTTTTATAATATTGCGCAAATTCTTCCACAATATTTTGGGGATTAGTCACTTTGCATTTATTCGGAGATAGCAGCCAGGCTACCCGGGAGTTAGCTATGCGTGCTTTTAGCTTGGATGCCAACACAGAACCAGATTTGTTCCCATGGGCAAAAAATTTGTATTTACATCTCTTCAATATATAATTGGTTTTGTTTAAGTCTAGTTCATGTAGTTTATGTTGGAGTTTCCGCAGTTCACTATATTGTTGCAGTGTGGGGCTCGTCTTGTTGGCATGTGTGAGGGTTACTATGTCTTTGATGAGGTTATTATACGTTTTTTCTCTTTCCTTTTTTGCGCGGCTGGCATGTTTAATAAATAGCCCCCGTACTACTGCCTTATGCGCTTGCCAAATTATATCTATGGAAGAGTGCTGAGTAGTGTTTAGTTCAAAATAGGAATCTAGATCGTCTTTGATTTGGGTCAAGATCTGGGGATCTTTCAGGAGCGTTTCATTGAGACGCCATGTACCTCGTCCATTGTTGGAACATTTCTC
The DNA here is from genome assembly GCF_036172605.1 of Pelobates fuscus. Lineage (NCBI taxonomy): Eukaryota > Metazoa > Chordata > Amphibia > Anura > Pelobatidae > Pelobates > Pelobates fuscus. The sequence continues at coordinate 97,657,010 of NC_086324.1, read as the reverse complement.
TTGTATTGATATAGTAATTGGAGCATGGTCGGACCACGTTATTATCCCGATGTGTGCTGTTTGTATGTTCGGTGTTGTGGATGTATGTATCAGGAATCGATCGATACGAGAGTATGAATTGTGTACTTGGGAGTGGAACGTGTAGTCTTTATCTGAGGGATGCAATACTCTCCATATGTCCAACAGTCCTGCTGTGTGTATTACTGATCTGAGTTGTGCCGCTATATTAGAGCGTTTTTGAGCTGATGCCTTTGCGACAGAGTTCTCGGAGGTTGTATCTAATCCACTGTCTAGTACAAAATTTGTATCCCCTCCCATGATTAGTGTCCCAAACGAGTGGGATTGAGCTAACGAGATTATTTTGTTTGCATAATCCCTTTGGTTGTCGTGGGGACCATATATATTTAGAAGTGTATATGGTGCATTGTTTATGAGACATTGTATAAGAAGGAACCTACCGTCTTTATCCCGTACTATTTTATGGGTCGAGAAGGCCACATCTTTGTGAATCAATATAGATACCCCCCTTTTCTTTTTACGATATCCTGTGTGAAATCCCGTCGGGAACGATTTGGAACTAAATTTAGGTGCACTAGATTTAAGAAAGTGGGTTTCTTGAAAAAAGGCGATACTCGCTTTTTGCTTAACTGCTTCCTCTAGGGCTAGTCTCCTTTTGTGGGGGGAATTTAAGCCTTTGGCGTTAAGGGACAGAATGGTCAAAGCCATGGTTGATGTTGATATGAAATCTGTGTGTCTAGCACCTCCTCACAATCTTTGTCCACTTGTATTATATATATTGATACCTCTAGGCGTCGTCTATAGATTAGGATATCAGAGTCTGACCTATTATGAACTGCATATTTTATCATATATATTGCCCCTGGGTATGTGCACGAGACAAATGTCATGGCGGGGGGTAAACATGCATGTGTGTATTTGCATTTGCTAATAATCAACGAAAGTTGTTCTACATTGGTACATGAAAGCGTAGTCCGTGACGGGGGGGGAGGATATGGGAAAGATAGGGAAAAAACAATCAGCCATAAGGCAACTATATACATCAGGACATGCCAGAACATAATGTTCGGCATCAGAACAAAAAGTATCGGCCCAATAGAGCCAGAGTGGGGGAGGGTAATTGTATATAAAACGGTTGACCTCTGTTTAGAATGTGCCTGGATATTAATGATTCTAGCTACCACTAGTTGGTCCTTAGGTGTTCTCATTAATCCCTTATAGTACAGTCATAATTATAAAAATAACAAAAAATAAAAACCTGTTATTGATTTGTTACTTAGTGAGCAAAGGTGCGTCCTACAGATGAAAACCATAAACATATTAAACATATCTGACATATTGATCAGAGTATAACATATGGTAACCAAATTAGTGTGCACAATCAATCTCACGTGTCGTCGTGGATCTTCATTTAAGATAGCAAGTAATTTATTGCGCCAGCCGGCGACTAATGTTGTACAGTCTCATTTGTGTTTAGCCATGTGAGTCCAATCTTTAGAGATTTTCGTGGGCGACCTGCGAGTATCTTTAGTGTGGGCCTCCTCTTCTGTTAGTTCGACAGTAATGCCCCAGTCTTTCAAAAGCTTCATCCCGTCTGGTATTGACTTTATCTGGTGATCTGTGCCATTTTTCTTAAGAAGGAGACATGTGGGGTAACCCCATTTGTAAGGGATGTCGGCGTTTCTCAGCGCTTTGGTTATCGGTACATATTCTTTACGCTTCATTAGGGTAGCAGCTGATAAGTCCACAAATAGCTTGATTCCCGCATATTGTGCTGGCATGTTGTTGGTGTTCCGCGCTGCTCGCATAATCTGCTCTTTAGCCGTAAAATGGTGCACCCGAGTAATTACATCCCTGGGTACAGATGGTGCTAAGAATCTGGGCTTCGGCAATCTGTGGATGCGGTCCAGGCATAGATCCCTTTCAGTAAGTTCCGGGCATAGGGTTTTAAAGAGGTTTGTGGCGTATTCCCTCAGTATTGATGGCCCAATATCTTCAGTTATTCCTCTCAGGCGGATGTTGTTGCGCCTGTCTCGATCTTCATGGTCAGCTATTTTTGCTGTGAGGAAGGCGACTTTTTCTTCCAAAGAGTCATAGGCCCCTGCTAGTGTGTTATGGGCCTCAATTATTTCCTCTGATTTGTCTTCCAATAAAGATGTTCTTTCTCCAATTGCTTGGATATCTGCCCTTACATCCCGGGCTAGTTTAGAGAAATCTGCCTGAAGAGATTGTTGCAGCTCTTGCAGCATTCTGTGAATAGTAGTTTCAGACGCTGGTAAAGTCATTCCCAGCGAGATGGAGGTGCTGTCACTCCTGTCTGAGCACGCTGTGGGTGATGAAGGGCCGCCGGCGCCATTTTGTGGAGACCGTCGCGGGGAAGTAAGTGCCGCGATCTGCAGCGTAGCTGGGCGCATTTTGCTCCTTTTTGCTGACCTTTGCCATGGTGCTTTCAGAGGACGGGCGGTTATGTTTGGTAGCTGATAACGGTCAGTAATGCGGTTCTAATCGCTGTATATTGTATACCCTCGTTGGAGCTGACGGCTCACACAACCATTCCCTCGAGCTGCCAGGCCACGCCCCCCAGCTATTAATAGTTTTTGTATGTAATGTATGTATCTGTGCAGGATACTTTTTTCTAAAAAAAAAATATCCTTATGTAGAACAGTTAATTGATTTAGTAAATGAAACACTGAAGCCTAAGAGTTTATATATACTAATTCTCTGTTAGCATGTGTTTCACAGATTTAAATATGGGTAGCACATGGGAAGTTGTTTGGCACAATATCCTTTAGAACTCCAGATTTCCTAGAACTCTTGCCAATATAGCTACACATTAAAGGATTGCAACCATCTGACATGTGTTCTGATTGCAGCTCTGACCCATGCTTATGCAGCCAAATGTCACTCATTTTTGTAACTATATGCAAAATCCCACTGGCAATAAGCCCAAAATGCAGAGTTTATAGGTGTTTTTTCATCACCATTTAAATACCCCTCCCCACCAACCTTTGGCTGAACGTTAAGTGAAGGACTCAGTAATTCAACTTAGCAAATATTACTATATCGTGATCATTGTTTACTAAATCTCTTCCCTCTTCATAGATACTAGGGCCATTTTACAGCAAATCCATAACCAATGTTCTAATAAATGTATACAAACCCTATAGCTAAATGTGCATGCTTTCATTTTTTGACATTTTGTCAGCAATGATTTTGGCACAATTTTCTCACATTTTATATCATTTTCTTTTCACCCCTTAGAACTGAAAGAAATTTGTGAACTCACTGGTATTGATCAAACTGTTCTAGAACGGGCTTTTAGTTTCCGGACAGTGGAAGCCAAGCAAGAAAAGGTCTCCACAACCCTTAATGTTGCTCAGGTGGGTTTTCATAGCTGTGGTTTTGTTTGTGATGACAAATATGGATGTGGAGTGTCCATATCACTAGTTTAATTTGTTTGCAAAAAAAATAGTGTAATGCACACACTAAAAAAGTGGGGAATACTTCCTGCAGGGTGCTACAGAAACAGAGGGCCAATCCCTGAACACACCAAATGGAAGAAAAAAATTTAAATCCAGGCACTGGTTATGCCTGGTAATTTCTTTTTCTTCCATATCACTAGTTTCAGCAGAACAAAATTGGATAGAGTAACTCAGGCACTTGTTGTTCCCATCAGTCTGTTGCATGAGTGTGTGCAGTTTTACTATAAGTTGTGCACCCAGAGAAAAATACTATCTAAAGCATAAAAAAACAAAAAACAAAAACAAAGTACAACACAAAATATGAAAAACTAGGTGTCATGATTTGTTACTTTTAAAGCATAACATGCTAACCCAAACTCTTGAAAAAGTCCCTATAGGGATGTTTCTATGTAAACAGGGAGACGGGGAGGATAATTTGGTTGTACATTAGGATATGCCTGGGCGCACCTTATGCACGCCTATGGTTTGGGGATTTCTAGTAGTAAAAAAATATTCAGATGCCAAGTATATTCACTTACTAATTTATTAAAACAGATGTTAGATCCCTCCCTTAGAGAGTCCTTTATGTAAGGTCTACAGTAAGGTACTCTTAAGATTTATATGGGTGCTCATGGTATAGTAAGTTACAAGTGAAAGCTAAGTATTTCTCCAAAATTTTACATTGTAGGGGCACATGAAGCATCATAAACACCACAGCTGTTGTAGTGGTTAGTGTACCAGTATACCCAATTTCAAGTGGTTTGGCTTAAACTGAAGGCCCCCAGGTTATATTCCTTTTGACATGACATACTGGTTGAAATTTTCTGATCTAGACAGTTGATCTCATAATTTATAATAGGCTACTTTTAGGAGCAAAATATCTGCACTTTTGCAACTTTATTCTATGTGTATATAATGTTTTCTTTTCTGTTTAATAATGAAATACATTTTTCCTTATTCCACAGGCCTACTATGCACGTGATGCTCTGGCTAAGAACATGTATAGCAGGTTGTTTTCCTGGCTTGTCCTTCGAATAAATGAGAGTATAAAGGTACCAAGATTTGTGCCAGTATAAAGAAATGTTTATAATGTAGTTGAGTCATTATTTTTACAAAATATTACTCTTTATACAATATTTGACTGCTTGTTTGCATTTCCAAAAAAATAAAATTAGCCAATGACTCTAACCCCTATTTGAAAAGCACAACATAAAGTACATATTTGGGGTGCTTATGGTTTCTTCTTCCATAGTGCCAATTCCCCTGCTGTTGGGATTTACTTTTAGACTCCGACCCTTAGTCTAATATGTCAGGCAGAGGAGTATTACAGAGACAAAGTAGTATCTAAGTTTTTCTGCATAGCTCTTTACTGGCTTGGAATTTCATTGAAATTCAAACACAGTCAAAATGCATATTTCTATCTTTATTAAATACTATTTTTTGAGGGGTGGTGGAAGATCAGTTACACTTTAATGCTTTTAATAGTCTTCCATATCATGTCCTAATCCTTCCCTCCAAATATATGTACTAAGCAAAACCCCTACCCTACTCACTATTTATGCTTAAGAATAGGGACTGGCTTAGAACTCCAGGCACTCTGTTCCAAACCTGTGAGTGTCCCCCACAATCCCTATGATGCTAAGTCAAGCCTATACATGGCACCCTCGAACTGTGTGCACCGTTTGTAATTACACAGGTCGCACACAGCCGAGGTTGTCTCGGCTCATAAACTGTAGATTTTTATTACTAAAGCTCTATGAAGCAGTTTGGTTTCTTCTACATGTAATGTTCCCAATTTTCTCACTGCTTATTATTATTGACCGTTGACAAATTTTGGCTGCATATAAATAATATAAGCCTTTACTCTATGGTTACTATATTTCTGACACTACAATTCACTGGAAAACTGTAGTGTACTGAAAATGGAATATGAGATTTGAGGTCTTCTCTCCCATAACCTCATTCATGAAATTGTGTTCACTTCTATCACAACAGGCTGCGTCCATACACCATAATCGTTAGATCAATAGTTTACATTAACTCATTCTTACTGTTCACCAAGAAGATTCTAAAATCCACATACTTGTACACACACATGTATAATGTGTTAACACTGGAAAAGAATAACATAGGGAAATTGGAGAAGGCTAGTTTTATAGAGGGGGAAAAAATGTTTGGCAAAAGAATAGCATCATACAGGCATTGTACTTTTCGTGGTCATGTGATTCAAATGAAAGTAGTAAATGTTGAAGACAAAATGCTTGTGCTGGAAAATCCAGGAGTTTTGACACATATGTTCTAAGATTCACACATTCTAAGGTTGCAGTAAATCGAAAGCATGTATCCTGGACAGCAAAACACATGGAATTATGTGATGGGTGTAATGTAGTTAAAAACCAAGTTTACTTTCTGGAAGAGCCTAGTGCCACCCTTTTATAAATATTGATAGCAATATATTAAAACCCAAAATGGTTATCCTCCCCATCATATTTGGTTACATGCAGATTTATATATTTTGGCAAACCAAGGTTAAAGGACGATTCTATGCAGCCCAGTATGCATTATTTATTTCTTGTTACATTGCTATTTTATAAACGGTCAGGGTTATTCATACCTCCCAACAGACTTGACTGGTATTTCCAGCAATGCCCTTAATTGGTGGTCCAAGCCAGATAAGGGCAGGCACATCCTGTGAGGACTAAAAGCGTCTTGCCTGACCCTTACTGACAGGAGCTGAAGTGCTCTTTGCATAGTCCTACTGCTGCTACACAGTTCACGTTATGATGTGCTTTCACTGTATCACCTTGGGACAGTTCCTTTGTGTCCCCAGATGCATGACACGATGCAGTAGTTGGGACTGGTTATTTAGAAGTATGAATGGTTGGAAATTAAAGTACATTTCACATTGTAGGCCAACATAACAAAATTTTAGAAAATTCAAGCCAGCTATTTTGGCCTAAACTGTATTCAAATTTTCTTTGGTAATGGTGAATAACCATGCGTGATCTTAAGATTTACAAATATTTAATCACGTATTTTCAAAGTGTGAATTATTGGGAAATGTGATGCATCCTCAGATTTGCGAAAGGACACGGAGCATTACTTTGAAAGATAAAAATAAAATACTTATAACTCCAAAATAAATACTTCTGCATAAGGTTCTGATGATAACTATTGAAGTTGATGATGGCATTGAGCCCCAGAAAGATCACCTCCTGTCACTACTCACAAAGTCAAGTCATGATGCTATTGAGCATGGATATTTCAACCTTCACCTGGTATGGTATATCATTTTGGTATGTTTGTTTTATATATTTTGTCATCTTTCTTTCTTTTCAAGGCACAAAGTAAAGTAAGGAAGAAGGTGATGGGTGTTTTGGACATATATGGCTTTGAAATTTTTGAGGTAAGACTTTACTCTGTAGCTCTGTGCAATACAATAATTCCACCAGTGAATCATCCATAAAAAATGAGTTTCATGAAAAACAATCTTTTACCTCTGTCAAATAGAAATTAAAATAACTACAATATGTCTGTTTTGTGCACCAAAGTGTGTATTTAAGATTTATATTTGTTTAGATCCATCCAATGATCTATTTTTACAAATGAATAGTGCGGTTGTCTATATAGATTAGTCACAGATTAGCCCACTGTTTCTGAAATCGGATCCAGCCTCTTTGTAAAGATAATTTAGGCTGTACAAAGAATGTACACATTTTCTCTTTTCACCTTTTTCATTTGTTGAAGAGACTGTTTAGAACCCTGGGAAATGGAATTGTCAAAGGGGCAAGTGAGGCAGCTCTCCCCCATGCAAGTAGTAAAAATGACTGATATGTTAGAAAAAAATAATAAAAAATTCTTCTAACGTTACATAGAATGTGACGGCAGATGAGAACCATTCAGCCCATCTAGTCTGCCCAATTTTCTATATATTTTAATTAGTCCCTGGCCTTATCTTATAGTTAGGATAGCCTTATGCCTATCCCATGCATGCTTAAACTCCTTTACTGTGTTAAAAAAACTTTCTTGATGGTTGGAGATGCTGGTGAAATCTGAACAACTATTCATATCAAGATTTTTTTTTTTTTAATTATTTTATGCCTCTTTCTCTAGACATGTTTGGTTAGCTGTGACAGAATACTGGGAATTTACTAATGTTTTGGGATTTGCTGTCCGATTGAGGATGCTGTAATGACAGGCTTGTTTGTGGTCTTTAAATGAAAATGTAAACCTAGGTTCTAATCTAAAGGACCCGGTATGATAAGGGACCAATGGAGCAGTGCCAAGAAATACCCACTGTTACTCTCCCTAAATGGGGAATAACTCGCAGTGTACAACTAGAGAGAGGATTGGACTGGAGTGTCCTGGTGGGAGAGTAAGCAAAAAGGAACGAGGAAAAAAACAAAAAGGAAGCCCTACCTTTATTGAACCTAAAGAAGAAAACAATAGTATAAAAAAGACAGGACAGTTTTTTTTTTGTTTTTTTTTACACTTTTTATACTATTGTTTTCTTCTTTAGGTTCAATAAAGGTAGGGCTTCCTTTTTGTTTTTTTCCTCGTTCCTTTTTGCTAACTCTCCCACCAGGACACTCCAGTCCAATCCTCTCTCTAGTTGTTTGTGATCTTGTCTTCCAGGGCTGTCTTTGGGTAACAGCATCAAATGAGTCGTACTTCACAAATATATGTATCTATATATTCATGCTGTTGAACACGACATGCCCTCTCTTTTTGTCAGGGATTGAGTGCATGAGGTTAAATGGAAAGAGCACTACAAGTAGGGAGGCAGAGTCAAATTTTGGTGAAGTCTAGCACCCCAACGTCCTTAACCCCTTAAGGACCACACTTCTGGAATAAAAGGGAATCATGACATGTCACACATGTCATGTGTCCTTAAGGGGTTAAACTTCACTTGCTGCCCATGGACAAGAAGGCAAAGGTTGTTTGATCCATGTCGGGATTAATGGTTGCATGCTGGGATTAATGGTTGCAGTTCTGTAGAACTGGAATTTTTAGGACTGTGGTTTTAGATTTCAGTGTCTGTAATTTTAATAGCTGATACAATGATAATTAAGCGATTATACTTATGCTAAATCAATTTAAATTTAGTCACAAATTATCTTTTTTTTTTTTATTTTGGAAACTAAATTTGTAGCGGGAAAGTGAATTGTACTTGGAGTGCTCAACTAGAAAGTCTTACTAAGAATTATCTGAACCACCTCCAGAATATGTTTGTACATAACAGACCCTCACTGCATAAGTACATTTGGTAGCATGCTTTTTATGTCCTTCCACCGGGCTTTTTCCTTCAGTTTTGCACTATGACTGAGCTCTGGCCAGAGTCCTGCTAGAACTAGCTGTGTGTGCATACTTGCTGAAATGAATGTGTGTGGGGAGAAGTGGAGGCTGCAGGCTTATGTCAGCATAAAGCATTCTTTGACTATGCTGACCAAGGGAGATAACAGCAGATTGCTTGATGTGACACCAGGGCCCAGCTCCATTTGTTTAGTTTATATACTGAGAAAGCAACCAGCTGTATGGAAAACAGTTTTTGCCTTCTATCTTTTTGACAATAGTTTATCAGAGCTGTCAGAGACACAAATGACTTACTCCCTACCCCACTTACACTTGGACAAAGAATAACTTAATAGTGCATTTATATGAACATTTTAAGAAAGATTTGTATTCACCCCTCCCCCTTTATAGTATACAGAAATGGTAGATCTAAATATGTATTAAAACTATGTTCATACTTTGAATGTTCTAAGAGGGGGTAAAACTGCTTACTTTCAGAGGGCAAGATTTATTTTCTTTGTTTTGATTTTTGTTTATATACTTTGCAAATCAGCTGAGCTGATCTTCAGGGTTGGCCATATTGAGATAAGAGAGGGCACCTATCGCCCCCTGTAATTTGTCCCTTGGTAATTATATTGGCCAATCCAATATTTACAATAGAATTAAAAAGTAAAATATACATTTCCACATGCCACTTTATCTTATAGTCCTGTAGGTGAAATTACCTATTGGTCAATAGCAGTGGCTGACCTGGGCTGGAGTCCTGTGTGTAGCACTGGGATGTCCTCGGTCTGATTTTGGCATTTTTGTCCTCTGTTAAATCTGACTTCCCTGTAATATTCAGAGAGAAATAATCCATCAAACTAAAAAAACTTGTGATAGCACCACTTTAGTACACAGTATTTGGAGTTAATCATGCAGCACCAGTTTCAGGGCATTGCAGTGGGTGCAGGGTTTTAATGCAGTAGGTGTGGGTTTTGGAGTTAATGTAGTAGGTGCAGGTTTGATACTGCATGGTGTGGGGTTAATACTGCAAGTGTGGAGCTTAGAAATAAAGGTTTATTCTGAATTTATTAGAAAAGATGGTGTCAAGTTGCAATTCATAGAACATCTTAGAGTTAAAGGGACACTATAGTCACCTGAACAACTTTAGCTTAATGAAGCAGTTTTGGTGTATAGAACATGCCCCTGCAGCCTCACTGCTCAATCCTCTGCCATTTAGGAGTTAAATCCCTTTGTTTGTGAACCCTAGTCACACCTCCCTGCATGTGACTTGCACAGCCTTCCATAAACACTTCCTGTAAAGAGAGCCCTATTAAGGCTTTCTTTATTGCAAGTTCTGTTTAATTAAGATTTTCTTATCCCCTGCTATGTTAATAGCTTGCTAGACCCTGCAAGAGCCTCCTGTATGTGATTAAAGTTCAATTTAGAGATTGAGATACAATTATTTAAGGTAAATTACATCTGTTTGAAAGTGAAACCAGTTTTTTTTTTCATGCAGGTGCTGTCAATCATAGCCAAGGGAGGTGTGGCTAGGGCTGCATAAACAGAAACAAAGTGATTTAACTCCTAAATGACAGTGAATTGAGCAGTGAAATTGCAGGGGAATTATCTATACACTAAAACTGCTTTATTTAGCTAAAGTAATTTAGGTGACTATAGTGTTCCTTTAAGCAATAGTAATATGGTAGGTTTTTGGGAGATGCTTACCCAAGCCCCTGGTATTTTTGCTAATCCCCTAAAGAAGACCATGCATACAGTAATATATCTGTAATATATCAAAAATTCACTGGCTAAGTTAGAACAAAAAAAATAATTTTATCAAATAAACTTGATAACATACAAACTATAAAATGTATTTTATAACCTAAAAATACATATGCATGGAAAATGATTGTTACTAAAATTAATACCAAATAAATAAGTAAATTAGAACTCCTTTTTCCTGTTACCAGATATTTTGTGATGGCCAATAAATGCTATTAAAACATGTGCTGCATACATAGTGATATACAAAGTTGCAAAACCACATTTTATAGTATACACCATCACAATGTTTATTTTCCCTTTACAATAACACATCTCACAGCTAATTCTTTGGTTACGGAGTTGTAGAAAAAACAAAACGCAAAACACCCACATGTAATTTTTCTCTTGACATCTGGTCCATGCATTGTGTTTTTTTTTTGACAGCCTGTGATATATGAATCAAGTAATGTCCTTATTGCTTTTTTTTCGAATCCTTAAATGAAGCACCCTTTGTGCATGTAATTTTGTAACATTCTGAACAATATTTGAAAAGTTTACAAATTCATGGAAATAAAAACCTACTAGTAAGAAAATGTATGCCAACATTTCCCATATTAACTGTCATTAAAAGTGAAATTACACACGTAAAACAGCCCAATTAATGCTCACCTGATGCATTTACTCTAAGGCACTCTTTGTCATATGTTGACTGTATTCAACATCCCTCCCCTTCTGTAAATTTATTATAATATTAAATTCAGACTTTGGGTATGAGCACGGTTATATGGGGGGGAGGGGGTGAAGGGGGGAGGGAATGTTACAATGTTTACAAACAGCATTTTTAAAATTATTTTAAATATTTTAAATCCTCAACCAGTAGTCGGTGTCCAATTATTTAGAGCAAATACAGCTGGCCCAATACATGTATATTTCCAGTGCTCCATAAACAAATGTTTCTAACATTAGAAAGCCAGAAGCACATCATGGAAAAGAACCGGGACTGTGCAAGGGTTGGAAAGGGCAGGGCCTCAGATGTTTCACATATCTTTCTAATTTTCCCACAATTACTTTCATTAAACAACAACTTTTTACTGAATTTTCATTAAGGCAGACGTGTTTTTTTTTGTTGTGTTTTTTTTTTTTTTCTCTGTTCTTTTGGGTATTTCCCATTCTCACTTGATTGAGTCAATTTTAAAAATATATAAAGAACAGACTTTGGATGTAAAAGTTGTGTAAAAAAAATAGTAGCACGGACATTAAAAGTTGTATATGGTTGAAACGTGTTACCAAATAGGATCAGTTTATTGACCTGTGTGGATAACGGTTATTCATCAGGAATGAGACTCATCAGAACAAATATACCCGGATCCGTAGGCTTTCCAGTGAGTGGTACCAGGGATCAATCACATGGCAACTAATAATCTTTCAAAGTTACTCTAGGTTGAAAAAGGACTACAGTCCATTAAGTTCAACATTGAATGTGGATGTTGGAATACTAGACTCTACAAAAGGTCTCCTCTACAATATTCTAATTTCCATACGGTCTCATATTATGGCTAGGGGGTTACAGATGCATGTCCATTGAATTGCTGGTACCAGATTAATAAACAGAACCTTGGTGTCTGGCTTGAGATTCTGTTGAGATACATATGTAGAGAGACAATAGAGGTTTCTGTGAGAATGTGTTGGTACCGATCACTTTTAATATTTGCATATTTAATTGTACACATGCAGTTTCGATGCATTTGTAGCATTAATATCTGTTTTAAGGAAACACCAGTATGATTATTGAGTGTCACGAGGGGTTAATAATGGCCAAACCTCTGGCTACCGTATCCCTGTCCTTCTATAAAGTAATAAAGGGAAGCCATTTATGCATTTACGTAGGGGGTTTCTCTGAAGGTACAGACACAGAAATGCTTTGTGATCAAAGAGCCTTACTTTAAAGTACCGGTAAGCATTTACGTCTCTAGATAAATACTAAACCCATAAAGACAAATCAGGTTTGTCCTGGATACTAACCTAAAAAACAGGCATTCAGGTTAACCATGGTGATGCTGGGACAGAATAATGCCCACTGTGCATAACAGTAAGGACTACCAACTCATCCTTCCCCCTCTCCTCCTGAACTGACAGAAGGTTAAATATTGGCACAATCAAAGCATACACATATGTGTATGTCCTGAAAGTATTTTCCAGGTAACATGGAATGATGAAGATAATTCATAAGATTTGCAACACTGGGTGAGTTTTTGTCATTTGCTTCCAATTTGGAAGCTCTCCATTATAATTACCAAATATTGCTCTAGGTTCATTGTATCAATCTTATTTTCTCATGATTACCACTAATTTCCCCACACCCACAGAACAGATGGCTTTTCAGTCTGTCTCAGAGGCCTCTTCCTTAGAAAATACATTAATGTGCCAAGTAACAGAGTAACAAAATTTGAAGATTAAAAGAAAAGAAAAAAAAAAAGACCAAGGAGTCATGCTTTCTTTGATAGCAGTGTCCTCTTTTAATAGCTTTAGATTAGTGGTGTGTAGTGATGTCGCGAACATGAAATTTTCCGTTCGCAAACGGGCAAACCGCCGTAGACTTCAATAGGCAGGCGAATTTTAAAACCCACAGGGACTCTATCTGGCCACAATAGTGATGGAAAAGTTGTTTCAAGGGGACGAACACCTGGACTGTGGCATGCCGGAGGGGGATCCATGGCAAAACTCCCATGGAAAATTACATAGTTGATGAAGAGTCTGGTTTTAATCCATAAAGGGCAGAAATCACCTAACATTCCTAAATTGTTTGGAGTAACGTGCTTTAAAACATCAGGTACGATGTTGTATCGATCAGGTAGTGTAAGGGTTACGCCCGCTTCACAGTGACAGACCAAACTCCCCGTTTAACGCACCGCAAACAACCGCAAACAGTCCATTTGCACAACCGCAAACTCCCCATTTGCACAAGGTTGGATACCAAGCTAGCCATGTCCCGTTCCTTGTCCTCACTGATGTCATTGAAGGTCTCTTCCTCCATCCAGCCACGTACAACACCAAGGGTCCCCCAAAGGTGACAACAAGCCCCCTGTATTTTTTTTTAAAATGTACACTGCTGTTACACCAGATAATGTATAATGAACACTGGTTACTGGCTATGGGGGGCATAATGTATAATAAACACAGGTTACTGGCTATGGGGGATAATGTATAATAAGCACAGGTTACTGGCTATGGGGGGATAATGTATAATAAACACAGGTTACTGGCTATGGGGGAGATAATGTATAATAAGCACAGGTTACTGGCTATGGGGGAATAATGTATAATAAACACAGGTTACTGGCTGTGGGGGGATAATGTATAATAAACACAGGTTACTGGCTGGGGGGATAATGTATAATAAGCACAGGTTACTGGCTATGGGGGGGAATAATGTATAATAAACACAGGTTACTGGCTATGGGAGGATAATGTATAATAAACACAGGTTACTGGCTATGGGGGAGATAATGTATAATAAGCACAGGTTACTGGCTATGGGGGAATAATGTATAATAAACACAGGTTACTGGCTGTGGGGGGATAATTTATAATAAACACAGGTTACTGGCTGGGGGGATAATGTATAATAAGCACAGGTTACTGGCTGGGGGGATAATGTATAATGAACACTGGTTACTGGCTATGGGGGGCATAATGTATAATAAACACAGGTTACTGGCTATGGGGGATAATGTATAATAAGCACAGGTTACTGGCTATGGGGGGATAATGTATAATAAACACAGGTTACTGGCTATGGGGGAGATAATGTATAATAAGCACAGGTTACTGGCTATGGGGGAATAATGTATAATAAACACAGGTTACTGGCTGTGGGGGGATAATGTATAATAAACACAGGTTACTGGCTGGGGGGATAATGTATAATAAGCACAGGTTACTGGCTATGGGGGGGAATAATGTATAATAAACACAGGTTACTGGCTGGGGGGATAATGTATAATAAGCACAGGTTACTGGCTATGGGGGGGAATAATGTATAATAAACACAGGTTACTGGCTATGGGGGAGATAATGTATAATAAGCACAGGTTACTGGCTATGGGGGAATAATGTATAATAAACACAGGTTACTGGCTGTGGGGGGATAATGTATAATAAACACAGGTTACTGGCTGGGGGGATAATGTATAATAAGCACAGGTTACTGGCTATGGGGGGGAATAATGTATAATAAACACAGGTTACTGGCTATGGGAGGATAATGTATAATAAGCACAGGTTACTGGCTATGGGGGAATAATGTATAATAAACACAGGTTACTGGCTGTGGGGGGATAATTTATAATAAACACAGGTTACTGGCTGGGGGGATAATGTATAATAAGCACAGGTTACTGGCTATGGGGGAATAATGTATATTAAACACAGGTTACTGGCTATGGGGGGGATAATGTATAATAAGCACAGGTTACTGGCTATGGGGGGGATAATGTATAATAAACACAGGTTACTGGCTATGGGGGGGATAATGTATAATAAACACAGGTTACTGGCTATGGGGGGATAATGGATAATAAACACAGGTTACTGGCTATGGGGAGGATAATGTATAATAAACACAGGTTACTGGCTATGGGGAGGATAATGTATAATAAACACAGGTTACTGGCTATGGAGGATAATGTATAATAAACACAGGTTACTGGCTATGGAGGATAATGTATAATAAACACAGGTTACTGGCTATGGAGGATAATGTATAATAAAGACAGGTTACTGGCTATGGGGAGGATAATGTATAATAAACACAGGTTACTGGCTATGGGGAGGATAATGTATTAAAAAAAAATGCAGCTTCAGAATTAATCTAAATTGTATGCTGTCTAGGAGGTGGGAGGGAGGGTCTGCTGCTGATTGGCTGGAATGTGTCTGCTGACTGTGAGGTACAGGGTCAAAGTTTACTCAATGATGACGAATAGGGGGCGAACCGAACATCGCATATGTTCGCCGTCCGTGGCAAACGCGAACACGCTATGTTCGCCGGGAACTATTCGCCAGCGAACCATTCGGGACATCACTAGTGATGGGTGTTCAAACAATGCAAAGTGTTAACGAATAATATCTGTGTGCCATTCAAACAAACGATCCATTTAGGTAATTTATGAGAACCTGTAGGCACTCTAGCTACTTTGCACTGTCTCATAACACAAATCTAATAAATCAATCACGTCCTTTCAGTTTTATTTTTCTGTGGTTGTAGGCAAGCCTATCTATCTCCCCTTTATAATCCCTATTCAATATGTACCATTTGGTCTTCTCTGAGTCCATTTGAGTTTTAAGTTTTGACTGTGTGTGTAAATAAAATAGAGCCCAAAGTATTAAGTTCTATGCTAAACTCAAGGCCTAAACGCAACTCAACACTCCCATGTTTCCTCCTGGGAATAAACCGCACAGCATCATGCACAACCTTCCCTGCCCCTAGTGACTGTCGTAGCTGTCTATTTCTGGCATGTGGGTGCTTGTAAACGTCATATTTGCAGTTTTACAGCTATGCTGATGACCGGTTGCAGAAATCAGACAATAAAATGGAAATCATTTTTAGTTATATTTTTGCAAGGTTAGCACAACGCATAGACTGTTTTAATTTGGAATTGTGTGTAGTACATAATTTAAGTTTAATCACAGTGAAGTTAAAGGACCAATTCATTATAAAGGTAAAATGAAGAGGAAAAGCAGCTGGGTATGTCCGCATAATTAATTAATTTCAAATATTAATATCAAGTAGACCTGTGTACTTCAGAAGCAAATGGAAGGTATTTGCAATAGGTCTATATGATTTATAATCGTAATCATACAGAGTAGGTTTATTCAGGATTTCAGTAATCTCTCACAAACATGTTTTATACGTCTAACCTAATGACTAGATCCTGCTTTAGTTTTATGAATGAAAGCTACCTCTTGACTGACTGACTGACTACTTTTTCCGGTTTCTTGTTTTTTGTTTTATTTTACTAAATCCAGAATTCCGTAAGTATCATGTGTGATGCAGTGAGTTCCTTTGCATGCTTGATGTAACCTAAAGCTGCTGCAGATTATTCTATGCAGAGTGAACTTTGTTGCATTGTGTGGGATGGAATCAGATGAGATGCTTGACTGTTGCTTTTTCTTTTATATAACGCTTATTTTTTTATTTATTTTTTTTTCTTTTGATTAATTGTTTGCAGCAGACATTTTCCAGACTGCTTCTCTGATGCTATACATGGGTTTGTTTTGCAGTGGCTTATAACATATAGTAATCTTCTGTTCTGTTATGGAGTTATATCGTTGTGCAATTTAAGATTAAGTACAGCTGCTTACGATACCTGCCATTGTATGAGTGTTTGCAGTCCATCGTTTCGTGGCTGTATTTATTTCCAATGATGTATTTTTAAGCCAACATCTGAACTCTAAATTATATATTTTTAATAGAACAGTTCACCTCTCAAGCAAAGCTCTAAAAAATTTGCTTTCAGTATTAAACTCATGCATCAATTTAATGAATGTATTAAACATGTTATGAATAAAGTGTCTTTAGCTTTGAGACAAAACAATAGTCACTCAGGAGCATCTTTAAGTGTGATAACTTGTTTCATTTTGTTGTTTTTCAATAGACAAACAAAAGTACTTCAATAGAAAGTATCCTTCTTTGGGATGTATACCTTTTGAATAAAACCTAGGAATCACCTATAACTTGTACTAATTATTATTTTATTTTATTTTTTGAGATACTGTTTTCTTATGAAATTCTGTTTAAGATTTAGCAAATAATGTTAAATCCAGTTTAGTTGAGGCACAGCTCGGGCACAATTTGCAAATGAAGGAGAAATAGAAACATTGTTTTATTTCTCATCTAGTCTGAATGGTTTTCTATGCTGATTGCCAGGTGCAAAGTTGAGTTTATAAGCATGATTGGCAGTGTGCCAAGATGGAGGCATTCTCTTGCAGGATAAAAAAAAAAAAATGTGGCTTACTATATATATAAAAATTAAAAACACTTATTTATTTAATATAGGGATAAGAAAACATAATACAAAAAAATACCCCTTGACTTATAAGGTGTTGGCTGTATGTGAATACTAACCAATAGAAAAAAATATACGTTTGTAATTATTATGTGTGCTGGTATTAATGTCTCTCACATTTTCAGGAAAACAGCTTTGAACAGTTCATCATCAACTACTGTAATGAGAAGCTACAACAGATTTTTATTGAATTAACTCTTAAGGAGGAACAAGAAGAATACATTCGAGAGGTAATGTTTACAATCAGCAAAAAAATAAAGTCAAACAGGTTGGAATGGACTGGACAGCATTAAAAGAGTAAAAACCAAATCAAAGCTTGTCTTAAAAAAATATAGTAAAGTTAACGCTAAACTTGGTCTCCCTCAAGTGCTTTGGGTATGAACTGGGGCAAAGGCTGTATAAAAAGTGCCAATATCAAAATGTGTTTACTTTAGTAGTCCTTATCTTCTTCGCTGTTAAATTCTGGTTATTGCAAAGAACCTCTTAAGTCAAATTTAGATGGATATGGAAGAAACAAGAATTATTGTTTGCACTATCAGACGCATGCTTAGGACCTATTCCATGTCAATATGACTATTTTATTCACATATTCTAAAACACGCACGTTCTGTGGCCCCCTAGATGTTTTTGAACTACAACCACCATGATTCTTTGAATAAAACAAATAGCCAACGCTATTTTGTTTTTGTTTTTAGGCATTAATTTATTTTAAGTGGGGATCCGTGGACTAACTTAGAAAGGGTTATCTAACTAAAACCAGTGTTTTATTAGACCTCTACAGCGCGCTGCAATGGTTATGGTGTCAGATGTTTCCTGGTGCCCCCTTTAGGAAGAAGTCAAACGATTTTAGAACAGTTTGACTTCTTACCTGGGTCCACCAGATACTGCTTCATGTCTCCTCTCAGCATGCCAAGATGGTGTTTAGTTAGTACTAGGAGTTGGATATGGCACCCTCTTGTGGAACCCCAGATATAATTTTTTCTTTCTCATAGCTCTAAGATTTTGAAAATTAGTGCTAGGAGGGCTTGGCTGAAATGCAAACAGAACGTAATTGCTTGTTTTAATAATTTGGGAATATGTTTCATGATTTGTTAAAGACGATTGGATTTCCAAAAAACATGCAGCTTTGCAAAATAAAATAATATATGCACAAATGGCACTTGTTTACTTAGTTTTGATCTTTTTCGATGAGACGAACTGATGATCAAATGATGGCCTATCACCTGATCATGTTTATTTAGAGAATGCTAAAGTAGATATGGTTATGAACAAATTATTACGTATTATTTTTTATTTTTTTTCACAAGATATGGAGGCAACCATATTTACTAATGAATGGAAGAGATAAGCTATTGTAAAGCAGGTGCTAATGTGCATGATTTAACTAAAGATTGTTATTCCAACTGCTGTCATTTAAAGACAAGATGAATAGGGAAAGGGTAGATTCATTAGAGACAGCTCTCTAGTTATTAGCTGATCCCATTGGTGTCTCTGGAGGTTTTGTATAACTAGCCAAATTGCAAAAGGGACCTTATGGTAGAAACCCCTAGAGGAAAAACGGAGGACTGTTAATTACCAAGGATTGGTTTGAATATTTTAAATTCATATAGTGCATTTGACTTGTTCTCCAAATACATGTTTTCTTCCAAAGAGTGTTCATAACTGGAATGCTGGATATTAGGATCTGCATCCAAATTCTGTTTTTTTTTTTTTACTGCATTAAGTAGCTTGATAAAATATTCACTTAGAACTACAGGATTAAATGTTAAAGTGCCTTTTAAAGCAGAGGATTGTTCAGACTATTGTGTATTAGTGGCATCATGGTTGGGATATAGTAGCATATGGTTAGTTGACTGGTTACATTGACTGTAATTCTTTTCAATAAGAAATTTAGGGGGGGGAATGTTTTTGAACCATGGCCCTAAGTGAATGTGTCTATATATGTTCCAATGCTGCTGGCTGTGACTGCAAGACAGAGCAGCCCGACATGCTAGCTCAGGGGTAGACAACCTTTTCGTATTACTGTCCCTTGGCATGCCATTCCTATTTTTTAAATTGAAGTGTGTATGTTGCTGTATTCCAGTGTTCCCAATTCCAGTCCTCATGGACCACCAACAGTCCAGGATTGATGTACTTCCCTGTTTCTTTTTTGTATTTGTGCGTATGTGGGCTGTTATGTTTGTATATGTTTGAGTTTGTGGTATTGTGCATGACACCTATAAATGTGGGCTGTTTATGGGAACCACTTGTGGAATTGTGTGTGTAAGATATGTTTGGTGGTGTGCAGGGCCGGCCTTAGGCCTTTAGACGCCCTGTGCGAAAAATCTTCACGGCGCCCCCCCCCACCCCCCCCCGTCATCCATGTATGAATGTTTGTGTTGTCTGTGTATGTGATAGTAGGTGTGATGACTGTGAGTGATATGTATGCTGTGTGTGATATTTGTAATGGGTGTATTGACAGTGTGTGATATGCGTGTATTGGTTGTGTGTGATATGCGTGTATTGGTTGTATGTGATACACATACACACACACACAGAGTCAGACGGCCATGCACACACAGGAAGACATCCACACACACAGGCAGACAGTCTCATGCACGCACACACACAAGCAGACAGTCATACACACACAGACACACAGGCAGTCATGCGCACACACACAGACACACAGGCAGTCATGCGCTCACACACAGACACACAGGCAGTCATGCGCACACACACAGACAGTCATGCGCACATACACAGGCAGTCATGCGCACATACACAGGCAGTCATGCGCACATACACAGGCAGTCATGCGCACATACACAGGCAGTCATGCGCACATACACAGGCAGTCATGCGCACATACACAGGCAGTCATGCGCACATACACAGGCAGTCATGCGCACATACACAGGCAGTCATGCGCACATACACAGGCAGTCATGCGCACATACACAGGCAGTCATGCGCACACACAGGCAGGCAGTCATGCGCACACGCAGGCAGGCAGTCATGCGCACACGCAGGCAGGCAGTCATGCGCACACGCAGGCAGGCAGTCATGCGCACACGCAGGCAGGCAGTCATGCGCACACGCAGGCAGGCAGTCATGCGCACACGCAGGCAGGCAGTCATGCGCACACGCAGGCAGGCAGTCATGCGCACACGCAGGCAGGCAGTCATGCGCACACGCAGGCAGGCAGTCATGCGCACACGCAGGCAGGCAGTCATGCGCACACGCAGGCAGGCAGTCATGCGCACACGCAGGCAGGCAGTCATGCGCACACGCAGGCAGGCAGTCATGCGCACACGCAGGCAGGCAGTCATGCGCACACGCAGGCAGGCAGTCATGCGCACACGCAGGCAGGCAGTCATGCGCACACGCAGGCAGGCAGTCATGCGCACACGCAGGCAGGCAGTCATGCGCACACGCAGGCAGGCAGTCATGCGCACACGCAGGCAGGCAGTCATGCGCACACGCAGGCAGGCAGTCATGCGCACACGCAGGCAGGCAGTCATGCGCACACGCAGGCAGGCAGTCATGCGCACACGCAGGCAGGCAGTCATGCGCACACGCAGGCAGGCAGTCATGCGCACACGCAGGCAGTCATGCGCACACGCAGGCAGTCATGCGCACACGCAGGCAGGCAGTCATGCGCACACGCAGGCAGGCAGTCATGCGCACACGCAGGCAGGCAGTCATGCGCACACGCAGGCAGGCAGTCATGCGCACACGCAGGCAGGCAGTCATGCGCACACGCAGGCAGGCAGTCATGCGCACACGCAGGCACGCAGAGGCAGACGGTCACACGCACACGCAGGCACGCAGAGGCAGACGGTCACACGCACACGCAGGCACGCAGAGGCAGACGGTCACACGCAGGCACGCAGAGGCAGACGGTCACACGCACACGCAGGCACGCAGAGGCAGACGGTCACACGCACACGCAGGCACGCAGAGGCAGACGGTCACACGCACACGCAGGCACGCAGAGGCAGACGGTCACACGCAGGCACGCAGAGGCAGACGGTCACACGCACACGCAGGCACGCAGAGGCAGACGGTCACACGCACACGCAGGCACGCAGAGGCAGACGGTCACACGCACACGCAGGCACGCAGAGGCAGACGGTCACACGCACACGCAGGCACGCAGAGGCAGACGGTCACACGCACACGCAGGCACGCAGAGGCAGACGGTCACACGCACACGCAGGCACGCAGAGGCAGACGGTCGCAGGCACGCAGAGGCAGACGGTCACACGCACACGCAGGCACGCAGAGGCAGACGGTCACACGCACACGCAGGCACGCAGAGGCAGACGGTCACACGCGGACGCAGGCACGCAGAGGCAGACGGTCACACGCGGACGCAGGCACGCAGAGGCAGACGGTCACACGCGGACGCAGGCACGCAGAGGCAGACGGTCACACGCGGACGCAGGCACGCAGAGGCAGACGGTCACACGCGGACGCAGGCACGCAGAGGCAGACGGTCACACGCGGACGCAGGCACGCAGAGGCAGACGGTCACACGCGGACGCAGGCACGCAGAGGCAGACGGTCACACGCGGACGCAGGCACGCAGAGGCAGACGGTCACACGCGGACGCAGGCACGCAGAGGCAGACGGTCACACGCGGACGCAGGCACGCAGAGGCAGACGGTCACACGCGGACGCAGGCACGCAGAGGCAGACGGTCACACGCGGACGCAGGCACGCAGAGGCAGACGGTCACACGCGGACGCAGGCACGCAGAGGCAGACGGTCACACGCGGACGCTGGCACGCAGAGGGAGACGGTCACACGCGGACGCAGGCACGCAGAGGGAGACGGTCACACGCGGACGCAGGCACGCAGAGGGAGACGGTCACACGCGGACGCAGGCACGCAGAGGCAGACGGACGCAGGCACGCAGAGGCAGACACTCATACACGCAGGCGCGCAGAGGCAGACGGACGCAGGCACGCAGAGGCAGACACTCATACACGCAGACACGCAGGCGCGCAGAGGCAGACACTCATACACGCAGGCGCGCAGAGGCAGACACTCATACACGCAGACACACAGGCGCGCAGAGGCAGACACTCATACACGCAGACACACAGGCGCGCAGAGGCAGACACTCATACACGCAGACACACAGGCGCGCAGAGGCAGACAGTCATACACGCAGACACACAGGCGCGCAGAGGCAGGCAGTCATACACGCAGACACACAGGCGCGCAGAGGCAGGCAGTCATACACGCAGACACACAGGCGCGCAGAGGCAGGCAGTCATACACGCAGACACACAGGCGCGCAGAGGCAGGCAGTCATACACGCAGACGCACACACGCAGTCATACACGCAGACGCACACACGCAGTCATACACGGAGACGCACACACGCAGTCATACACGGAGACGCACACACGCAGTCATACACGGAGACGCACACACGCAGTCATACACGGAGACGCACACACGCAGTCATACACGGAGACGCACACACGCAGTCATACACGCAGACGCACACACGCAGTCATACACGCAGACGCACACACGCAGTCATACACGCAGACGCACACACGCAGTCATACACGCAGTCATACACGAAGACGCACACACGCAGTCACACACGAAGACGCACACACGCAGTCATACACGCAGTCATACACGCAGTCATACACGCAGTCACACACGCAGTCACACACGCAGTCACACACGCAGTCACACACGCAGTCACACACGCAGTCACACACACGCAGTCACACACGCAGTCACACACGAAGACGCACACACGCAGTCACACACGAAGACGCACACACGCAGTCACACACGAAGACGCACACACGCAGTCACACACGAAGACGCACACACGAAGACGCACACACGCAGTCACACACGCAGTCACACACGAAGACGCACACACGCAGTCACACACGAAGACGCACACACGCAGTCACACACGAAGACGCACACACGCAGTCACACACGAAGACGCACACACGCAGTCACACACGAAGACGCACACACGCAGTCACACACGAAGACGCACACACGCAGTCACACACGAAGACGCACACACGCAGTCACACACGAAGACGCACACACGCAGTCACACACGAAGACGCACACACGCAGTCACACACGAAGACGCACACACGCAGTCACACACGAAGACGCACACACGCAGTCACACACGAAGACGCACACACGCAGTCATACACACAGAGGCAGACAGTCATACACGCAGACACACACACACGCAGTCATACACGCAGAGGCAGACAGTCATACACGCAGACACACACACACGCAGTCATACACGCAGACACACACACACGCAGTCATACACGCAGGCAGACAGTCATACACGCAGACACACACACACGCAGTCATACACGCAGGCAGACAGTCATACACGCAGACACACACACACGCAGTCATACACGCAGACACACACACACGCAGTCATACACACAGAGGCAGACAGTCATACACACAGAGGTAGACAGTCATACACGTAGGCACACACACACACAGTCATACACACAGAGGCAGACAGTCATACACGCAGGCACACACACACACAGTCATACACACAGAGGCAGACAGTCATACACACAGAGGCAGACACACACACACACACACCGTCATACACACAGAGGCAGACAGTCATACACACAGACACACACACACAGTCATACACACAGAGGCAGACAGTCATACACGCAGACACACACACACACACACACACACAGTCATACACACAGAGGCAGACAGTCATACATGCAGACACACACACACACAGTCATACACACAGAGGCAGACAGTCATACACGCAGACACACACACACACACAGTCATACACACAGAGGCAGACAGTCATACACGCAGACACACACACACACACAGTCATACACACAGAGGCAGACAGTCATACACGCAGACACACAGGCACGCAGACGCACACACGCAGTCATACACGCAGACGCACACACGCAGTCATACACGCAGACGCATACACGCAGACGCACACACGCAGTCATACACGCAGACGCACACACGCAGTCATACACGCAGACGCACACACGCAGTCATACACGCAGACGCACACACGCAGTCATACATGCAGACGCACACACGCAGTCATACACGCAGACGCACACACGCAGTCATACACGCAGACGCACACACGCAGTCATACACGCAGACGCACACACGCAGTCATACACGCAGACGCACACACGCAGTCATACACGCAGACGCACACACGCAGTCATACACGCAGACGCACACACGCAGTCATACACGCAGACGCACACACGCAGTCATACACGCAGACGCACACACGCAGTCATACACGCAGTCATACACGCAGTCATACACGCAGACGCACACACGCAGTCATACACGCAGTCATACACGCAGACGCACACACGCAGTCATACACGCAGACGCACACACGCAGTCATACACGCGGACGCACACACGCAGTCATACACGAGGACGCACACACGCAGTCATACACGAGGACGCACACACGCAGTCATACACGAGGACGCACACACGCAGTCATACACGAGGACGCACACACGCAGTCATACACGAGGACGCACACACGCAGTCATACACGAGGACGCACACACGCAGTCATACACGAAGACGCACACACGCAGTCATACACGAAGACGCACACACGCAGTCATACACGAAGACGCACACACGCAGTCTACACGAAGACGCACACACGCAGTCTACACGAAGACGCACACACGCAGTCTACACGAAGACGCACACACGCAGTCTACACGAAGACGCACACACGCAGTCACACACGAAGACGCACACACGAAGACGCACACACGAAGACGCACACACGAAGACGCACACACGAAGACGCACACACGAAGACGCACACACGAAGACGCACACACGAAGACGCACACACGAAGACGCACACACGAAGACGCACACACGAAGACGCACACACGAAGACGCACACACGAAGACGCACACACGAAGACGCACACACGAAGACGCACACACGAAGACGCACACACGAAGACGCACACACGAAGACGCACACACGAAGACGCACACACGAAGACGCACACACGAAGACGCACACACGCAGTCACACACGAAGACGCACACACGCTCAGTCATACACGCAGACACACACAGTCATACACACAGAGGTAGACAGTCATACACGCAGGCACACACACAGTCATACACACAGAGGCAGACAGTCATACACGCAGGCACACACACAGTCATACACACAGAGGCAGACAGTCATACACGCAGGCACACACTCACAGTCATACACGCACAGTCATACACACAGAGGCAGACAGTCATACACGCAGACACACACACACATACACAGTCATACACACAGAGGCAGACAGTCATACACGCAGACACACACACACATACACAGTCATACACACAGAGGCAGACAGTCATACACGCAGACACACACACACACAGTCATACACACAGAGGCAGACAGTCATACACACAGAGGCAGACAGTCATACACGCAGACACACAGTCATACACACAGAGGCAGACAGTCATACACGCAGACACACACACTCAGTCATACACACAGAGGCAGACAGTCATACACGCAGACACACACACACTCAGTCATACACACAGAGGCAGACAGTCATACACGCAGACACACACACACTCAGTCATACACACAGAGGCAGACAGTCATACATGCAGACACACACACAGTCATACACACAGAGACAGACAGTCATACACGCAGACACACACACACACACAGTCATACACACAGAGGCAGACAGTCATACACACAGAGGCAGACAGTCATACACGCAGACACACACACACAGTCATACACACAGAGGCAGACAGTCATACACGCAGACACACACACAGTCATACACGCAGACACACACACACACACACACACAGTCATACACACAGAGGCACAGTCATACACGCAGACACACACACACACACAGTCATACACACAGAGGCAGACAGTCATACACGAAGACACACACACACACACACAGTCATACACACAGAGGCAGACAGTCATACACGAAGACACACACACACACACACAGTCATACACACAGAGGCAGACAGTCATACACGAAGACACACACAAGCAGTCATACACGAAGACACACACAAGCAGTCATACACAAAGACACACACAAGCAGTCATACACGAAGACACACACAAGCAGTCATACACGAAGACACACACACGCAGTCATACACGAAGACACACACACGCAGTCATACACGAAGACACACACACGCAGTCATACACGAAGACACACACACGCAGTCATACACGCAGACACACACGCACACACATAGTCATACACACAGAGGCAGACAGTCATACACGCAGACACACACGCACACACAGTCATACACACAGAGGCAGACAGTCATACATGCAGACACACACGCACATACACAGTCATACACACAGAGGCAGACAGTCATACACGCAGACACACACACACACAGTCATACACACAGAGGCAGACAGTCATACACACAGAGGCAGACAGTCATACACGCAGACACACAGTCATACACACAGAGGCAGACAGTCATACACGCAGACACACACACTCAGTCATACACACAGAGGCAGACAGTCATACACGCAGACACACACACACTCAGTCATACACACAGAGGCAGACAGTCATACACGCAGACACACACACACTCAGTCATACACACAGAGGCAGACAGTCATACATGCAGACACACACACACACACAGTCATACACACAGAGACAGACAGTCATACACGCAGACACACACACACACACAGTCATACACACAGAGGCAGACAGTCATACACACAGAGGCAGACAGTCATACACGCAGACACACACACACAGTCATACACACAGAGGCAGACAGTCATACACGCAGACACACACACAGTCATACACGCAGACACACACACACACACACACACAGTCATACACACAGAGGCACAGTCATACACGCAGACACACACACACACACAGTCATACACACAGAGGCAGACAGTCATACACGAAGACACACACACACACACACAGTCATACACACAGAGGCAGACAGTCATACACGAAGACACACACACACACACACAGTCATACACACAGAGGCAGACAGTCATACACGCAGACACACACACAGTCATACACGCAGACACACACACACACACACACACAGTCATACACACAGAGGCACAGTCATACACGCAGACACACACACACACACAGTCATACACACAGAGGCAGACAGTCATACACGAAGACACACACACACACACACAGTCATACACACAGAGGCAGACAGTCATACACGAAGACACACACAAGCAGTCATACACGAAGACACACACAAGCAGTCATACACAAAGACACACACAAGCAGTCATACACGAAGACACACACAAGCAGTCATACACGAAGACACACACACGCAGTCATACACGAAGACACACACACGCAGTCATACAAGAAGACACACACGCAGTCATACACGAAGACACACACACGCAGTCATACACGAAGACACACACACGCAGTCATACACGAAGACACACACACGCAGTCATACACGCAGACACACACGCACACACATAGTCATACACACAGAGGCAGACAGTCATACACGCACACACAGTCATACACACAGAGGCAGACAGTCATACATGCAGACACACACGCACACACAGTCATACACACAGAGGCAGACAGTCATACACACAGAGGCAGACAGTCATACACACAGAGGCAGACAGTCATACACGCAGACACACACACAGTCATACACACAGAGGCAGACAGTCATACACGCAGACACACACACACAGTCATACACACAGAGGCAGACAGTCATACACGCAGACACACACACACAGTCATACACACAGAGGCAGACAGTCATACACGCAGACACACACACAGTCATACACACAGAGGCAAACAGTCATACACGCAGACACACACACACAGTCATACACACAGAGGCAGACAGTCATACACGCAGACACACACACACACAGTCATACACACAGAGGCAGACAGTCATACACGCAGACACACACACAGAGGCAGACAGTCATACACGCAGACACACACACACACAGTCATACACACAGAGGCAGACCATACACGCAGACACACACACACAGGCAGACAGTCACACTCACACTGACAATCACACAGTTACCTGTGCAGTTCATTGTGGAGGCATTGCAGCTCCTGGAGACTGTTTGGTGGGGAAGCAGGGACTCCTTCCTGCTTCCCCTGCAGCAGTTTTCTGGCGCTTTTAGCTCCGCCCCACCGCACGATAAGCTCCGCCCCTGCCGCAATTTAATTTAATTTTTTTTAATTCCAGCCGGCCATGTGTGAGTTGTCGGCCGCAGGGCGCCCCCTGCTCCATGGCGCCCTGTGCGGCTGCACAGCTCGCACACCCCTAAGGCCGGCCCTGGTGGTGTGTATATGTGTGGGGCTGCCTATGATATTGCTTGTTACAGGCTGTTTGTGGGGTGGTGTGCAGGTATGTGAATTGTCGGTGCTGGTGTTGTGATTGTGTGTGCTAGTTTATAGGCTATTTGTTTTATTTGTATGTTGGCAGGGCTTCTTCTGCAGCTGTCTAACCATGTGGGTGGATATTGGGGACTGGGCTGATCAGGTACATGTCAAGGGCAGGAGGTGTGATAACTGCTACAGATTGCTCTACTCCAGTGCGGAAGTCCGTTCACTTCCTCGATTTGCTGCAATAAGTACATTGAGGATTGTCACTACCTTTTTTTTTTTTTTTTTTTGCAATCCATGTGTGGTTTTTTTTTTTTTTTTCAATTTATATTTTATTGGAAGTTTTATGAGTGGCATCAATAACCATAGTATATAGTGTAAATAATGTGAATAATGTAAAAGCGCAAATACAATTATGATCAGCAACAGATGTTTAAGCATTATATAAAAAACATCATATAGTGTCTTGTAATACTGAAGCATAGATCAGCACTTAGTAGCACCTTGTGTGGACTCTACTCTTCGGCTTAGATCTTTGACCGTTCAGGCATGCCGTCTATGTGCCTCGCTCTATTTATGAAGTACTGCTCTTCACTTCTGGGTGCCAGGGTTAGTCTCTTAATAGTGGAGCCTGGTGTCCTTTGTAGGCTACGTTTGTTGCAGGTAGAGTTCACCTTTTCTGCACTCGTATCTGTGGGCAGTGGGGTCTCTGGTTGCTGCGGTTTCCCCCTGCCGATGAGCTGCAGGAAGCTGTCGGGATCCCCCTGCGAGGTAAGTGTGTTGCTCTCACCGTTAGTGATAGTAGTGAGGGACCCATCCATGCCCCATCTGTACTTAATGTCGGCGTCTCTCAATCTCCGGGCTATGGGTGCCAGCTTTCTTTTTTCCATTAAGGCGGAGAACGGTGTGTCCGGGAACACTGCCACTTTATGTCCTGCATGAGGCACCGCTCCCAGCTCTCTCGATCTGGTTAGTATAGCGGCTCTTGCGGAAATGTCTCGTGTGACTATGATAATGTCTCTCGGTGCATCTCTGGGTGCTGCTGCAGATTTGCGCACCCTAAATGCTGCGGTGACCAGTGTACCATTTTGTGCTGGTTTTGTGCCCATAGTCGCCGTGAGTTCTTGGGCGTACGTCAGGAGCTGTGTGTCTGTTACTGATTCAGGTACTCCTCTGAGACGCAGGTTTTTCATTCTGTGTCTTGTCTCCATAGTAGTCACAATGCGCCTCAGGTCTTGTACCTGTGTTGTAAGTGCCCCTTGGGTCTGTTCCACCGCGCTTAGCTTTTTGTCCCTGGAGGTTTCTCGGGTTTCTAGGCCCTGGACTGCACGGCGCACAACTTCCACCTCTGTTTGGACCTTTTGTAGATCCTCTCTCCATATTTGCCGCAGTTCAACCAGCAGCCTCCTGATATCCCCCTTTGTGGCTGGGGTCTCGTCATTTTCGGAGTCCAGTGTAGTGGATCGGTCTTCCGAACGGGGTGAGGTTAAGTCCTCCTCCTCAGCCGAGGATTCTAACGCGTGGCAGGCCTCAGGCGCCATCTTGGGTCTCGTGGGGGGTGCAAAGGATTGTCTAATATCGGGTTGTCGAGGCATAGCCATGCCCTGGTTCTTTTTATGTTTCTTCCCCATTGTCTCTGTTTGGGGGTGGCAGACTTTTCGGGTGGAATCTCAATTATTTTCTTCGTGTTTTGGCTAGTTTTGGCTATGTTTCCAAGCGGAGCTCTGCATGGAGACGTCCGCTCGGTTCAGTCGCTGGCCACGCCCCCATCCCCTCACTACCTTTTAATCACCACTCAAGTTGCACTAGCAGATATCCAAAGTCCTACTGGGACTCCTGATAGTCCAGTCTATTTGGCTCTGGCAGCCTGAAATGCTATACATGTCACGTGTGACATAGGTTGCTGACACCTGTGCTTAATAATTAATTGATTATTAAACTTCTGTCAAGAATGAAGATGGAATTGAGGACCCTATGTGAATATGGTGTGACTGGGGAGGGGAGGTTTGTACTGTGGTTAGGTGTAAATGGGAAGTTCCTGTTTGTTACTGGGATGGTTAACAGGTGGCAGGCCTCTTTATGACACAGGGAAAATGTGTGGCTGACTGTAGCTGTAGATACCCCTTTGTCATCCCGAGAAGGTTAATGGTTGGGTACACATTTGTGTGACACAATGATATGACATGGATCTATCGGTTTGTAAACAAGGATTTGTTTTTAGAAACCATTGTTGAACTGAATATAGTGATGAAATGGACCTGGAGTGAAATACTGATTATTTTGGAAACTCTGACTTATGCACCTAAAATATCTGGTCTGTTTCCATTTTGTTCTTGAGATGAAGGGAAACAGATTAATCTACTATTTGGAATGATCTCTGTTGAGCCCTTGTTTGAAGTTGATACTTTTTGCAGATAAGTGGAATAAGGGTTTCAAAACTTACTTAATTTAACATCCATAAAACTTGTGCTTGGTCCAGGACTCCTGCAAATTTTTAGAACATTAAGATATTATTTATGTTTCTAAAGAAAGCAGTTTCTGTACCACAGTGGCTGATTCTCCTAAATTTGGTACATTCCTAAGGCTGATAATGACATAATTCACAAACATAGAATTACAAAAGTTAGCTATGATTTACAAATGTTAAAGTACATGCTTAAAGCGACTTTTTTTTTAAGTATTAGTTTTTCAGCTACACGGCCTTTATATCTGCATAAATATACACATTTTATTGCCTATGTACTTTAATATAAGGCATGATACTTGATCTGGTTAGCAGTTGTCCCTTAACTAGTCTCTTTGGTGAGATGAATTAGTGCTCAGATTTAACTGACAGAGGTGATGCCAAGTCCTCTTTCTGTTGTAAAATTAACCTCACCCACTGACAGCTCAGGTATTGGGACCACTGTTGGTTGAATGAAGGTGCAATGACTATACATTCTGTGTATCTAGCATCTTGTTCTGAGTGGCCCATGGTTTACAACTGCATTTATATTAGAAACTGCATACCGGATTTGTATTAGAAGTTCTATAAATGTGCTGTTTTTTCTAAACTTATGAATATACGGGAAATCAAAACCCTATTAGCCACCCACAACATAGGCATGCATGGTTGAGTTTCATCCTGAAATATGTATCTTTCATATTGAGAGAGGCTCTGGTGATTCTCCTGTATAACTGTAGTGATTCAGTTGTATCTGGATCCCTAATGGTGGGGAATCTGCATTAAATCACATAAATTCTTCATTGACCTATATATAAAATTAGTTAATATAAAATGGGTAAAGTATGGGACAACCTTTCCTCCAGCTTGTCCTTGTCTCCTTTCACAAGTTTTTTTTTTTTTTTTTTTACCAGTATCCTGTTTTTAAATTGAATGGCATTTTTATGAATTATATATAATTATTGGTTAAAGCGGCACTATCATGTCAGGAACACAAACTTGAATTCCTGACACCATAGCTCTAAAACCACAATTTAGGTGGTTGGCCCCCCTTACTTTGTGTTAGAAAAGGTGAATTGTTCACCTTTTTCCAGCGTTGCATAGGGCTCCTCTCGTCTGGCCTTTTCCCGATTTCACCTCATTGACTAAGATAATCAGATTTGATGATTTCAGCCAATCCAATGCTTTCCCATAGCATTGGGATGCTATTGTGCATGCGCTGCAAATCGCTGGGCTGCGCCAATCAGCATTTCCTCCTCAAGATGCATTGAGTTAATGCATCTGAATGGCAGGGCTGCACAGCACTGACACAGACAGCACCTCCAGTGGTCATCTGACGAGTAGCCACTACAGGTGTCCCTAGGCTGTAATGTAAACACTGCCTTTTCTCTGAAAAGTCAGTGTTTAGATTAAAAAAGCCTGCAGGAACAGGCTATATTCAACAAAACAACTACAATAAGCTGCAGTTGTTCTGGTGACTATAGTGTCCCTTTAAGTCACACAGGAAGCTGTGTTCTTAACTAAATTGCTTCATATCTCTGAATACCAAGCAATAGATTTAAATATAAGTCTGGAGCAGGAAAAGTGTGTTTTTAATTTTTTTAAGACGTTGTGTAAGTATACACAAAGTATTGGTGACCTTAATGCTCTTTGCCTAAACCCCTGGCTCTGTTCCATTGAAGTGCATGGGAATTTGACACAGATCAGGGAATGGAATGGAGACAAAGTCTGGAAGTATTTCAAGGGCATCCACTTTGGTCAAACAGTTGATGAAAGGATACAGCGTTCTGGGTCCATTAGACCTTAACTGCTTCAGTGTAAAATCGGGTGCATGCGGCATTGCTTTACAGAGTGTTAATAGACCACACTAGAACTGATAGGGTGACAGAATCCATGTGCAGACATTTAGCTGGCAGTTTAATGAATGGGAATGCATCGTAAAATTGTGCCCCAAGAGATGTAATGGGATATTTGACCTCTATTTCATTTCCTGCTAGTTTTCCACAACTTAACTGATTGTTTTCACTTTTTTTTCTCAGGGCATTGAGTGGACTCATATTGAATACTTCAATAATGCTGTAATTTGTGATCTCATAGAAAATGTAAGTATGCAGTAAAAATATGTATTTGCCTTTTTTTGTCTGTGTTTCACATGTATAGATAATTCTTAGGTGTATATGCCTGAAGTCACATATTTATGCCATTCATTCATATGAATATGTATATTTGCATGTAGGCATGTATGTTCATTTGTACACATGTCATAATGAGTTGAGAAATGAAAAAAGAAAAGCAAATTCTCTTTTCTAGTGTTATCTGGTTGGCTAAATTTTCAAGTTGTGTTTTTATAATGCTGCACGCAGAAGCCTACACATCAGTGTCTATACACATTTACAATCATTGATAATATCATGTAAACACATTAAATGTATGAAATTATGACATTTGTCTCATCTCTTGTTGAGTGCAGGCATTCAAGTCATTCCAGCAGCAGTGCAAGGGTTAGACTTGGACATGCTTTTCATGCACTTTCATGCGGTTGTAAATTATGCTATGAGAACATGTTTATTTTATTTAATCTGTAGAATCAGAATGGAATTCTAGCCATGCTAGATGAAGAATGCCTCCGTCCTGGAACTGTTACTGATGATACTTTCTTGGAGAAGCTAAATCAAATCTGTGCCACTCATCAGCACTTTGAGAGCAGGATGAGCAAATCGTCACGTTTCCTAAATGACACGTCACTGCCACACAGCTGCTTCCGAATTCAACATTATGCTGGCAAGGTACCTCCTCTGAGAACAAGCCTTGGGGCAACAAAACTCTTCCAATATGCAATTACTTACACATCTGGGAATTTTCAGTTTACATTTCCAACCTTCAGTCTTCCTCTATGAAAAACATGTTCTTCTTTCCGTGGTTTTCAGATAACCGTGCTTCACCTTCATCCTAATTGTTATTTACTGGACTATATGTAGAATTATTTTGGAGGAATATGGATTGATTTATGTAATGTAATTAAAGCCATGTTAAAAGATTACTTACAAGCTGAGACTTAAATAACCAAAGCAAATGCGAATGTTGAATTTACGTGTTTGAATGGCACCCAATTTTTCTTTTTTTCTTTTCCCTTCTTCCATTGGATTGTTAGTGTACTTGTTATCTCACAGAGTTGTATCCTGTAAACATTTGTTTAAAATGCTGCTGATTGATCAGAGATTTTCATGGGAAGGCTAGTTTATTTTCACTGCATGCATTGCTTGTTTAGACAGATGGCTGATAATATTGAGCCATTCAGAATGTTTAGATACAGTTGTTACTTAATACTAAAAGGAAATCATTACAAAGAGAATCAAATTTATAGCCCAAGCCTAGCCTAATAAAACATTGTTTAATCATTTTTAATGAGTTTTAAGAATTTCCTTATAGTACTGTAAACATATTACACATGTAAGACCTTGAATAAATAAACCTATACATTAGGGAACTGTAAGCAACTTTCTGTGGGACCATGTAGTGTGAAATAAGCTAGGGGAAAAAATACTTAATGGGTACAGATATTCAGGGCCGGTGCAAGGATTTTTGCCGCCCTAGGCAAAAAAAAATTGCCGTCCTGCCCACCATGTGACATCACAATGCCCCACTCATATGCTCTGCCATATGGGCCAACGTCAGTCTGCACAAAGTGTCTTTTATCTGAAAAGACAGTGTGTTTACATTAAAAAGTCTACAGGCACAGGCTATAGACACCAGAACCACTACATTAAGCTGTGGTGCTTCTGGTAACTATAGTATCCATTTAATGTGAGGTAAATTAGAGATTAGTGCCATTAATAATATTTTGGATTGCCTACTTGCCACCAGATGAGGACAATAGGCTGATGATGGGCTCAGTCTGGCTCCACAGGTCTGGTGTAGAACAGGAAGCAGCGCCATTTGGGGCCCCTTACACAGCTCAAGGTCTGGGCCCCCAGGGCTTTACCGTGAGTATGCCTACAATGCCCACAGATAAATCCACCTACATGGCCCACCCATGAGTTCTCTCACAGGTAGTGGAGTGTATGTGTGTAGGGGATTTTTTTATGTGTTATTGTAGAGGATGTAATGTGTGTGTTCTTACAGAATGTAGTGTATAGGGATACCAATTTGTGTAAGGGATGTAGTGTGTGTTTGCGTGTAAGGAATGCATTGTAGGTTTCTGGGTGTGTGTGTGTGTGTGTGTGTAAGGGATGCAAGGTGTGTTTCTGTGTATGTAATTGAATGCAGTGTGTGTCTGTAAGGGGTGCATTGAGTGTGTAAGATGCATTTTGTTTCTGTGTGTAAGAGAATGAGTGTTTGTGTGAGCGTAAGGGATGCATTGTGTGTTTCGGGTGTGTCTGTGTGGGGGGGGGCGGGATGAATTGTGTATGTGTGTAGTGTAAAAGAGAGGGTTTGTGGGGTAGAATAGGGACTGAGAGGGAAGCAGCTCTTTATTTTATTTTTTAAATTCATAGTGCTCTCCCCTCCTGTCAATTAGTGATTTCCCCTTCCCTCCTGTCCCTCAGTGTTTTCCCTTGGCCCCCTGTCCCTTTGCAGTCCCCCCTTGGTGGTCTTCTCACTTCCCCCTCCCCCTCTTAGTGGTCCTCCCTCCCTCCCTCAGTGGTCCTCCCCCCCCCTTTGGTGGTCCTTCCCTTCTTCCCCCCTTAGTGGTCCTCCCTCTGGCAAACCCCTAGTGGACCTTCCCCCCTCCTCCCTCAGTGGTCCTTACTCCCCCCTCCTCCCCCAGTGATCCTTAGTGTCCCCTCCCCCTCCTCCCCCAGTGGTCCTTAGTCCCCCCCTCCTTCTCACCCAGTGGTCCTTAGTCCCCCCTCCTCTCCCAGTGATCCTTAGTGTCCCCTACCCCTCCTCCCCCAGTGGTCGTTAGTCCCCCCCTCTTCCCCCGGTGGTCCTTAGTCCCCCCCTCCTTCTCACCCAGTGGTCCTTAGTCCCCTCCCTCCTCCCCCAGTTGTCCTTAGTCCCCCCTTTTCCCCCAGTGGTCCTTAGTCCCCCCTTTTCCCCCAGTGGTCCTTAGTCCCCCCCCCTCCTCCCCCAGTGGTCCTTGGTCCCCCCCCCTCCTCCCCCAGTGGTCCTTAGTTCCCCCCCTCTTCCTCCAGTGGTCGTTAGTCCCCCCCCTCTTCCCCCGGTGGTCCTTAGTCCCCCCCCTCCTTCTCACCCAGTGGTCCTTAGTCCCCTCCCTCCTCCCCCAGTTGTCCTTAGTCCCCCCCCTTTTCCCCCCGTTGTCCTTAGTCCCCCCCCCTTTTCCCCCAGTGGTCCTTGTCCCCCCCCCTCCTCCCCCAGTGGTCCTTGGTCCCCCCCCCTCCTCCCCCAGTGGTCCTTGGTCCCCCCCTCCTCCCCCAGTGGTCCTTGGTCCCCCCCCTCCTCCCCCAGTGGTCCTTAGTTCCCCCCCTCCTCCCCCAGTGGTCCTTAGTTCCTCCCCAAGTGGTCCTTTGTCCCCCCCTCCTCCTCCCCCAGTGGTCCTTAGTGTCCCCCTCCCACCTCCCCCAGTGGTCCTTAGTGTCCCCCTCCCTCCTCCCCCAGTTGTCCTTACCCTCCTCCCCCAGTTGTCCTTACCCTCCTCTTCCTCTTCCCTCCTGCCAATGTAGCGTGGCCGGGCGGTGCGGAATGTGGGACAGGAACCTCTGTTTCCTGTACCCAGCCACCGGCGGACTGAAAGGAAGTGAACACTTCCTGTCAGTCCACCGGCGGCCGGGTACAGGAAACAGAGGTACCTGTTCCACGACGCCCGGCCACGATACATTGAGAGTCCGGCAGGAGGGAGCGCTCTGCGCTTCCCTCCTGCCGGTCACTCAAATCCGGCTGCCCCCACACAGCAGTGCTGCGCCACCTGGGGCTTGCTAAAGCGCTCAGGTGGCACAGCATGAGGAGACGCACCGGTGATTCTGGGTGCAGGGATCCGGCGCCCCCTGCTAAGTTGCGCCCTAGGCGGCTGCCTAGGTCGCCTTACAGGTGGCGCCGGCCCTGCAGGTATTTGTGGAAAAGAATACAGGATCAAATCAGATGCCTGTTCAAGTTGCAGAAGGAAATGAAGTCTGTAGTCTGTTTGCCAGACAGATTGATACTAATAGATGGAATGCTGTACTTCATTCTGACATTACTGTGTAATTAATAATCAAAACCTGAGACTCCTATTTTGTCCTTAAAGAAATGAATAGTATTTGATACTCCAAAAATAATGTAATTATGAAGTTGCAGATGGCATGATATGGTAGATCCTACAGCCTCACATTATATCCAATCAATCTTCAATTGTTCAAAGACTAACTTTATGAACCTTGTTCATTGTTTCCAGGTGATGTACCAAGTGGAAGGATTTGTTGATAAGAACAATGACCTGCTCTATCGTGACCTGTCGCAAGCTATGTGGAAAGCCAACCACTCTCTCATTAAAGACATATTCCCAGAGGGAAATCCAGCCAAGATTAATTTAAAGAGACCACCCACTGCTGGCTCACAGTTTAAGGCTTCAGTTTCAACCTTGATGAAGAACCTCCTGACCAAGAACCCCAATTACATAAGGTGGAAATTAAAATAACCAATATTATAGTGTTATGAGTGTCCAGTGGCAGATAATCATAACTCAATCCTATACAGTCTAACAAATATGCTTTATAGTGGTTTCTAACAAACTATACTATACAGCACAAGTTGTATATCAAATCTTGCATTGCCTGTACATGTTATAGTTAAACTTTGATGGTTAATTTTTAATTTGCCACCCTCCTTCCAATTACTCCAACAAAAAAGAGCAAAACAGACCCAAATTTATCTCCTCTAAATTGTGCCAGTACGTGCTTGTAAATGTAACCACACAATCTATATTTGGGTTGTAGAATACAACCCAAGGAATCCATGTTTAAAATAGAATGAGGCAAAAATGTGATTCATTCTTGAACCAATTTGCATATGCCTACCCAGAATCCTTTGCGGTAATAACATAACTGCAAATTAGTGTTTTCTGTGGGAAAAGCAAGTCTTCTGGCTTGACTGGCGAGCAGATCGTTGTTAAACATTGTATTGACTATCCACTGACTTCAGGTGGAAGGGGTTTTTAATCTCCACCATAACTTTCTTGGTTTTTGCTTTGGGTTGTAGTGTAGATATGTACAGCATTTGTATATGTAGCAGATAGCACACCCACCTTTACTGCAGCTACACCTGTATGTTGGGTATATGTGTGATGCGCCTTTTTTTTAATTTAATTTTATTTTTTTTAAAGGTTTTTCCTTTTTTTAAAAAATACCATTTATTATTTTGCAAAAGCCTTTTTTTATTGAGTAATTTTCTTGTGCTGTGATTTATTCAGGAAACTTGTTTTAATTGTAAGCTACAGAAGGGAAGTCCAAGGTGAGCTGTAAATTTCATGAAAATATTTCACTCTACATATTTTGAAACCCCAGTGTTCATATGCATTACCCAATTCAAATGCTGATTCCCATATGTTTGGTTCTGTGATATTTATATTGAATTTGCTTATTTCCAATCTGTGCTGTTGTGATACATTTCAGATGCATCAAACCTAACGACAAGAAGGCAGCCTGTATCTTTAATGATGCCCTTGTATGCCATCAAGTTAGTTACCTTGGTCTTCTAGAGAATGTCCGGGTCAGAAGAGCAGGATATGCCTTCAGACAACCATATGAGCCTTGCCTGGAAAGGTATAAGATGCTTTGCAAACAAACGTGGCCTCACTGGAAAGGACCAGCCCGGTATGTTGATTTTCTTTTTTCCAATGATAACCGCAAGAGGAGGTCTAGTAAATCTTTAACTGGTACAAACTGATATAATAGATTTTATGATATGAAGTGCATATTTTAGAGGCATCTGGCACATTTTCAGAAGATTAAAATTGTTTGTTTCCAAAATAGTTTGTGCACATAGTTTACTACTACACACACACACAGTGGTGTATCCTGGTTTTGTGCTGCCCTAGGCAGGACAAAACTCAGGCGCCCCCCTCCCACCCACGCCACCCTCACCCAACCCTCCCCCCCCCCACCCGCGCCACCCCCACCGAACCCTTCCCCCGTCCCGCCTTCTAAATACACACACACATTCACTGACAAATACGCATACACTAGGTAACAGAAACACACTCA
Organism: Pelobates fuscus; assembly: GCF_036172605.1. Taxonomy (NCBI): domain Eukaryota; kingdom Metazoa; phylum Chordata; class Amphibia; order Anura; family Pelobatidae; genus Pelobates; species Pelobates fuscus. The sequence goes on along the minus strand of NC_086324.1, from coordinate 97,617,320 downwards.
CTAGCAGACACACACACAGTCTAACAGACACACACACAGTCTAACAGACACACACACAGTCTAACAGACACACACTTACAGACACACACACTAACACACACACACACACAGACCCACACACATACAGACATACACACACACACATACAGACACACACACATACAGACATACACACACACACACTAACAGACACACACACAGACACACACACACTAACAGACATACACACACACACACACACACACACAAACTAACAGACACACACACAGACCCACTAACAGACATACACACACTTACAGACATACACACACACACACACTAACAGACATACACACACACACACTAACAGACATACACAGACATACAAACACACTCAATCACTCACATATTTAATACATTTTTTTTTTTTTTTAATTTAACCCCCCCAGCCTCCTTACCTTTGGGAAAGCTGGGGGGGGGATATCTGTCTCCCTGGTGGTCCAGTGGCTGCTGGGAAGTGCGGGTAGGTGGGCGGCCGGCGAGGGAGCACTTCCTCTGAGCGGTCTGCTCAGCTCCCTCGCGCGCCGCAGAGTGATGCTGGGAGGCGGAGCCGGAATATGACGTCATATTCCGGCTCCCAGCCTCACTCTGCGGCGCGCGAGGGAGCTGAGCAGACCGCTCAGAGGAAGTGCTCCCTCGCCGGCCGCCCACCTACCCGCACTTCCCAGCAGCCCGCCGGCCGCCCAGCATGCCTTGTTAGCCGCAAGGCTAACAAGGCATTTGCCCTGGGCATTTGGGGGCGGCTTTTTTTGCCGCCCCCTGAAAAATGCCGCCCAAGGCAAATGCCTTGTTTGCCTCGCGGCAAATACACCCCTGCACACACAAACTATTATAGAATCCATGAAATTCTAAAAATGCTATCCATGAGTTTTTAATTGGCTGTTCATGATTGTTGTTGCACCTGATCTAAACCAGCATGCACCAGTACACCTTCTCTTCTGACTAACACATTTAATATCTGAATATTGGAGTGACTAGATAATGTCTCTCCAAAGAAGTACTAATCACTGCCAACCATTCTTTTTCACCATGCAACCGAACATACCATTTAATATTCGAAAAAGCACATTTAGGTTAGAACTGCTGCAGAGGGTTGCATAAGACAAATTAGGTAGGTATGCATTGGAAATTGTAAAATCATACATAAACTATTTATGTATGCATTGGAAATGGCAAAACCTGAGAGATGGTGAAGGCAGTTGAAGAACTAAAGAAGAATCTTGAGTGTTGGGAAAGAAATGAGAATGAGCTTGTAATGAAAAGCAGAGAAGAGTATTTGAGAACATGCAGATTTTTTACAATTTGCCTGGTAAGATTCCCCAAAAAAGTGATGTTAAAAATGTCTTGAACCATTGTTATATTGTGTTCTTGTAAGATTGCAAAGAACATTTCTTAAAGGACCACTCTAGTGCCAGGAAAGCATACTCGTTTTCCTGGCACTAGAGTGCCCTGAGGGTGCCCCCACCCTCAGGGACCCCCTCCCGCCCGGCTCTGGAAAGGGGAAAGGGGTAAAAACTTACCTTTTTCCAGCGGTGGGCGGAGAGCTCTCCTCCTCCGATCCTCCTCTTCTCCTCCCCGTCGGCTGAATGCGCACGCGCGGCAAGAGCTGCGCGCGCATTCAGCCGGTCACATAGGAAAGCATTCACAATGCTTTCCTATGGACGCTTGCGTGCTCTCAATGTGATTTTCACAGTGAGAATCACGCAAGCGCCTCTAGCGGCTGTCAATGAGACAGCCACTAGAGGACATAGGGAGAAGGCTTAACCCATTCATAAACATAGCAGTTTCTCTGAAACTGCTATGTTTATGAAAAAATGGGTTAACCCTAGAAGGACCTGGCACCCAGACCACCTCATTAAGCTGAAGTGGTCTGGGTGCCTAGAGTGGTCCTTTAAAGCTAGTAGTCATAAGACTTTTCCATATCACATGCAAATTGCTTTTAAAGTGATCCACTGTGGAGCCACCAGTGAAGCCATAGTGTTTTTTTTCCCTTTGTTATTGAGACTATGGGGAAGGTTTCCTTTTTTTAAGCCCTACTTGCAGTCCTCAAGTGCAGCTGATGGCGTGGTCATGTGCTGATGCTTGCCAAGCCACATGTTTATAAAAAACAAATCAAACATGTCACTACCAAAACTTGTCTGTGTCTTTTACGAACACCACTGGTCTAAAATAATCTTTGAGAATAGTTTTTGGCTGAATTGCAATTCTGACAAAGTTTGGTGTAAAGAATGTGGTGGCATGACTGCCAAACAGCTAACAGCCAGTTGCTGCTTGCTGTAATTAGACTTGCGACTAGGCAGCTATTGCAGTCGCCGGTAATGTATACCCACCTCTCCTCCCCTTGCAGTGGCAATTCATAGGTAGGGTAATGTGACCCTCTTGGTCAAGACCAGTTCCAGATAAATGGAGGAATCTTGAGTCTCCCACAGTATAAACCAAAACTAGACCACGGGCCACACAGTGCAGGTGCTCTATAGCCACGTTTATTGGTGCACACAGGATATAAAAAAAATATGCAATGTTTCAGCCTACATGGCCTTAGTCATTCATGCAGCCACTGCCCATAAAGGGACTGGTGGGTAAATTTTTGTGTAGGTGGGAACGCAATGACATTTTTGTGTTCATTCTAAATATAGTAAATGCCCACTGGTGTGGGCACAGGAGAACATTATTTGATTATTATTATTATTTGATAATAGCCCCACAGAATGGGCGGTGAGACAGAGGTGTGTATGCTGGCAAATGGCCAGAAATAGCTATCCAGTCAATTTTTGAATCAGTGTCCAGGTCAGCTGATTTTCTGTTGCACGATTGAATTTTTGCCAACCATGCCCACATATTGCCGAACGAGTGAGGTCCTGAACAAAAAAATCTTGTTGTGCACAAATCTAATCTAGACCATTCAATTAATTTATATATTGTTTTCTTTGTTTTAGTGTTGACTACAATAGTAACTAATCAAAACTATAAATGTATTTTAAATTCTAAGAGTATGTTCGCAGTTTAGTTTAAGAAACATCCTGTTGCCTTACGTATGGTGGTGATCCTCAGTTGTGTGTTTGTGCAACACTAGTTTTGTAACAACATTAAAGCATAGTTAACTTGTATTCAGATTACACACAGTTTAAATACAGTTTTTTTTTTTTTTTTTTTAAATCTTGGCAATGGGGAAAGTGTTTAAATAAAGTATTTTCCTTAGGTGTGTGAGATAAGCATAATACAAATCTAATGGATCAGTATACAAATTCGATTTTAGATATATACTATTCCAATTTACTTATTGTAGTGGTTTTGGAGCTGCCGCTTTTATTGGCCTTTGTCAGAAGAGATCATGTTAACATTTTTCCAAAAACATGTCTCTACTTTCTGACTCATGGCCACTTCCTCCCTAAGACTGCAGCTAACGGTTCTCAAAGAGAATTATTTGATTTCTTTGATATGATTTGAGAAGCACTGGAGTGGCAGGCTGTGAAGACTGCTGCACATTTAATGTCCTCAATGCTTCTTGCTGAAGGATCAGAATAGCCAAGAGATAATCAGGAGTTCATGATCTCATTGTTGGTGGATGAGGCTGCCTGGTGAAAAATTACAGGTAGGCTTTATGGTTTGTTAGTTTTCTTAGCTGTTTGGTGATTTTGTTATTTAATTTTTCAAATGTTAAAGCTTAACTGCTGACCAAAAATTCTAACGTAGAGTATTTCATGGATTTGCCTTAGATTGTCTCTCATTTAGGATTCTGTGGTTGTTCTATAAAATTATAACTTATAAACTTGTTAAAATCTTTTTCTTTTTTTCTTTTACAGAGCTGGTGTAGAAGTTCTTCTCAATGAATTGGAAATACCAAAAGAAGAATTTGCTTTTGGAAGATCAAAAATATTCATCCGTAATCCTCGAACGGTAGGTTTGTGTAAAGCATTATGGGGATGTTTCTACCTTATTGGAAATATAGGGGAAACATCCTAAAGACTTCCTATCGTTTTAAATAAAGAAAAGTAAGGTAAAATGTTTTAATTGATTTTACTATCCCATATTTTTGTTTTCTTTTTGTTCTGTTTTATGAACTTGATTTTAGATTTAACCCTTGGAATATTTGTAAACTTTTAGAGTTTAAAAATATTGGGACCCTAATGGGACGTGCTTTCTGCAGTACAGTAATGCCGCCACTCAACACCCAAAGAGGTTGTTCATTCTCAATGCATTTTGTTTTTTCAAGCACTCCTCCTTACCTTTTGCTTTACATTCTTTTAGACCAGGTTGTCTGCAATGTCGCTGCATGACACTGGGCAAATAGAATGTTAAATGTGTAGAAGGCACCAGATATTTTTATCTTCAAATTAAAATGTGGCCATGGCGGCATTACATCATTTGCTTTGGCTTTGAAAATCTCATAACTCATTTATCTTGTCTACTCAACATGATCTCATTGTAACAATGTGATGGCAGTTAAATCAGGGGTGGCTCCAAAACGTAATCTCGTGAGGGGCACTGGTAGATTATTTGAAGGAACAATCCAGGCACAATAACCACTACAGACCTCTGTAGCGGCGACCTTCCAGAGTAAGTATTCAAACCATTTAAGAACAGTTTGACAACATACTTGGGGTCTGTAGTAGGGTGACGGGCAGTAGTGTGTATGTGTGTGGTGCATTGTGAAGCGGAGCCTCAACACCTTGTGTTGGATGATCAACCCCCACAGCCCATCCTGCAAAGTACAGAGCACACATCTTCAAGTACCTCTGATGCACCAGCCCCAGCAACCAAGCAAGACATAATCAACCTCCTGACAGATCTGCAGAAAATGCAGGCAGCTGACATGATGATAAAGGCTGATGTGCAGGTGGTTACAGACAGTGTGTGCCTCAGAGGAGGACATTATTAACATAAAGCAGGGTATGTCATCAATGAAAGAATCAATTCACAATCTTCAGAATGCACAACATATGTTCTCACTACACTTTGCTGTGGCAAAATAATCTGAAAATCAGGAGCATACCAGACCGTAGAACTCCTATACTATGTGAGGGGACTGGTGGCATCACTGTAATTCCCAAATGTGGCTGCAGAGCTCCCTTTGATGGGATTTTCCATTTGCCGAAGTCAATTCTGGCGCCAACCTTGGCTGTGCTAAACTCCCAGGATAAAAGGACTCTCTTGATGGCATTAGAAGGCAAGTCACCATATTCTTTTAAAGGCTCTGACTAACCTTCTACCAGGATCTAACAAGATCCACTCTTCAGTGGCAAAGATCACTCAATCCTGTAACAAGCCAACTACGATCAGCTGAAGTGGTATGTAGATGAATGGCACCTATATTCCGTGTGGTGACCCACAATGGGACTGGAACAGATTATCCACAGATGCACCTGCCCTATTTGGGGCATTGAGATTGTCTGTATCCACCATGGACACGTGGGATCCAGCCACCATTGTCCCCCTGTTCCACAAAGGAACAAAGAACCTGGCTCAGGGACCTGACTAGTATCTGCTACACCCCACTTGCTGCATTGCAGATTTCTATGTTTAGTTTATTTTTAGTTCCTTGTTTTATTGTTTTTCTTTTATATTTCTTTTATATTTATTGTGTTCTATAGCAAGTAACCTTCACTTTCAGTACATTGGAAAATTTGTAAAAGCCTTGGATTAAAAAAAAAAAATAGTGCAGGAAACTTGCAAGTTGGAAGGTGGTTATAATTTGTTGCTGTTAATAGAATTGTACACATGGAATTTCACATCAGAAGTGTATTGATTGGAATGTCATCTAGAAGCTATGCAGCAGTGAACTCATCTGTCTAATCTAGAGTAATGTCTCTCATCTCTTCTGTTGATATCCTTGGCTGCAGCTGCTTAATGTACTTTACTAGCAGCCAACTAGTGTAAAGTTCTCATATGAGTTCAATAGCTGTACTCACTGTGTCTTAAGGTTTATAGCAGAGGGATCTCTGAAGACTTCTAGAACAATGGGTCACTCACCTATGTTAGCAGTAGCCTATTGTTGAATAATGGAACGGTTCACAAAAATAACTCTGAGAAGGCTTCATTCATTTACATTTATCCTAAACCATTGCATAGGTTATCACCACAGTCCTTTCTTGTCTTCTGATGAACTGTATAGGTGATACCAGGAGCAATGCCAGGTTCCAGAAACACCTAGAACTTAGACCCAAAGCAAAACTTGATGAGGCCTACACTAATAGAAGGGGGTGGAGAGGGGAATATGTCACAATAAATACCAAGTTGTTTATTATGTCTCCTCCTCTTTACCCATGAACAGTGTTTCGGACAATGCTTGGTTGAGATCCTGCAGAGCATCGTCAGCACCAACTCATGTTGCCCAGCCCAGTATACAACACAATCCCACCACACTACATAACAAATAAGTTAATATCACGCCCGCTGAACAGTTACCTTGTTACATTACACGCTCTCCTTAGTAGCCTTGCGGCACACTGTAATAGTGAGCTTTCTTCTTATATCAGACAGCTGCTTTGAAACAGCTGTCTAATTTAAAATAAAATTGCTACTATGCTCCCCCTCCCCGTGCCCCTCGCCACTACTACCTGTAGCTAAAGAGTCCCACATCTCGGGCTTCATCCCTTAAGACCCTTCCTAGCCATTCCTGTGGATAAATGTAATCCTACCCAGACACTGCTATATGTACCCAGTAAAACCAGCTACATCAGATATTTAAAAAAAAAATACGGGGATATTTTTGAAGGTTAAGTGGGTACTATTTTTACTTTCTGTTGATTTCCAGGGTTATTGCTGTTCTTGCTGTTCTTGCCTAGATAAATCTCCACTGTAGCCTTTATCTCTGTAACAAAGAATGTAAATTCGTAAAGTAGACCTTTGTAATCTTCCTAAACACGATATTGTACATAAGATATCTGAAGGGATTTAAATGGTAAAAAAAAATTTTCTCTGCCAAACTCAGTCTGAAGAAATAAGCAAGAAACTGATAGAAATTAGTTGAAACAGTCTATGCGTGGTATGTGTTAGTTGGAATGTGGTGTGTTTGTTTCGTCAGCGGACTGTGTGTAGCTTCCCTTAAACTGCAATGTCGTGCACCTGTTCTTTTTCCTCCTCTTTGCTAAATAAGTGGGTGTTTAAAAAGCTACATTTTCACTTAGTGATTGTAACTTTGCAGGAGGTTTGCAACAACAAAAGATAATTTATACTGCCAAATGTAGCAAATGTTACTATGTGGGTTTTAATTGGATCAGAAGGGCTGAACTCTGTGGGTTTTCTGTGCATTTGCAATGCATCCACTGAACTGCCTGTTGGCATGTGATGGAAATATAAAGAACACGAGTAAATCAAGAAATCAAGAAAAAAAACTAAACGATTTGAATAAACTGCATAAAAAGATGTGTGAACAGTTGAACATGATAGATTGCCTGAAAGTGAAAGAGGAAAAAATTAAGTCTTGTACTTGTTTGAGAACAGTCACTCACCAGAATTATTTCAAAATTGGATGAAAAATAAAATAAAATTTATAAATTCATATCTTGTTATCCTGCAACGGTTTGCTTTCATCTTGGCTCTGTCATTGTGGGTTCTCTCTTAGCTGACTGCCAGGATCAAAGCAAAGCGTTTGCAGCTAAGAGGAGAAATTAAACAGTGTTTCAGTTTTTCTGCATTTGCAATGTTTGCTTTGGCTTTGCCTTCTCTAAACTGGATTGTCATTCGCTAGATATTTAATATACATATAAACAAACTTATAGGTGACTTTCACAGTTTACATGTGAAGTTCTAGAGAAGCGACAGTTCCCACTTTTGGCATCAACTAGAAACCTAAACCTAACCGATGGCCAGTAACCATGGCTTTTCCAAATGGAAAGGGAGCCTCTCGGGACTTTGTCTGGATTATTATTGGGAAACATAGATGCAGTTTAGCATCAGTTTTGAGTAACTACATATACAAGCTAAAACACCCCTCACCACTACCTCTACCAGAATACACTGGTTGGAATCGGAATGAACCAATCCCATAGCAGCGCTTGTCCAGTCAAAAGTAGCAATTTTAAAAAAACATTTTAGCCAATTCTTCCTGTATCTGCTCTGTCCCTTTGGTTCAAGCCATGACTATGTCTAATCACAATATCATGGAAGTAATTTATCTTAGAAAGCTTACCATGAACCCTGTTTTGTATGTGAGCCATTAGATAAACCCGTATGTACATATGTGTATTATATACAGTTGCAAGAAAAAGTATGTGAACCCTCTGGAATGATATGGATTTCTGCACAAATTGGTCATAAAATGTGATCTGATCATCATCTAAGTCACAACAATAGACAAAAACAGTCTGCTTAAACTAATAACACACAAAGAATGAAATGTTGCCATGTTTTTATTGAACACACCATGTAAACATTCACAGTGAATGTTTACATGGTGTGTTCAATAAAAACATGGCAACATTTCATTCTTTGTGTGTTATTAGTTTAAGCCGACTGTGATTGTCTATTGTTGTGACTTAGATGATCAGATCACATTTTATGACCAATTTGTGCAGAAATCCATATCATTCCCAAAGGTTCACTTTTTCTTGCAACTGTAAATGCTAGGTATTAAACTTATTTACATTTGTTTAAATCCTACTAATTTTTAGATTTTTTTTTTTTTTGCTTTATTTGTTTCCATAATCCAGTGTTGTCATATGGTTTGAATGAGCTGTCCATTTAAAAAATGTGGACAAAGATTTTCCATATTCAAATTAGTTACCCTACCTTGAGATTTAACTAAATATACATTACATTTTTGTGTCATTACATCTTAGCTGTTCAAGCTGGAGGAGCTGCGTAAGGAGCGTCTTGAGGATCTTGCCACCCTCATTCAAAAAATCTACAGGGGATGGAAGTGTCGCACCCGTTTTCTCCTTATGAAGAAGAGCCAGATTGTGGTGGCAGCCTGGGTTAGGCGATATTTGGTAAGTAGACTAATGAAGGAGAAATAGTAAATCTAATGGAGGGTGGTGGTGGTTGTTTTTATCCTCCTTGCCATATGTGGATTTGATAAATATTTACCATGGGCATGATTAAGTTGTGTAAGGTGACCGGTAGAGTGGTCAACATAAAATAAGGTCATATCGTATCAAATATATGTATATAAAGCTACACATTGTTGGCTACTACACGGGGAATTTAACACTAAATTTGCAACATTTATACCAAACATAGCTTGAATATAATTGAGCAATAGTTTCTCACTCTATTGTGTTGTTCTGAATTTCACAAATTAAGGATTCTTTCAATTGTAATCAGTTTAGTAAATATACTTCACAGGTAATGCACAAATGTTGAATTAGAGTGGCTATTGGTTTTAACAATCTGTGGAAAATAAAATTATGATAGTTATGGTACGGAGTGTTCCTTTTATGCATTACCTACAAAAGTGTCCCTCTAAAGTGTAATTAATACTGTTTATTTTATTTGTAAAATATCACCTCATGGTTTTGCTAACTGGAGCACAGGTCTATGAAATATTGTGGGGGTAGATTTCATAAAAATTAAAGCTATGAAACCATATTTATTCAATCTGCCACATAAAATGTTAACATTGCAGTATTTGAAAAGAGAATTAAAGATCTGATTTGAGTACAACACCGCCTTTTCCAAGAACGGTCATTGATATTTGTACAGTTTCTCTAAAAGTATTGTGTACTTTGTATGTTAAATATTAAACAAACCAGCAACATTTTCATTTCAGTAAGCACAATATTAATTTGATTAACTATTATTTGGCCTTCTTCATGATCCTTTAAACAATGTTTATTCTAATACCTATCCAAACATTTATGTGAGTGTGTACTCTGAATAGACAGCACTGGACCAGTATCATCTGATTTCTTCTTTTTTGTGCTTGAATTGAATTTCCTTTGTCTCACTCGCAGGTCTATTTTTGGCATTGCTCCTTTTTAATTTCCACTTCAGTTTGGTCTGTTCCTCTAATGGAACAGGGGAAGCATATTTACATAGTATTATGTATCATTGTCATAAAACCACAAATTCTTCGGTTTTCCAAAATAGAAATTATTTTTCATTCAAGCAGTTAATTGCTTACTGATGTCATTTTTTTTCTGCTTTTCTCTACCCCAGCAACAGAATAATTACAAACGCATTAAACGGTCTACCATTGTGGTACAATCTTACACAAGAGGATGGAAGGTGAGTGGTTTTGCTTATATTTTAAAACAAAATGTGTGTAATAAAAAATAAAATAGAGTGATATTAAGAGCAAAAAAAGCTACAAATGTCAGTGTATAATCCTCTTAATATAAATCAAATAAATGTTGTAAGTGTTTTTTTTTTTTTTTTTAAATAAACCTAAACCGAAATGGTGTAGCATGAAAATAGAAAAATTGGTAACCTAATATGCCTGTGTGTTGATGCAAATTTATGTATTTGTCCACATAAAAAAAGAGAAAAGATAAATACAAATAGTGTAATTCTGTGAAATAAAAAAAAATCAACAAAACTGTGAAAAATAGTGCCAATTATCAACTCACTTAAGACAAGCCCAAAAATAACTAGCTCTAAGGAATAAAGCTGTTGGTGTCTTATTGGGGTTCCACCGTAGCTTCTGGAATGACGACTTTCCTGGATTGTGTCCTCAATAAAACAAACATAAAGGGAGAGAACCAAAAATGCAGATGGTAATGTGTAAAATAATATATATGTGATAACAAAACTTACTCACAGTAAGTATCTGCAGTACCCAGAGAAGATCAAAATACAAACATTTCCTGTTGTGCTGCTGACACCTTCCTCTGCAGTTCCAAACAGGGTAAAGTAATCCACAAAAATTGAAAAAAATGAGGGCAGCGCAAACAATTGCAAATGTGCACACCAAATGCTACAAAAAGATATATTTTCAAGGACATAAGGTACAAACATTTAGGGTTATCCCTTTTATCAAGCATGTCCCCTTTATAAGGACATGCATTGATAAAGGGGATAACCCGAAAAGTTTATACTCGATGTCCTTGTAAATAAATCTTTTTGTAGCACTTGGTGTGCACATTTGCAATTTTTTTGCGCTGCCCTCATTTTTCTATATTTGGGGAAAACTTACAAACATTGACCAGAACCTATAAACATCATCTCTGACATGTAAGGCAGTGCACCACCTATGGGTTTTCAATTCCTATGGAGAATATCAGCTGTAGGTAGAAGGCAGCTAAATGAGGAAACTGACACTTAGCAGCAAAATGCATATTGAGAAGCAGCAGGAGAAGCCGAAACTCTACTTGCCATTTTATTTGATGTGTTTTATTGCCTATATGGCTTTTAAAATGTATATATTTACCCATTTGGCTACCTTCTCTCAAAGATTGCTTCTTAATTCAGTGGTCCAGGAATCATGGGTTTCCTCATTTATACTTTACGTGGTGAAATGTTTGTGGCCTTTGAACTAGTTTGAGTTAACATGTATACCTCTTGACCAATGCTTGATATTCTGTTTTGGTAGATGGTATATTTTTTGGTTATGTTTTTGTATGTTGTATCATAATGTTTATTATGACCCATATTACAAAGATTAAATCTTCAAATAAACTTCCTTCTCGGATTGATAGACAAGGTCATTAAAATATTAAGGTCTGGTTGATGGTTACATTGACAGCAAAGTGTAATGTTATGGAGATCAATGTGCAGGAGAGGATGATGATATCATTGACAGAGTGTGATGGGAACTGAACTAAAAAGTATGTGGAAATGTATAACGAGTTGCATAGAGACTGATCAAGTGAAAATGAGCTGGGATGGATGGTGAATTAGTGTTAAGTTATATTTCAAGGAGTCTTTGGTTACCATCTCAGGAGGCTTTCTGGAATTAAAATGTCCCCTTTGTACAGATAACGTGGATATGAAACTTCATGCAATCAGTTCAGCTTTGGACAGTAATAATTGGCTCAAAGTGCTAACCATTTTAGACACATCCTCACAACTTTTCTTTTCCAACCAAGGTTGGCTGAATTTGTACTGATAATGTAAAATTTTCACTTCCTCATTTTCTCTGCAGCAGCAGTGAGTTCCAGGCTTTGGGTGATGGCAGAATCATGCTTTTTTTATCCAGCTTTTCAAAGAATTTACAAACAAATGTGGTTATGGTGCTCACTTGCCCAACAGAAACCTCTCATAGTTGTGGAACTAAGAGTTTTCCCTTGAAGCAAATGAGTTATTTATGATTATCCTATCACCAGCATATTTAATATTATGAAGATTTCCTATATTTAACAAATATGCATTTTTGATGTGTGAAAAACAAAAGGAAATCTAAAAATGTATACTTTTTTTTTTTTTTTTTTTTTAAATATGCATCTAGCAGTCCGCATAGAGAAATCATACAGAGAAAAGGAGAAATTAAACAATGATTTTGTTTTGTTCCAATGTGTGCCCTGGCTGTGCCTGGGCGGAATTCATTTGCTAACAGAAAAGGCGATTTTCCGTTTGTGTTTGCATGTTTTTTTGCTGTCGCCTATATTTAAGGTGGTGTTGCAGGGCCTGCCTTCACTTTAAAGGAACCACATTTATTTTAATTTATAGGCACGAAAGATCCTTAGAGAACTTAAATACCAGAAGCTTTGCAATGAAGCGGCAACCACAATCGCAGCTTACTGGCATGGAACACAGGTAAAGCATAATTTACTTTTTACTTATACAAAATAGGGCCACATGGAGACACATCTGATCTTCATGAGTATAACAATTAATTATGCATTTAACCAAATACCAGGTAACAAACGTCCGTCGCAGCTCTTAATTTCTACTGTTAACATTCCTTCCTGTTTTTCTGGTTCACAATCCTGTGGAATCCTGGCATAACTTTTTTTAGCTTCTAAGCTTCTCTATAACGCAATTTTCAAATGCATCACAGGCGCGAAGGGAACTGAGACGGCTGAAGGAAGAGGCTAGAAATAAACATGCTATTGCTGTCATTTGGGCTTACTGGCTTGGACTGAAGGTATTTCACGCATACATCCAAACCATCTTCACCATTACCCCGTAACCCTTGAATCTGATTAATCGTTAACCATGCCACTAATTCCATGTAGTGCATGAAGACTCCTGCTCCTCTTCCATATAAAAATAACTATATTGAATGCCCAGCATCATCTACGCATGCTTGCTTAATCTGACTCAGAACAAACAAAATATCTAAATTTAGAGATTTGTGGGGTTAAAAACCCCTGATTTTAATTTGGACATTATTAAATGCATGTTGTATAATTTAGATGCATGACTAGGTAGCATCTCTGTCGGAGCCCAAATACTTTATTGTTTCTGTGTGTATTTGAATAATTTGGTAAGTATATATTGCTTATTCAGTCACTTGAACTGTTAACGCAGTCCTAAAAATTGTAGGATTGTTAAATTTTTTTGTGAAAAATATATTTTGGTAAATGTTATACCCATCTTTAAATTTATTCCTATTTTAACTTAAAATCTTGGTCTTTAAAAAAAAAAAAAAAAAAAAAAAAGATCCACTCATTCCATAGCAATGTGTGCTCATGCTTTGGGAGCTAAGATTGTGGTTTTAAAAGACCGCTGCTCAAGTGAATGGGCACCCTGCATTTGTGTGTGGTGAGTAAAAGACCAACAGAGAGAAATAACATAGTTACATAGCTGATTTGCTTTTAATTACCTCACTTTTGAGAGGATAAGGGTCCATCAGCAAGAATTCCGCACACTATTTGCAAAGAGTTATTCAAGTTCAATGAAACCAGTCAACAAAATTCTGATTTCCTAGTAGCTGTAGTTATTTTATGAAGGCTTTTCAGTGTTCTCCTTGTGTACTCTTTACAAAAGAGTTTAAAATGGTTTTGAACAGTTTAATCACACCCCAAAAAAGTTAACATAGGCATAAAGTTTTTTCTCCATAAGTGTTGACATTCAAAAACAATACCTGTTTATTTGACCAAGAAAGTATATTATCTGGAAAAGGGTGGATTAGAACTCTAGAAAAAAGACGAGTTACCGTAATAGATATAGTAGATGAAGGTTGAACATTTATTTTTTTAGAATGGTAAGTATTCTGTTGGGATCTTGCAGAATGATCCATAATGTTGGAATGATCAATAATATGAATACATTTACTTCCCTGCATCCCATTGCTACGTTTCCAGTAGCTTAATAGATTGTTCAACTTGAAACTTCCAAGGACTTGAATCTTGACTCAAAAGCAATACACAGCTCAGTAAGCAAATCATTTAAAAGGGAAGGTAAATAAAAACTAAAGCAATGTTTGTTCATCAGGAAGACATATGCATATGCACAGTGGTAGATGGTAGTTAAAGGTTTCTCAGTGCTGAACAAGACTTTGATTGCACACATCTTCTGGATTCTGGGATTTCAATCTTAAATCCTTAAAAAAAAAAAAAAAAAAAATATATATATATATATATATATATATATATATATATATATATATATATATATATATATATATATATAAAAAATAAAAATCATTCTGGGCCTTTTCTATTTCAGGTGTTTCTTTATTTCTCTGTTATCTGTTATTCTGGAGTATTTCCTCTATTTGGGGAAGCACTTTTCTGGTCATTTTGCCTTCTGCTTTTGGCTGTGTTTCCATTGAATATCTAAACATTTTAGGCTCGAAGGGAATTGAAACGCTTGAAGGAAGAGGCTAGGCGTAAGCATGCAGTTGCAGTCATTTGGGCTTACTGGCTTGGACTAAAGGTATTTTCTCAACCCCTGTGAAATCAAGTGTCTCTAACCACCTGTGTGATTGTCTGGGTCTTGTCTGTCTGCTTTGGCTATTGATTTTTCTTTTTTAAGTAAATATTTTAAATGTGCTAGCTTTAGTAGTACTAAATACTTTATATCAGAAGTGTTTTTCAGATAGTTGTATAGAAGGGTAACGTTATTACCATAGGAGTACATATGAATACATGTTTCTTTGTTCTCTGACCACCATGGCCTTTCAGTGATAGAGTTGTGCACGGATTATGAATATATACTTGATAAATTCACTCAGGAAAGCTCGGGTGGCCTTTCAGAAAAAAAATGCAAGAATCCACTCTAATTCTTGCAACAACTGTCTACGAAGCTGTTCATTTGGAGATGTGTCTTCTTGACCACATCAGAGACTTGCAGTTTTGCAGTGTTCTCTGAATGGTAAAACTCTTAACGCACATGTTGTTGTCTTGCACAATGGTACCATGCTGCATTTTCTTCACATACATTTGAAGGGTGTCAGTTTTTTTTTTTCTTGACCCTATCTAGGATAAAAAGAAGGCAGAGGATATTTGCCTATAAAGGAAACTAAAACCTGGTGCCACTTGGTTTGATATTTTTTTTTTTTGTATCCCCTAATCTAACACTATTGAAGTGGTTACATAAGAGAAATATGCAGTTTTAGCAAGTTAAAAATGTAATTGGCCATAGGTGTTGCCATATTGAGATCTTCCCAGTGATCACGTATGCTAGCACATGCTTATATAGTTAATCCTGGAACATATTTTCCATTTAAGACTTGGACCAAATGTTCATTAGTAAGGCACAGCAAAAATATTAGAATATATTTAGAATATATTTCTCAACAGGTAGCTTTAAATTGCTATTGAAATGTGCCTTCTTCTCCTATGTAATATTTCCTCAAAACAATCAGAGCTTTTAATCATATCACAATTTTAATTGCATGATATAGCAACAATGGTGGTGTTTGAATCTTTTTAATTGAATGACAAATAGTAATCTATGTATTTGATGGATTGAATTATTCTTTAACATCCCATTACACAATCTGCCTGCCTAGTAATTATCTCAATTAAGTTAACTCTGCAATCTTGAAAAGTTCAAGTCGGTATGTATCATGTATTTGTTAATTATACACATACAATTTTGCCCCTTAAACAGAATTCACTTTTTTACTGTGAAGTGTCTACAGAAACTGCTTTATGCAGCTGATAGTTCATGAAGTATAAAAAGTATTCCTCTAGCCCTGTAGCATTTATTCTCTTGTGCAAGTCAAATTCTGTATTTGGTACTGCTGGTGATGTCTTTGGTTGATGCTTTAAATTTATATGTGGGAATAGTATTCCTTCAATAGGAAGGACACCAGGATTTGAAAGTATTATGATATATACTTAAAAACAATACTTTAATGGTTGAGTAACCACACAATGTACTCAACAGACCTCTGAATTTATATATCTATTTATTTTTCTTTTAATATATATATATATATATATATATATATATATATATATATATATATATATATATATATATATATATATATATATATATATATATATATATATATATATATATATATATATATATATATATGTATGTATATTCAGTCTCCGTGCTCTAGTTCCACCAAGACCAGAGGAAGCACTCTGACGGAACTTTGATCCTTCTCCAGCCAATATGTTCTCCATAAGATGGTGAATTATCATTAAGTTTGTAGGTCCATAACTCCTTAAAAAATAAAGTGTTAGTCTAAGCAGTGTAACCGCTGCATACTGGAACATCTCCAGGTTCTGAGCAAACCATTTTTTAGAAGTTTGTCAAAAAACAGGGTTCCCCAAGACCCAGAACTAGTAGATGATGCAAACTGCCTACTACCACCATAAATACAATATAAATAATTATGATGCTTAGACTAACACTTTATTTTTTAAGGAGTTATGGACCTACAAACAGGGGCGTATTAGCCGCGAGGCAAACAAGGCATTTGCCTTGGGCGGCATTTTCCAGGGGGCGGCAAAAAATGCCGCCCCCAAATGCCCAGGGCAAATGCCTTGTTAGCCTTGCGGCTAACTGGGCTGCCGGTCGGGCTGCTGGGCTGGTTGCTGGGCGGGCGGCTGGCGAGGTAGCTCTTCCTCTGAGCTGTCTGCTCATTTCCCTCGCGCGCCGCAGAGTGAGGCTGGGAGCCGGAAGATGACGTCATATTCCGGCTCCCAGCCTCACTCTGCGGCGCGCGAGGGAGCTGAGCAGACAGCTCAGAGGAAGAGCTCCCTCGCCAGCCGCCCGCCCGCCCAGCAACCAGCCCAGCAGCCCGACCGGCAGCCCCACTAGACCCCAGGGAGGTAAAGAAACCCCCCCCCCCCCAGCATTCCCAAAGGTAAGGAGGCTGGGGGGGGGTAGGTTAAATTAATGATATATTATATATATATATTATATATTATTTTATATATATATATATATACATATATATATATATATATATATATATATATATATATATATATATATATATATATATATATATATACATATATATATATATATATATATACATATATATATATATATATACATATATATATATTATATTATATATTATATTATATTATATTATTTATATATTATATATATTATATTATATATTATATTATATATATATTATATATATATTATATTATTTATATATTATATTATATATATATTATATTATATATTATATTATATATATATTATATATATATTATATATATATTATATATTATATTATATATATATTATATATCAGAGAGTGTATGTGTCTGACAGTGAGTGTGTGTCTGCTAGTGAGTGTGTGTGTGTGTGTGTCTGTTAGCTAGTGTATGCGTATCTGTCAGTGAATTTGTGTGTGTGTATGTGTATTTAGAAGGCGGAACGGGGGGGGAAGGGTTGGGTGGGGGGGCGCGCGCGGGTGGGGGGGGGGGGGCGCCTGAGTTTTGTCCTGCCTAGGGCAACACAAAACCAGGATACACCACTGCCTACAAACTTAATCATAATTCACCATCTTGTGAATTCTGCTGGAAACATCAAATGCCTTAATCTCATCGTTGGAGTATGTGTTCTGTAAATACCTATGAGAGGAAACTGACCTTTTTATAAGCGTGTTTTTCTTTAAACTGCATTGACAACATAAGACTAAAACGTCATGTCTTGAATGGCTGGATACATTGCATACAATAAGATAACTTTTCAGAGTTGTAACCTATCAAATTTTGCAATTTTTTCACGTTGAATTTTACTTTTGATTGCATTGAAAACGTATTTATTGCATTTCAGAATGCTGTACTTCTTTTATGTGCGTCATGTTATGTTATTTTCAGCTTGCTTTATGTGACATTTAATCTCTGGTATCCACTTGTATGATGTTTTATGTTTATACTAACTAATTTGTGTTCCTTTCATTTCTCACGTTATAGACAGTCATCATTTTCGTTGTCGTGAATATGGTTACTGTCCTTCCGCTCATTCCATGCCTGGTTCCATACACCCTTTAACAGTTTTCATTTGACTTGTTTTAGGTGCGTCGAGAGTACAGGAAGTTTTTCCGTGCTAATGCAGGAAAGAAGATATATGAATTCACAATTCAAAGAATAGTAAGTGAAGAAACTGGTACAATTAAAGGGACACTATAGTCACCAGAACAACTACAGCTTATTGTGTTTGTTCTGGTAAGTATAATCGTTCCCTTCAAGCTTTCTGCAGTAAACACTTTGTTTTCAGAGAAAAGGCAGTGTTACATTACAGCCTAGTGATACTTCGACTAGCCACTCCTCATATGGCTACTAGTGGTGCTTACTTGGGGGCAATGCTGCATAGTGTGTAGCACTGCCATTCAGTGTCTGCACCCTCTGCATGGAGACACTGAACTTTCCTCAGAGATGCTGATTGGCCATGGCTTTGTTTGGCTTATGCTGGCTGTGCCCCTGATCTGCCTCGACAGTCTCAGCTAATCCAATGATTTTGTATGTGAAAGCATTGTGATTGTCTTTAAACAACAGTTCTGATTATGTCAGCCAAGCAGGCAGAGTCTGCAGCAGCAGACTGGAATAAAAGTAAGGTTTTACTCTATTTATAGGGGCAAGGGGGCTATGTGGTGTTTTTAACACAATAGGGTCATGTTTTGTGTTCCTGATCCTATAGTGTTCCTTTAATTACCTTTTTTTGTATCTGTGCATCACTGTACACAAGGTAGTATAACAATATTACAGTGATTGTACGTTTGATTGGGCAGGCCCATCTTCACCCACTGTATGTCACACATGTATTGTTAGAATTAATAGTTTGTTTTCTTTACTGCTGTGGAATATATTAGTACTAGATAAATAGTTGTAATTATTGCCATGTACATTGTTGCCAATTGTGTCTGTTATGAAATTGCTGCTGTACTGTTTGTATTACTCATTCGTTTAGGGAATGAGCCTGCTGTGTAGACATGTTAAAATTGGGGTAATACAATTGAGTCGGATATAAGAGTTCTTAATAAAGCACCAGCTTACTCTGGCTATAAGTATTTGTGATGAGAAAAGGTTGACATTCAGGAAGTGACTGGTTCGGATCCAGCAAGCTTTGCTGTCACAATGTTGGTTCAAAGGACTGGACTCTTAATGCAGCAGTAAACTCGCATACACACTACTGCTTGTAAAACAATGGTTACCCTTGGGTATATAGTTCCCAATGGACTTAATGGTAACATGGCAACATTTTGCGTGTGTGTGAGAGCTAGGGGGGGGGGGCAAATGTGAACTGAGGATAGGCACAGATTATGAGGTCATTGGCATTGGGAAGGTACTGGTAGTTTCTATTAAATGGTTTTCTAAAGTATGGGGAGCATCATAGATTTTCTATTGGTTTTTTGTTTTTTGTTTTTTAGTTTAGAATTATGTGGTGGTTATCCAACATTTTTGTGCACTTAAATAGACCGCTATTTTAGTTCATAAAATAATGTGCAAACTAGGGGGAAAACTCTGGTCATTGACCAAACTTTCATTTATTCATAAATATGCAACATGTTCAGATGTGCATTTCAGCACATTTTATTCCTAAATGAGGAGTAACCAATGGAATATCTTTGTTATTTCTTGTTCACAGATACAAAAGTACTTTTTGGAGTTGAGGAATAAAGTTCCATCATTATCACCAATAGACAACAATTGGCCAGCGAGACCTTTCCTCTTCTTGGACACTACTCACAAGGAAATGAAGAGGATTTTCCATCTGTGGAGGGTAAGGTTTTGATTTAGCTCTTGAAAACTATAATCATCTGTTTCTAACGTTTCCAGTGTGTGTCCCTGTTTATTAGATCTTAAATAAGAAAATATGTATTTCCAGCATTGGACAGTAAAAGAGGTGTGCAAGCCACCTAATCATTGCCAAGATTTTTTTGCTGGCTCCAAGTCAGCAGCAAGCCACAAGTGAGAATTGCATTTGTCAGCACCATTATCTTAACGCCATCTGCAAGTACAGGGCTGATGTTGGTCATTCTTTTTTCCACTTTACTGGATTTCCTTGTGGCCCTCAATAATGCAACCTTTTTAATCAAATCAAATGCAGACCGTTCTCTGAATCTTTCCCTTAGTTATCTGTCTTCAACTTGCTTGGTTTACTGTTATATCTAAATTGTGTTCCAAGTTACACTGTGCAACAGTCTGTGTGTATGTGTATAAGGTTTTTATTGATTTTTCAAAATACGGTAATACATATGTAAACTGACATACATCCACTACAGACTGCGGTTAAAAATGGTTGACTCAAGGCTTGTGAAAACAGACAGAACCTCATTATGTGCCAGTGATTATAGGCAGTTGTTTAGCCCAAGTGGCATGGATTAGACATGGAGCATCAAATGCAGTGACATTAGAAAAATACATTATTACATATGGGGTCCAGTACCAGGAGCATACTTGACATGATTCTTTTATTATAAGGCATTTGGTTATCAAGGACATTATGGCTATCAGTTATGTTTGCAAAGCTTCCTTGCAAGTACCTAAGATAACCTGGTGACGCTGGACTGAGAGGAATTGTGGTCTTTCAGCATCCAGACAGCTGGCATTAGCCCCCAGGTTATCAGTTATAACAGTCGCTGTAGGGAGTCAGGTTAATAGGCAAAAGTCAGCCGCTGTGCTGAAAAAACAGTATAGACCAGTAGTCAATCTCAGTGGTCCCCGACCCAGTCCTCATGGACCACCAACAGTCCAGGATTTCCCTTTTTTATTTAAATGGAGATGCTGATAAACCTGGACTTTTGGTGGTCCATGAATACATTGTTGTGGACCACTGGTCTATCCTATTTCCCAAAGGGAGATTAAATGTCTTGATACCCTGCTTCCAAAATAATGTGGCTGTGTCTTTGACCATGTTGAGGATGCAAATTATTTTTTATTTACCTTTTTCTTTCTTTTTTTTTTTTACACCTGGAGGTGGTATGGTGCAGGGCTAAATAATTGGGAGCAATCCTAAAATGTCTACAATGCCTAAATACAATACCATGGACATACTTGAAAATGAGAGAAATCTCAATGTATCCTTCCTGGTAAAATATTTTATAAATAAATATTTTCCTAGAATGGTTTGATCAGAGAACAGCCCCACCGGTTATTTAGGAAGATGGCAGGGAAGGAGTGGCAGCGCCAGCCACATGGACAGAAACCTACAGGGAGTGCAGAATTATTAGGCAAGTTGTATTTTTGAGGATTAATTTTATTATTGAACAACAACCATGTTCTCAATGAACCCAAAAAACTCATTAATATCAAAGCTGAATATTTTTGGAAGTAGTTTTTAGTTTGTTTTTAGTTATAGCTATTTTAGGGGGATATCTGTGTGTGCAGGTGACTATTACTGTGCATAATTATTAGGCAACTTAACAAAAAACAAATATATACCCATTTCAATTATTTATTTTTACCAGTGAAACCAATATAACATCTCAACATTCACAAATATACATTTCTGACATTCAAAAACATAACAAAAACAAATCAGTGACCAATATAGCCACCTTTCTTTGCAAGGACACTCAAAAGCCTGCCATCCATGGATTCTGTCAGTGTTTCGATCTGTTCACCATCAACATTGCGTGCAGCAGCAACCACAGCCTCCCAGACACTGTTCAGAGAGGTGTACTGTTTTCCCTCCTTGTAAATCTCACATTTGTTGATGGACCACAGGTCCTCAATGGGGTTCAGATCAGGTGAACAAGGAGGCCATGTCATTAGATTTTCTTCTTTTATACCCTTTCTTGCCAGCCACGCTGTGGAGTACTTGAACGCGTGTGATGGAGCTTGTCCTGCATGAAAATCATGTTTTTCTTGAAGGATGCAGACTTCTTCCTGTACCACTGCTTGAAGAAGGTGTCTTCCAGAAACTGGGAGTTGATCTTGACTCCATCCTCAACCCGAAAAGGCCCCACAAGCTCATCTTTGATGATACCAGCCCAAACCAGTACTCCACCTCCACCTTGCTGGCGTCTGAGTCGGACTGGAGCTCTCTGCCCTTTACCAATCCATCCATCTGGCCCATCAAGACTCACTCTCATTTCATCAGTCCATAAAACCTTAGAAAAATCAGTCTTGAGATATTTCTTGGCCCAGTCTTGACGTTTCAGCTTGTGTGTCTTGTTCAGTGGTGGTCGTCTTTCAGCCTTTCTTACCTTGGCCATGTCTCTGAGTATTGCACACCTTGTGCTTTCGGGCACTCCAGTGATGTTGCAGCTCTGAAATATGGCCAAACTGGTGGCAAGTGGCATCTTGGCAGCTGCACGCTTGACTTTTCTCAGTTCATGGGCAGTTATTTTGCGCCTTGGTTTCTCCACACGCTTCTTGCGACCCTGTTGACTATTTTGAATGAAACGCTTGATTGTTCGATGATCACGCTTCAGAAGCTTTGCAATTTTAAGAGTGCTGCATCCCTGCAAGATATCTCACTATTTTTAACTTTTCTGAGCCTGTCAAGTCCTTCTTTTGACCCATTTTGCCAAAGGAAAGGAGGTTGCCTAATAATTATGCACACCTGATATAGGGTGTTGATGTCATTAGACCACACCCCTTCTCATTACAGAGATGCACATCACCTAATATGCTTAATTGGTAGTAGGCTTTCGAGCCTATACAGCTTGGAGTAAGACAACATGCATGAAGAGGATGATGTGGTCAAAATACTCATTTGCCTAATAATTCTGCACGCAGTGTATAGGCAGTTTCTTCTGTTTTACTGACCAGAGCACAGTGGTGCACCAGGTCACATATCTTGTGCCACTTGTTAGGGCTAAAAGTTTCAGCAAGCACAGTTCCCCATGTATCAATGAATGGGTTTGGGGTGGAATTCTGGATTGTCACTAAATAGTGTGACATGAAAAATTTCAGCAATGGCTTTATTCTCTCCTAGGGAAATGCATGTGACATCAGTGGTGGGTGATCAATTTAAAATAAAGTCTAATATCAGAATATGATTCTGCCCTCTGATAATTTGGCCATGCCCATTTAACTCCATGCAGTTAGCTTTTAACCCAGTTATCATTCCCTGTTTAGCACCTTAAAACCTTGGGTACACTAGTTTGTGAAAAATTACTACTCTTAACACATTTATCTTTGGACCTAAACACGGTAGATTATTTTTTCTTTGCATCAAAAAAAAAAGTAAAGCAGAACACGCATGACTGATTTGTAGTACAGGAGGTTGAAACAAAACAGATTATAATCAATTGCTGCTATAAAACACCACAAATGGAGGGCTCTGAAATATACAACATTTAGAATGCAAAGATCGAAAATGGCAAAAAAATAAGGGATAGGAGAAACTGCAAGCAGATAAAAATATAAGTTTGCACACAAAGATATAGAAATCAAATTATTTCGTTGCAAGATCAACAACTTGGACCAGTGGTGTATCCTGGTTTTGTGCTGCCCTAGGCAGGACAAAACTCAGGCGCCCCTCCTCTATCCAACCCTTCCCCCCGTCCCGCCTTCTAAATACACACACACACACACATTCACTGACAGATATGTATACATTAGCTAACAGACAAACACACAGTCAGGCACACACACACTCAGACACACACTGTAACAGACACACACTAACAGACAGTCAGACACACACTAACAGACACACACTAACAGACAGTCACACACACACACACACACACACTAACAGACAGTCAGACACACACGCACTGACACTCACACACGCACTGACACTCACACACGCACTGTCACACTAACAGACACACTCACACTAACAGACACACTCACACTAACAGACACACTCACACTAACAGACACACTCACATTAACACATTTTTTTTAAAATTTAACCCCCCCCCAGCCTCCTTACCTTTGGGAATGCTGGGGGGGGGTTCTCTTTCTCCCTTGGGTCTAATGGGGCTGCTGGGCGGGCGGGCGGCGCTGGTGGGCTGTCTGCTGGTCGGGCGGCACTGGCGAGGGAGCACTTCCTCTGAGCTGTCTGCTCAGCTCCCTCGCTAGCCGCAGAGTGAGGCTGGGAGCCAGAATATGACGTCATATTCAGGCTCCCAGCCTCACTCTGCGGCGCGCGAGGGAGCTGAGCAGACAGCTCAGAGGAAGTGTTCCCTCGCCCGCCGCCCGCCCAGCATGTCAGTTAGCCGTGAGGCTAACAAGACATTTGCCCTGGGCGTTTGGGGGCAGCTTTTTTTGCCGCCCCCTGGAAAATGCCGCCCAAGGCAAATGCCTTGTTTGCCTGGCGGCTAAAACGTCCCTGACTTGGACAGCAACATAAAATGGTTATCCAAACCAGGAAAAAAATAAAGGGAACACAAAAATAACACATCCTAGATCTGAATGAATTAAATATTCTTCTGAAATACTTTGTTCTTTACATAGTTGAATGTGCTGACAACAAAATCACACAAAAATTAAAAAATGGGAATCAAATTTTTCAACCCATGGGGGTCTGGATTTGAAGTCACACTCAAAATTAAAGTGGAAAAACACACTACAGGCTGTGACGGTACAATCCGTTACTCCGTCAAGCATTCCCTTCTTCGCATAAAATAACACCAGCAAGTAATCCACAGAGTAATAAACTGCTGGTATCGCCAAATAATCCACACATGAGCCAAGGCTTAATGCTGGAACAAGACTGATTTACTGGCACACAGAACTCACAATTTATGCAACACAAAACTCCTCCTCTGGGCCAGGATAGATAATTGAGTTTTAGCAATACACATAGCTCAATTATCTGCTGGCCAGAACATTTACAGTGTAACATACTTTTTACCTAACATTCATAACTCTAAAACCATACATCACATTCACATACAAATTACATATTCACAATCAATCCATTCAGGGGAACAACATATTAAAAAATGGCATGAATCAGACCAGGGGTTCAGAAGTTAGTAAAAGTATATTTTGGTCCCTGGCTGGCAGCATGGCAATCTGGTTTAAGCAGGTTTTACAGAGGCCTCTATCCTGGAGACAAAGGGGAAAGTAATCCAATTATCCAGGGCTAGAGGCAGACTCAATTGAGCACATGGTTGCAAAAAGACATAAAACACTGATATATCTTTATTTTTGTTGTGCATGGTTTGACAAAATGATATACGCTGCCACAAGAGCAAACATAATCACAGTAATATCACAGATTCATACATATGTGGCATTGAGGTGAAAGCACATTTTGTAAGCATTTTTAACGTGGTAAGACTATCTAGTGATATATGACATGCAAGTATCAGCGTTAGTAGGTATACGAATAGAAAAATTATAATGTTTATAAACGTCAGAGCAAAATATATAATAACATGCTACTAGGCTGGTTATGTTAGTTATGCTAATCCAGTTGTGCACATTTTTAAACTACTTATAGAGAGGTTGATCATGGTGAAAACATGCAGTGTGCATATGTCTGATATCTCTAAGAAAATGTGTCATCTGGGTAAGTTAAGTGATCAGCGTTTACCTATGCTTAGGTAACTGCGCTAGTGCACAACTTAGGGAGACATTATGAACAGTGTTAATTAACAGCATGCAGTATTAACTTCAATAGGCTATATTAGCTGATTGTTAAATATGAGTAATTCTCTTTTTTTCTCGACTCACATTGGATAACAATATTTGTTCTTGAAGCGTCAATTTTGAAAAGGTATCATTTAAACAGAACATTGAGGCATGAGAGTATACATCAGAAGCGGGTTGTGTCTGCATTTGTGGTGCCTGTTAGAGTGTCAGTGAGTAGAGGTATGTTCATTATATTTGAAAACAAGGAATCATTTAAGTTTATATCTATAGGGGAACATATATGAATGGTAGGTTGCCAGGCATGCAGGCTAGTTGGCATGGGAATGGCCAGTAGCAAGCTGTCTGGGGACACAACCAGAGGGTGTGAGATGGCATAGTGACAGTCTGATATTTAATGTGAGAGTCTCGTGTAGGTTGTTCTGCTCATCACAAAAATTACAAAAAGGATTAGTCCAGGAGAGTCAGTAGGGCCATATTGCCGGGTGAACTGAGAATCTGTGGTGATGTTTAGGCCTCAGTTTGTAGAGATGTCTGTGTTCAGCCGATGCCTGCTCTGCTGAGCTGCTGGCATTGTGTATGAGTCTCTTGGGTGCCTGGTGTACCTGTGCAGCAGGGTAAATACCCCTTCAGGGTTTTTCCTCCGATGGGTCGTGGCTGTGCTCTCTGTCTGTTCCGTCTGCCAGTAAGTGGTCTCGCTGTGATTAGGTCCGGTGCCACGCGGTGGTGAGTGGGTAAGTGAATTTGGGTGCCCAAGTTGGGGTGAGTTGTCACCGTCTTAGTCGCTTGTTTTTGCTTGAGTGGGCGAACGCCCGCTTGGAGTACCTGTAGTGGAGCGCCATAATAGCGTCGGCGGGTCAGCGGTCGAACCCATATGGTCACCGCCCGTGCCGCTTGAAAACTGGGCATGCCCCTGCTGCGCTGTAGCTTGTAGAAGGCCGAGCAAAGCCTGTCGAGGGCCTCTAGGGAGGAGGGCTGCACACCCTTGCTCGTGGTTCCCCTCTGTGATTCATGATGGGCGGCCATCTTGGATACGATCCGCCTGCCTGCTCCTTGCTGCTACCAGTTGTGAGTGCTTGGGTCTGGTCAGCCTGCTTGGTCCGTCCAGCTAGTAGGACCGGGATATCCCCCACCGGTCCAAGAGGGGGGGGTTTGGAAACCTGCTTCGTCACGAGGGGATCCGGTGCCGAAGAGAGCGGCCGCCTCTCCCCAGCTCCGGTCTCCGTAGGCCGCGTTTGCCGTCCCGGTTTTCCGGCTCCTACGAGCACAGAAAAAGGTCTCGTTGTACCCAGAGGTGCACCCCGACTTGGGTGTTGCACCCTGGTGGTTCTTTGGGCTATTCCGCCCACGATTTTGCAGGTTTTCTGGCCCGGGATGCAGGAGCTCGAGTCCCCTGCGTCTGCTTAGGTCGACGGCCAGGCTCCGCCCCCATAAAACACTTTAAAATACATAAAGTCCCCTTTTACACATAACACACAGACATTTCACATATCCCCAGATAGCTGGGATCTGAACGCACAAAACTACCGAATAGCGCTCAGATCCTATTCACACAGTTCAATTGCCATGGAGCTAAAGTCTTTCCCATAGTCTTTCATTATATGAATAGGCTCCATGGCATAGCTATCTGGGGGTATCACCGCTCACACAGGGCAAGTCCGAATGGCCCCACTGTGTTTAAAGGGCCAGAATGAGTGACATGCACTCTGTTAGGGCCGAATACTGTTTTTAAAGGGCCCAATCTCCCAGGGCCATAGTCCAAAGGCAGGAGGCGGGCAGCCAGGCTTCTCCAATGCAATGTGGCGAGATTGCTCTCGTCACACAGGCTGATCCAACTTTGATGTAATGTCCTTCAAACAAGTCAAAATGAGGCTCAGTAGTGTGTGTGGCCTCCACGTGCCTGTATGACCTCCCTACAATGCCTGTGCATCATCCTGATGAGGTGGCGGATGGTCTCCTGAGGGATCTCCTCCCAGACCTGGACTAAAGCATCTGCCAACTCCTAGACAGTCTGTGGAAAAACATGATGTTGGTGGATGGAGCGAGACATGATGTCCCAGATGTGCTCAATTGGATTCAGGTCTGGGGAACTGCTGACACAGTCCAGCCACATGAGGTCTAGCATTGTCTTGCATTAGGAGGAACCCAGGGCCAACCGCACCAGCATATGGTCTCACAAGGGGTCTGAGGAGGTCATCTCTGTACCTAATGGCAGTCAGGCTACCTCTGGCGAGCACATGGAGGGCTGTGCGGCCCCCCAAAAAAATGCCACCCCACACCATTACTGACACACTGCCAAACCGGTCATGCTGGAGGATGTTGCAGGCAGCAGAACGTTCTCCACGGTGTCTCCAGACTCTGTCACGGCTGTCACATGTGCTCCGTGTGAACCTGCTTTCATCTGTGAAGAGCACAGGGTGCCAGCGGTGAATTTGCCAATCTTGATGTTCTCTGGCAAAAGCCAAATGTTCTGCACGGTGTTGGGCTGTAAGCACAACCCCCACCTGTGGACGTCGGGTCCTCATACCATGCTCATGGAGTCTTTCTGACCGTTTGAGCAGACACATGCACATTTGTGGCCTGCTGGAGGTCATTTTGCAGGGCTCTGGCAGTGCTCCTCCTGTTCCTCCTTGCACAAAGGCAGTGGTAGCGGTCCTGCTGCTGGGTTGTTGCCCTCCTACGGCCTCCTCCATCGAGCGCTTTTCTTTTTATTTTCACTTTGGGTAGCACTTAGGTAGTCAGTATGTTGGTATAAGTTAGTTAGTTTACCAGTTGTTTAGGGTTTCTAGATAGGCAGTCTTAGACCTTTTCTGGACCTTATATTTAGGGCTATTTATTCAGGACCCTTTTGTCCGTAGGACTTATAGTCTGCCTATGAGAGAGGGAGTTTTTCATATTGCCTTTTTTTTGGGTTATCAGCTCCTATTTTTGCTTTTACCTAGGAAGCTGTGGGTGGTATAAGGTGGAGAGGGGTTCTCTCTTTTTTTTTTTTGCTCCCTTCCTCCTACCCTTTCTATCCCTTTACCCATTGTTATATGCAACTTCCCTCTCTTCTTTCTGTTTATTCCTTTTATTGTACTATACTATATACATCTCTTTTTTTCTGTATCCAGAGCTACTTCCTTTGGGATCCCCTTGTTTCAAGGGTCTCCTTTGCTGTAGTCTAGTGTGAATTGTTGGTAATGCAATGTGAATCTCAAAATGTTAGGCCAAAATAGCGGAGTTAGTAAAATGAAAGTTTGTTTTCAGTTTGGCTATTTTCGCTTAAAATGTAAAATTCACGGGGTTCGTTATAGAAGTTGCTCTATATAAACGTGTATGGTTCGAGAAAGCAGATTTCCTCTTGTGTCGTTAAATGCCTCTTGATGGAACTGGATGTAAGGTAGGGAAAGTGAGCTTTTTACACTCTAAACTATGCAAAGGGAACATATATATATATGGTGCTTGGATTGCACCTCTATGTTTATGCCGTTATTATTATTTTTAATTTGTATTTTGTTGTAGTTTGCACATGCAAGTTACAAATGTTCCCAGTATGAGATAGGTAAGAGAGTAAAACAGTGGTTACATGGTTTAAATGAGGCAATACATACATTATGTCACCTAAGGTAAGTATGGCCTATTGGTGCATGAGAGATTTGTGTCATGGGCTATTTCTGCTCCTGATTGTTTATATAGTCCTCTGCTAATTGGGTGTATGTATAGGTTTAGACTGTCATTAATTTAGAAACTGTGGAACTTGGGAAACTTAGAGCATATTAAACTTTATAGAGAGGTTGCAGTGCCCCAGGGAAGGGTTCTTATACAGGGTTCTTTGCTAACTTATGTGGTCTATGGGTCATTGGGTGGGTAAGAAACTCTCCAGTGGTTTCTCTAGTGTGAGCTCCCTGGGCTATCCAGGAAGTGTTGCTACTGGTGCCGTAGTACTATAGGGGGTCAGCATTGTGGAGCAGTGGGTAATAGATTTAGCCGCTGGAGGAATGTCGTCTGGTCTCCAGAACTGCTAGGGAGCCCTTTATTCCCCATCTGTATTTAATTGCGGAGTCTCGCAGCCGTCGTGCAATAGGTGCTAGCTGCCTCCTCGCCATCAGCACACTGAATGGGAGGTCTCTGTAAATGGCAATGGTGCACTCCTCAAAGTGGATGTCTCCTAGCTCTCTCGAGCGGGACATTATGATGGATCGAGCTGCAATGTCCTTAGTCACTGCTATAATGTCTCTTGGTGCAGCTGCAGCTTTACGGATCCGGAATGCTGAAGTGATCATACCAGAGTCTGCAACTCTCTTTGCGCCCATGGAGGTCAGCAGTCTCTGGAGCAAGGGTAATAGGGCATCTCCCGCTATTTGTTCTGGCACCCCTCTAAGGCAGATATTCTTCCTCCTGTGCCGGGATTCCAGTGCAGTCACAGTCCTGTTTAGTCTCTGGACATGTTGGGCGAGGTCCTGGGTCTCATCTTGGGTGGTCCGCAGCTGCTGTTCTCTGGCTACTTCCCTGGACTCCACCTCGTTGACCCTCTGGGACAGGGATCCCAGCTCTGCTTGAGTAGCGTGCAGGTCTGCTTTCCATACCCATCTCATTTCCAGCAAGAGGTCTTTGATATCCCATTTTGTTGTTGGCGACAAGTCTTTGTCTGATTCAGACTAATTATAGGGACCGGGCTTTGGCGGGGAGGTGAGAGCCTCTTCTTCGTCTCGGGATGCCTCGGAGGCAGTCTCCTCACTCAGCTCCGCCGGCGCCATCTTTGGTGCAACTCGTGGGGTAGGCCTGTTGAATGACAGCCTGATATCAGGCATTTTTGGTACCTCCGGAATGTGGAAATTTTCAGTTTTTCCGCCGCATAATTTCGGGTGTCTGCTGTTCTTTAGTTTCTTTTCGTGGAGCTCCACACACGTCCGTCTAGTCTGCTTGGTAGCCACGCCCCTATGCCATTATTTTGACATGGTGTTCCTCAGACAATGTTTGTTAGAGAGAAAAAAACTCAATCCTTAAATGTTTTTTCCCCTCTAATAGTTTTTCAGATTGTTGGATGGGTTAGACTAGTGCTCTCAGCCATTTACTGCTATCCAAGTTGGATGAAATTGATGATAATTTTGTGGAAATATCAATGCCACATTTACATGTTACAAATAATGGGGCTCTTTACAGCACCCAGACAGTTTTGGGGTAATGCCAAGAGACTCTAAGCAACAAAACTCACTGTAGTGGTTGTTACCTGGATTGACTTTATGACAGTTTTGGAAATGATATGGTTTTTTTTCCCTTTTTATTTTTTTAAATTTATATTTTTTTTTTACATTCCAGGAACAAATGAGCATTTAGGAAAATTGCTTCTCTCCGGCATTTCAAAGATTGCACGTGTGCTTTTAAATGTTGGATTCCTCTGTGACATGCAAATAATGTGTATTTTTGAATTTTGTGAAATGCTTATGTAGGAATCACTTTATGCACTTTCTGTATAGTCTTTTCATGGTTACATTATTTCCCATATGCCGCTTTCTTAAATCGCTTGAAAATATTAATGTGATTAAACTACTTGTTATGGTGTACAAATGCATACATAGTGTAGTGTAATAGTGTATGCATTTGTCTCTTCTCATTCACACAGACATCATTGTCTCTGAGCTGTTGCTGCTGTATTGGGTTAGGATGTATCAGTATTGTGGAAAGAATCCTTCAAAGAGGAATTGGCAAAGTTCCATCACGTTTGTGATGATAAACTTCCTATTCTGGTTTGTAACTGCTGTGAAGATGTGCAATGTAATTTAACATTCTAGATGACTAGACTCCTTTAACCTCTGTTTAATTGCAGTTTTTACTGTGAGCACAAATATGGTTGGACGCACGCAGTCAGTTGTAATATTTTTCTTTAGTTACAACTTATTCCAGTGGTGGCTGGTAAAGTTTTTAGATGGTGGGGTTACAAATTCCACCCACAGCATTTGACCCCACCCCCTCTCTGGAAACTACACATCCTGATATATTGGACACCTAAAATATTATAATATAAAATTATTCAAATTGACATCACACAAATCCAGTTTCTCAACAAAAAAAAAAGTAGAGGATACAGGACAATGCTGAACAGAACTGTACTGAAAACATGGCATGGTCTGGCAGCATGTGTAAACAGATACAGTTTGGTAGATCTTGGGGAAGCCTTTAAAGAAGCAAAACTATGCTGGGATTTAAGGAACACATTTTAATCCGATACAAAGATGACTTGATAGAGGCATTTTTAGAAGGCACACGCTGTCCCTATTAGATGATGTGACCAGAAGTAACACGCAGTTACTAGTATTGAAACCGAGCTTACTGTGTTCTCCTGTAGCGTAGTGGTTAAAGTACGGTACGTCTTTTTATTTATTTATTTTTTGTGCTGCCTAGCTGGGTATATATCTTGTTGGTAAAAATCAGAGAAATCCATATGCATAGATGTTACATGCAGTGCATATATTATTTTACATGGATTAGCACATAAGATGGTAAAATGTTTCACTCTTGCTCACTTCACATAAACTCAGGAAGAGAAATTAATGTAGTTTGTCAGAGTTTAAAAAGGGCATTAAGTAACTATATTAGTACACTGTATATTTGATAACTGCATGTCACTTGTGAAAACAATGAACAGGTAAAACAAAACAATGCAGGGATTTAAATCGCAACCCCAGACTCTGATGAGTACAGAATGAGCTTTGCATTAGAAACTCACTGCACTGCCTCTAGGATACCTTATCAACAACACATTTCAATGTGTTTTAGACCTTTGAACGATAGTGGGCATATCTTAGGTGCTCTTATTGGAAAGATTTTAAAAATGACCTAAATTCTACAACTGATTAGTTGTCCTCAACATCTTGTCCAGACCGCCATGATAGAAACCTAGAATGTGACGGCAGATAAGAACCATTCGGCCCATCTAGTCTACCAAATTTTCTAAATACTTAAATTAGTCCCTGGTCTTATATTATATCTAGGATAGCCTTATGCCCATCCCACTCATGCTTAAACTCCGTGTTAACCTCTACCACTTCAGCTGGAAGGCTATTCCATGCAGCCACTACCCTCTCACTAAAGTAATACTTCCTGATATTATTTTTAAACCTTTGCCCCTCAAATGTAGGACTATGTCCTCTTATTGTGGTAGTTCTCCTTCTTTTAAATATAGTCTCCTCCTTTACTGTGTTGATTCGTTTTATGTATTTAAACGTTTCTGTAATATCCCCCCGTGTTGTCTTTCCTCTAAGCTATACATATTAAGATACTTTTAACTTTTGATTAGCCGTGAATTAGTCTGTGCTGTAGTTGAAGAAGGGGGGGGGGGGGGGGAATTATAGCACTGAAGTGCTCTACAGTGTATGTTCACCATATATAATGGAAATTTGCAAGTTAATCCTTTCCGAAAGGGAAACTATGTCCGTAATTAACTATTTTATAAATGTCAATATCCAGTTTTTTTTCTGACTGTTATATGATGTGTTGCAGCCTTAAATGAGCCTCCACTGATGTACATGAACATAAACAAATGATCAGTATTCATTGTCGGAACACAAGAGTGTGGTCGGTGACGAAAACTGATGACTTAAAAAGTCATCTGAAGAACCCCCTGATTTTTTTTCTTTGACATGTTATTTGAAGAATTACATTTTGAAAGATGCCCATTAAACATGATTAGTCTCAACCAATCTTTTCACTGCAAACAATTCTGCCACCAATCCATGCCTCTACACTCTCCTGTGAATCCACTGCCATTATACCAATTGGAAATGGAAATAAGAGCACTCCGTCTGTCTACAGTAGGAAAGCTCCTAGGCATATATATTAGACTAACTAATATAAAACTACATTGTTTGTAATATATAGACTTTGTTTCCAACATATTAACCCGTTCCTTAGTAGGAATATACAATAGACAAGAGGTCACCCTCTGAAATTGAAGAAAGCCATTTTTACTTACAGCTGAGATAAGGGTTTTTTTTTACAGTAAGAACAATAAAGATGTGGAATTCTCTTCCTAAAAAGGTTCTTATCAGATTCTATAGATTTTTTTTTTTTTTTTAAACAGAATATTAAAGGATATACTTGATATGTATGTAAACAGGTTGTTGATCCAAGGAGACATCTGATTGCCATTATGGAGTCAAGAAGGAATTTTTCAAAATAGTGTTGCATAATTGGAAATGGGTTTCAAGGTTGAAGTTGATAGACCTTAGTCTTTTTTTTTTTTTCAACTTAGACTACTATGTAACCCTATTTTCGTAATTGACAACAGTTTTTTTTGTTTTTTTAATCAATGCAGAGATATTACAGGACACAATAGGAGAGCATTAATGACTTTAGTTCATGCACTTTACACTATTTAGCTTTTTTAAGTTGTAGGTTTAACTGTACAGTGTGATATTTATTTACCTCGCAACAGTCCTGGATTCAGGAGGACAGTACCATATTAGAGACTATGTCCCAGGTATTTTTCTATTGCACTCAGTGGTTACTTTCTCGGGTGTCCCAAAAGTCCTTACACAATGCAAACTGAATGCAAAACCCACAGAGGGTTTGCAGTGCTCTGAGCATGGCCAGTGTTTTTCAAATCCCTTTACCAACAATATCACAAGCCAACTTTAGCTTTTGGTCTCAGATTTTTCACTGTAGAGGTGGTCATCTTAAAATTTCATAACCCTTTTCACATCCTTATTGATAACTATTGTTAGGAAAAACATGCATAGGCATAGAGAATGGAGTGTCAGCGGGTGATGGTTTGGGGAGTTGCAACATATGATTCGTAGGCAATTTTTTTTTTGAGGTTTATATAAATTGTCTTGGGACAAAAATTACATAGATTATCAGTTGACATTAATACCAATAGTTTTGCCTGTCTGAAAACTTTGTGGTGTACGGTGATCATTCATGATTTACTGCAACCATTAGATGTTCTATAATAATATTTGTAGCTTGGTTTAAGGATTGGAGTAACGTTTTGATTGTTATTTCCCCAGTGTAAAAAGTACAGGGACCAATTCACAGAGCAAAAGAAATTCATTTATGATGAAAAACTGGAAGCCAGTGAGCTCTTCAAGGACAAGAAGTCCTTATATCCAGCCAGGTAAACCTTTTTTTTTTTTGTTTCCCCTTGTTCTCCCCTTACATTTTATATTATGTATTATTACATATTAGACATGTTATGTTAATATGTAAAATATGAAAAACTTAGTTACATTTCTGGAGCCCTTATACTGTGTGTGTGTGTGTGTGTATGTATGTATATATATATATATATATATATATATATATATATATATATATTAACTATACACCATACACAAACTGCAGTCATCTAATGTACATGAGGAATCTTCACGTATTATGGCTAGGAAACCTCAGAGCATTTCAACATACCTTGAATCTCCAGTAGAAAGATTAGGGGATGAATGGTAGTTAGTAGAATTTAGGAAGCCTGTTCGTATTTCCCATATTAATATTGGAATGGCTTTCTGCTCCAATACATTTTGCTGTAACCTGTGTTTCCAACTTCATTTTGAGAAGTAGGGAAGGGAGATTAGATTCTCAGGCCAAACGTGAGGGCTACAGAAGACCATATTATCCGAGTAGCAGTAACTGGAAGTACAGGAAAATAACTTACTAGGTAATGATTGTGACTGAAAGACATTTTCTTTAGAAAATAATTACATTGAAAAATACTTATTACTACATACTTGGAAATGTAGAGAGTAGCATGTACTTCAGAGAGGAACTACTCATATGCCATCTTCTTATTGTTGATTTGAGAAATGCAAATTTTCACTTGAAATCAGGAGAGGAAACCTAGTTAAATATGAGGAGAGAATTAATGTGTGTGTGTGTATATAAATATAATTTTTCTTTATATTTTTTTCTTTGTATTTTTTTAGCAATCTTAACTTTATTAATTTTTTTTTTTCTGTAACACTGTAACATTTTGAGTGGGTAGTTGTTGGCTTCTATAGCTAGACTAGAGACTCCGGAAACTTGAATATGTATTGGGAATGTGTACAGTATGGAGACAGCTGTCTAACATCACTTGCCACAACAGAAAAAAATCTGAAATAGTTGGAATATTTTGTATACTAGGTCACAGCAAGGCAGCCACTCAATTTTAAAGCTTTGTACTTAATTACTGTCTAGGGCACCTATGTGTCCTCTGACAATACATGCTTGCTGTGCTAAAGACATTAATGCTGCTAATTGGTAATTGTTCTCTTGGAATAGCTGTAGTCTCCTATTCAGTCGCCTATTGTATGTGTGCTTTTTGTTTTTTGTGTACTACCATTTTTATTTTTTAATACTTGGTATTTTGATGTTTAATAAAACATACGCTTGTTGCCTATCCATTGGTCTCAGCAGATCTAATCTCTCACACACATTTAGATTGTAAAAATCCACTGTTTTTTTGTTGACTATTTTTCCTTTTAAAACGGACAAGTCCACTTATTGGACTTACGGTTCATCAAACATCACTAAGGTTCATTGACCAGTGTAAGCAGGAATTGTAGAGTAATAAATTGTAACAATGCAAACAAAAATAATTCATGTAATACATATTATTGCATAATGTTCTGGGATTACCGTAATAATGTGTTTTTTTTTGGTTTTGTTTTTGGCAAAATTGACGCTGTTATTATTTTAGTGTTGGGCAACCATTCCATGGAGATTACTTAGAAATAAGCAAGAATCCCAAATATAAGAAGCTAAGTGAATCAATAGAAGAAAAGATCATAATTGCTGACACTGTGAATAAGATAAACAGAGCCAATGGGAAGGTATAGTACATCCACTTTATTGCTAAATGCTTTTAGTGATATGTTAATGGTTAATTTCTACTCTCCAGTAGAGAAAGATAGGGATTTTGGTGTGTGTGTGTGTGTGTGTGTATATATATGTATGTGTGCAGGGCCGGATTTAGATGAAAAGAGGCCCTAGGCTATTCCACTTATGAGGCCCTTTCACCTCCCATTTTTAAGTTTGTAAATTACATGAGAGACAATAAAATACATCATTACTGTGATATATATCAATTTGTTAAATGAAACATGTTGTGATTGGTACTAACCTTTATAAAAAATGTGGCACGGATAATAAATAAATAAAAAAGTCGAGATGAGGAGAAAGGGGGTGATTGAGAGGGGGGGTGATGAGGAGGAGAGGGGGGGGTGACTAAAAAAATTACCTTAAATCCCTGGTGGTCCAGTGGGGGCTGCCTGGTGGTCCGGGGGGGCCCTGGTGGTCCGGTGGCCCTCATCTCGCGAGACCCAATCAGAGCATTACCGTGGTAACCTGCGGCAACGCTCTAATTGGGCAGTGCACGCGAGATCCATGGTCTGCAGCTCTGCACATTGCGGAGCTACAGACCGCCGGTCTCGGTGATCGCGGCAGGAGGGGCATTGCAGTCTGCCCCGGGCACCCCCCTAGTAAGTGGCACCCGGGGCGGACCGCCCACCCCTCACCCCCCTCTGTACCCCCTTAGTACGCCACTGGTCATATCATATACGTAGAATTTCTCCTTATTTTCGGTTCAGTGTTTTAGTGTTCACTGTTTTTAGAATAGTGTAATTTTTATTTTGCTAACAATTTGAATGTAGGCCCCTCTTTATCTTGAGGCCCTAGGCTGAAGCCTAGTTAGCCTATAGGAAAATCCGGCCCTGGATGTGTGTGACAAAGACCTCCTGGGTCAAAACGTTGATCCTATTTACTACACGTAAAGTTTGATTGAAAAAATCCCCTGGTGTGCTCTCTTCATCGTTTTCCATATGTATGTGTGTATGTATGTGTGTGTGTGTGTGTGTGTGTGTGTATATCCATAATATCCATATCATTGTAACAAAAGCAGGAAAAGTTACCTGTGCACTCTCCAAAATCCCTAAGTGCATGTAACTTTTCTTGCTTTTGTTCTTTAGTTCGGTCTGGTTAATACTATAGCCATTGCTGCGACCCTAGAGTAAGGGGGGTTTCAGTGCAGGGCTTAATTTTGTGTAAATGTCTATACATGGTAAGGTAGTGAGCTTTGCCAATTATTTCTGTATTTAATGTTATAAGTTAACCAATTAGAAGCTGCAGCACATTTACCATCATGTTATGAAGAAAGCACTGTACAGGTAGCCAATAATCATTCTGTAAATTTTGGAGTTTTATTCTTTATATAAATCCATAGATAATTGGTAATTTATCCTTCTGACTTCACATTAGAGCTTGTAGAATAATGATGGTTACTAGGTATTAAACCATGTATACACACCATTAATGAAGTGTCTGTGAGATCATAATCCGTTTTTTTTTTTTTTTGTATAGCATTAATTTCCATGCATTTACAATCCAAAAGGCATTAATGGGTGTAGATACAAAAGTTTACTGAAAATGAATTTAATCGTGACAGCTATAGAATTGTAATATATAAGGGAATCTTGACATTGTTAGATACTTTATTGTCCTGTTGTGTTTGACCTTTTCAGATAATGGTGTCAAATGTTAAGTCACTTAATGAATTTCCTTTTGAGAACTTAGCATACATTTGTTTTGTTTGTGGGTTGTCTGTTTTTTTTTTAAAAAAACTTTTTTTTTTTTTTGCAAATCCTACAACACAATGACTAACAGTTACATTTAACACCGTTTTTTATTTTATGGAACAGAGACCATTTAGAAATGCTTGTCTTTGTACATAAATACTTTAAAACACATTCCCAATAACCAATTGTCTTCCACTTCTGTTGTGCTTGAGATCCTATCATCACCTTAAAGGAACATTCCATGCATCTTAATTACCTTTGCACTTTTTATGGGTTCTGTTAGGATAAACTCCTTGTCCCCAGGCTTCTTTCACTCAGCTCATTATAGCTTCAGTGATAAGCAACAAATGCTGTTATGCTCAGCTAACACCATGGGACATCACAAATGACAGGAATGTTACATTTCCACCCAGACTGTACCAGTTCTTTTATAATGTCCACATACTGCATGTGCATACCATTCAGATCCTGTATAAGATGTACGAGGTCTCAAAAATAATGAATGAACCCGAATGGTGCACTGATGGAACCTGTGCAGATCCTTCTATTATCATGCTTAATAATTAATAGACTTGTGCGTAGCGATCCAAAATTTTGTCTGAAAACTTCATGGTGTGGATGGACAGAATTGTGTGGCATTTTTGGACGCCTTTAGTCCATGCTGCCGATGAGGAAATAATGAATTGTACAAACCAAAATGGCTCAAATATGCACCTATTCGTCTACTGCAAAATATATTCATAATATAAATATTATGTGTACAATAAACTCCTAGTGAGCAATCGTTTCGTGGGATATCAGCAGCACAATAGGGAACCAGCACTGACTGAAAAATCGCATTCACCACTTCCTCCTTGAACATTTTTATTTTCATACATTTATTTCTTATCTGCACCCTTAATGATCCATGCATTTTGTCCCATGTCCATGTTTGTTTTTGTGTATTTGTGAAATAGATAAAAAAAAAAAAACCTGACCGCAAATAAACTGACAAACTATTCAGAATATAAATTGTAGATTCCTAAAGTTTAAAATGTACAATACAAATATACTAGTTAGGACATTTGATTACTTGAGTTGCTATAAGAATATGTTGTGGCCAAACTAGATTTGTTTTCAAAGTGTCTTCACATGAGTGTAGAGAACAGAGCTATATTTGACTGTATCACAAGATAAACATTCCTTCAAATTCCCAGGGGGCAACAAGGATTTTTTTGCTGACAAAGAGTAATGCCATTATTGCTGACCAGAAGTCAGGCCAAATCAAGCTGGAGGTCCCTCTGGGAGATATCACCAAAGTTAGCATGAGTTCCCAAAACGATGGCTTCTTTGCTGTTCATCTCAAGGAGGTAAGGTCAGCCTTAATTTAATATATGCATTTCATAAAAGGTACAGTTGCAGTGATAATTCTTACATTGCCAACAAGTTTGTAATGTTAAAAAAAAAAAAAACTATTAATACATGGTAAACAATTATAAAGTAAAATGCATTTCACAGAAACATTCGGAAGAGTAAACTGCAACTACGTGCATACTTGCAAATAAAATGATATTAAATTATTTAATTTTCAACTATAGGGTAATGGCTCATTGATCCAAGGATAAATCTGACTGCCATTCTGGGGTCAAGAAGGAATTTCTTTCCTAGTTTGTAGCAAAATTGGAAGTGCTTAAAACTATTTTTTTTTTTTTTAAATGTTTTTGCTTTCTTTTGGATCAACACCAAAAAACAGGTGAAAGGATGGACACATGTCTTTCAGCCTAAAAGTAGCATTGTTTACAAACAAAAACAATTTATTCTCCAAGAAGACTTACTTAAATGCATTTTTGAAAAATCAATTCTCATTGGTTTATTAGATTTTCTGTCTTTATTCTATGTTTATTATAAATACCCCAAGTTTATGCAGACCAGTCACCGATAAATATGTACTATAACATACAGCCCTATGGTAAAGACTGAAAAGGAACACTTCAAGCACAAAAATAACATTAGTTGAACGAAGTGGTTTTGATATATAGTTCATGCCTCACTATATTATTCTACATTTATTTTACATTATAACAGGAGTGTTTTGACATTTTCATTTGACTTGTTTTGTGCTCCACAAATCACGAGATTAGTGAGGCTAAATGTTGGCAATAAATTTCTCTAGCTAATAATCTCCCAAAATTTCCCTCTGGCCAAAGAGGTGATTTTGTTTGAGAGGGTCTGACTTGATATGTTGCCAGGCATTTCTCATGGAAATTTTAGGTTACTTTGTGATCTAAATAGGCATTATGCAATTAAGAAAGTAAGTTAAAAGATAAAGTAGGCATTAGCTTCTTCCCATATTTACATTAAGAGAGATATGACTGTCAAGCCCTTTATACACTGCAACATTTCTGTAACTTCTAACACAATTTGTGAAAGCACCCAATTTGTTACTTTACACAAAATATACTGCATTTTTTAATGTAACAATTAGCTCAAATATGTAACTGTTGATCTTTTTATTTAAAATACATTATTATTATTATTATTAAAACGGTGTGTTTAAAGAAAAATAAAAAAAAGACTGTGC
The DNA here is from genome assembly GCF_036172605.1 of Pelobates fuscus. Classification (NCBI taxonomy): domain Eukaryota; kingdom Metazoa; phylum Chordata; class Amphibia; order Anura; family Pelobatidae; genus Pelobates; species Pelobates fuscus. Next base: position 97,576,437 of record NC_086324.1, on the reverse strand, counting down.
TATATATAATACAAATGTAAAAACCTTTTCAACATGATGGGTGGATAATAAGCCATTAAGACATTATGGTCCAAATAAATCTTTATGTAGAGATGATGTAAGCATTGCTAAGCAATAATGTTTTGCGAATACAAAGGTCAGGGCAGACTCATATACAGCACCAAATCCACCTTGAGGGCATAATCCAGCCATTGTTTTAGTATTTATAAAGAATGTGTGCTAACAAATGAACACAATGCAGTCTTGCACAAGACGGCAAGTATCATGCTGCAAACCTGGTAGGTGTTACCTTAGAGAAGTGGAGCTAAACATTCCTGCTGTGTATTATCTGTTTTGTTTTACAAAAGGTAATTCTGAGCTCACTAGACAAGAGAAGAAAGTGTAACGTGTAATTATCAACAGATCTTCATTGCGTTTTAATATTGCTGCTGCCAATTGAGTGATCATTGAAGCTAAATACAAAAACTTGCATGTCCCTGTCTTGTAATGGTTTGCATTTCTATGTGCAAATTAAGTAGATTTTGATTTGTCCTTATCCCGGTAATTTTATTTTTTGTTTTTATATACCCCTATTGCTTTAATTTACTGTATTGCGTTTTGTTATATCATAGCCGATTTAGAATTAGTTTGCCAAATTGAATTGAGTGAAGTATTATTAAGGAATTCCTGAGGTTGTTCGGACGCTGACCAAGCAAAAACCTCAGAGAAGCTCTCTTCAGAGCTGACTTATCATTATTGCAGCATTTATGGTAACTTAAAAATAATTTCACAGAAATAAGGCACTTTTTTTCTGCTGACTGACTTATTTTATCTCGTTTTATTTGTAGGGCTCCGCAGCAGCTTGTAAAGGAGACTTTCTATTCAGCAGTGATCATCTTATAGAAATGGCCACCAAACTCTACCGCACAACATTGATGCAAACAAAGCAAAAAATTTACATGGAGATTTCAGATGAGTAAGTTAGGCTATTGTAAAAAAAATGCATTGATTCTAAATTCTTCATAAATATATACAGTATATACAGGCCAGGCTCAACCGTTAGGCGAACTAGGCATGCGCCGGCATGTTTCCTGGTGGGCTCCCTGCTCCTGTCTGGTGCCACAGCGCTGGGCAATTCTCAAGACACCCAAAGGCGGGGGGGTTCTGACAGAAGCCCTGTCACAGGGGGGCCAGGAGGTGTCCGCCTCACGGCGCCCCCGAAGCTGTGCTAGCTAAGGCAGAGCAGACACCTGCATACCTTGATGGCAACAAATGCCAGTGACCTTCCAGAGGAGAGGGGGAAGGAGAAGCCAGGCGACGAGGGAGGCTGTTCTTGCAGCCTCTCACCCCTCCCTTGCGTCCCCTCAATGATTCCGGGAGCCGAAATATGACATTATTTCGGCCCCGACATACTAAACAGCGGGCGGGAGGAGTGAGGAGCTGCCCCACACTGGACTCCAGGGAGGTGAGTGTTTGACTGTCAGTGAGTGTGTGTGTGTCTGTCAGTGAGTTTGTGTATGTCCGTGTGAGTTTGTGTATGTCAGTGTGTGTGTCTGTGTCTGTGTCTGTGTCTGTCAGTGAGTGAGTGTGTGTGTCTGCCAGGGAGTGAGTGACATGAGGGGGCAGCAAAATGGATCTTTGCCTAGGGCAGCAGAAATCCTTGCACCGGCCCTGATTGTATACGTAGGTCATATGGTGCTAATTGCTGATATGAGAATTGTTGGGAATTCAAAGTGAATTTTATATTTAAGGCAAAAGTAGCAGAACTGTAAGCACATCGGACTAGGATAATTTTTCCAATTTGGGTTTTTTGGCTTCAAATTGGAATTCACTATGCATTTCACAAGTCTATCATGTAGCTAAATAAAACAAATATCAAAATGTACCTAAACAAATGCACAATTAGTCTACTTAGAAACTCCTTAGTAGACCGGCACCTCTTGTCAAATTCAAGCTTGTCCTTACTCAGTGTTTTATACTGGCTTGTATTTATCTCTCCCTTCCCTCTGATTGCCGCTTATACAGTGTTTAGCACATCATGGGCAAATCCTAGTGGAACCACAATGAACTGAAACATTCTACTAATCTTGTGTTACTACCGATGTAAGCTAATTAAATATTTGTTTTACTCCCTCAGGTTCCTCGTACAATTCAAGCAGGACAAGGTCTGTGTGAAGTTCATCCAAGGGACCCAGAAAAATGGCAACATCCCCACTTGCAAACGGAAAAATAATCGCCTCTTGGAAGTGGCTGTGCCCTAACCGTGCCACCTGTCTTTACTTAAAGACTTGTTCGTTTTTTAACAGTGCAATTTTTAAAGGGAGGGGTTTCAGCATTTTTTTTGGTTTGTTTTAATTATTCGTCGGCTATGGCTATAATGTTCCTTTTTGGCCTAAACAATCAGACAATCTTATGAACATTTTTAAGCTTTTATAATATTTTACCTTCCTAAGAAGCGTTTTGTTTTTTATCCCATGCAGTTATTCCCAAGTAAGATATTGCTAAAGCGGTTTTGTATGAACAGTGTACCCATACATGATGAAGTCAGCAGACCCCTGTAACAAATAACATACGCAAGCATTATCTACCAGATTCTATTTTACTGGCTCATTGCAGTATGTCCAAAGTAAGCTCTCCAAAGCTTGTGTTTTAAACCTCATGTCTATCACCCAGTGTAAAAAATAAACAAATAGGTGCAGTATGCATGAAACAAGAGGAACCCACCCAAAAGGCTGTGCTTAATAGAACATTGTCAAAGTGCCTAGAACATAGTGTTCATCAGTTCTAGATTGCTTTCTAAATGCCAATAAATATAAGTAGAATATGCATTTTCAGGTACTGCTACCAAAGGTTTGTCTTAGATTGTGTTCATCCTCTTGATCATGCAAAATTAAATAAAAAAAAATAAAAAAACCTGGAAAAAGCCCAACACTGATTTATTTAATACTGCATATAATTTGGAGTTCACATTATTTCATGTACACAATGAATCATTATTTCCTGGAAAGAACAGAACAGAATGCGTAAAGATTTTTTTTTTTTAATTTATCTACCTGTCTATTTATTTTGGGGGTATATAACCTCTCCAGACAACTCTCTGAAAATGCAGTGTTTATAGCCGGTCCCTGCAGGCTCAGCTGTGTAGACACCAGAATCACTATAATAAGCTGTAGTGGTTCTGGTGACTACAGTGTATATTTTGGAAAAGGAATGCAGGGAAATTCCAGGTAACCGTGGAGCAGTATGGAAAATAAGAGGACAAAAAACAAACTGTACTATTTGAGATGTTGGTGATGAGAGAGGGAAAATGCAGTTACAATTTTCTGGACATTAGAACACTTTGAAAAATATGTTAGCTAAGATAAACAGAGCTACTGAAGTATCTACCAGCAAGTATACAGAGGTCAGGTATATACTGAGGTGGAAGCTACTGGGGTAACCCCAAACCACACACAGATTCCCCAAGCCAAAAACTCAAAAGGTGTCTGACCCTATATCACCTTGGCACCGTGGACTAGCCACTAATGCCTAACTAAACCACTCTACCAAGTGTAGCAAGTGAGAAAACAACATAAATAGCTTGACGCGCGTCTCGGCATGTCAACACATCGTCGTCGGGAGCAATGTCTGTGGGCTGGACAGTTTGTCCTTTTATATTTGGGGTTAGGCTCCTTATCTTTTACCTCCGTAGCTTCCACCTCAGTATATACCTGACCTCTGTATACTTGCTGGTAGATACTTGAGTAGCTCTGTTTATCTTAGCTGATATATATATATATATATATATATATATACTCCTCTGTCCCCTTTCTCCTTCCCTTTACAATTCCTGTTTTTCTCCTTTGGAAATTAAAGGTAGGGATCCCTTTCTTCAATTTTGGCACTCTCCTTATTCAGATTTTCTAGTCCTTTTCAGTTTGTTTTATTAAGCAAAACTTAATTCTCCTTTACTTTGCAAGTATGCCTCCTTTTATCTTTTTTATTATTTTAGAAAAACAGAGCACTATTTTCTGTTTCTATTCTCCTTTTTATGCACTGGTGCACTTTTTCTGCTACAATACGGCACACTGAATGTGAATACCCCCATTACCGCTGATTGCTAAACACTGCTCACTAGCCTAAGGACATCTCCCAACACGGGACCAGGACCATCAGCAAATCCATAGACCAGGATTGTACCATCCAGGCCCATATATCTGGAGCTTATTAAAAGCTCCAGATAATTGTAAGTGCATTTTCTCTTGCTCTATCATCACCAACATCTTAAATACGACACTAATTTCTTTTTTGTCCTCTTATTTTCCATTCTGCCCCACTGTTATCTGGGATTGAGGATAAAGTCAAATGAGTGATACACACAAGTAAGTTTACGTAGGAGCTCTGTGGAGGGGGACGGGGGGAAGGGGGGGAAATCTGCAGCCTACCAGGAACCACAAGAAGAGTTCCACAGGCGTCACAATGTAGGGTAAAGGCAAAAAAATTATTGTCCTTTTTTGATCTCCAATAAATCATTTTTTGCCTTCAACCTACATTGTGACACATGAGGAACTCTACTTCTTGGAAGGGAGGATATTTTTGAAGGTGCTGCTTTCCTGCGTTCCTTTTCCTATATCCATCTATGGCCAGAAGAAAGACTCTGATATGCGTGTGGCAGCTTGGACTTCCCAAACCAAACAAGCGCCAGATATCTTTCCCTTTAACAGTGTACCTTTAGCTAAGAGAGAATGAGTCTGTTAATTTAATTGCATGAGTTTAACTAGCAAATTGATATTATGCTCATGTTTTCATATAAAAAATGTATATGCCGAAGTTTAACGGCAAATCAAAACAACCCATGTAGTACTGATTCTGAGTGAAAATATAAAATTAGCAATTTTCCATTATGTCACTGACTGAAACACATTTGATACAGGAACCCTAGCTTTAAGGACATTAATAAGAAATTCATGGGAGCAGTGGTGGGACTGCACGTTGGCCCCCTACGCTTAGGGTGCCCAATACCCATCGGTTGTCCCATGCACTTGGGGTCACCCTATGGGTAGTGGGTAGTATTCAGCGATGCTGGGAGGAGGTGACAGCAGGTCATTAACTCCCACAATCAGAGGGAGCTGCATGGGAGGGAGAGGAGGCACAGGAGTGAGGAGGAGCAAGGTGAGACGCAGGTCCAACCCCTGACTCCCATCAGCCTCAGCCAGCATCAGTAGGATCTCAAGGAAGCTACCCTCCTGTACACAAAAGATATGTTAAAAGGAGAGTGGTTGCAAATATAAAAAGTATGAAATCTGTGTGTGTCACTTTGTGTATGTATCTGGTAAGGTGTGTGTGTCAAGTGTATGTGTATGTGTTTGCATGTGTATCAGTTAAGGTGTGTGTATGTCAGTGAGTATATCTGTGTCAAGTGTATGGGTGTCGGTGTATTTGTGTGTAAATGTTTAGTGTATGTGTCGGTGTGTGTATCTGTGTCAATGTGTGTCTGTATTAAAGTTTGTGTGTATGTGTCAGGGTTATTGTCATAGTGTTAATGTGCATGTGTATGTATGTATGTTTATGTGCACTGAAGCACCAACAACATGCAAACACATCCCTGCAATCGAACACAAACATTACATACAATCACACCCCTGTATAAAAAAGCAAAATTTATATAAAATCCCTTTCATTCAAACACCAACACTGCACACAAAAGCACACATGCATGTAAAAGACAACACTACACACAACTCACCCCTACATACAACTCTACACACAAGTTCACCACTGCATTCCAATGGCATTGGTACATACAAATACACTCCTACTTGTACAATACTCTATAGAAAAACATGCTTAAATTCAAATAATACTGACAAATACATCCCTGCCAGCTGGCATAGTTAAACAGATGGTGAACTTTTGCCCACCGTTGTGGAAGAGGGGGGGCCACAAAACTATTCTTGCACTAGGGCCCTCTCTACATTCGTTCCACCACTGCATGGGAGGGCTGGCAAGGAATGCATCGTCTCAACCCTGGAGGACCTATTGGTATGCGGTGTGCTACAGACTCAAACCATTCTTAATTCTGAAAATTAAAATAAAATGTATTTTCTGCACAGTACAGGAGAATTTAGGAAGCATGCATGAATTGTGCAGGGTTTTTTGTTGCACTTGTGTGTTAGCACAGGGGCTGGAGGTGCACAATATCAATGTTCTTTAGGCTTGTACTGGCCCCAGGGGCGTATTAGTCGCGAGGCAAACAAGGCATTTGCCTTGGGCGGCATTTTCCAGGGGCCGGCAAAAAAAGCCGCCCCTAAATGCCCAAGGCAAATGTCTTGTTAGCCTTGCGGCTAACAGACATGCTGGGCTGTCGGGCGGCGCTTGCGGGCGGCTGGCGAGGGAGCACTTCCTCTGAGCTGTCTGCTCAGCTCCCTCACACACCGCAGAGTGAGGCTGGTAACCGGAATATGACGTCATATTCCGGCTCCGCCTCCCAGCCTCACTCTGCGGCACGCGAGGGAGCTGAGCAGACAGCTCAGAGGAAGTGCTCCCTCGCCAGCCGCCCGCCAGTGCCGCCCGCCCGCGCTGTTAGCCCAGCAGCCACTGGACCACCAGGGAGGAAGAGACCCCTCCCCCCCCCAGCATTCCCAAAGGTAAGGAGGCTGGGGGGGTGTTTAAATACATTTTAAATGTCTTAATGTGGGTGTGTGTGTGTTAGTGTGTGTGTGTCTGTTAGTGTGTGTGTGCTAGTTTGTGTCTGCTAGTGAGTGAGTGTGTGTCTGTTAGTGAGTGTATGCGTATCTGTCAGTGAATGTGTGTGTGTGTGTGTGTGTATTTAGGGTGGGGGTGGCGCGTGGGTGGGGGAGGCACCTGAGTTTTGTCCTGCCTAGGGCAGCACAAAACCTGGATACACCACTGACTGGCCCACTGGGATACTTCCCAGTGGACTGCAGATTCTGATGCTGACCAGGATGCCAGATGACAATGAGTATTCATGCCTCCCTACTGTCCAGCTTTTGGCTGGGACAGTCCTGATTTTGAGGCCCTGTCTTCAACTAGTTCCCTAGTGTCCTTATTTTGGGCAGCACAGCACAAGCTCATCATTACTCATGCTATGCACCTGCCTAGCTACTTTCTGGGCGGGTGTGCCCATTTAGGAAGGCCTGTCCCGATTCCAGGTGGTGCAAAGTTGGGAGGTATGAGTATATATTATGTTCATGAAAGTGTGGGAAACGGCTGCATGCAGGGCTTTCAGAAGAGGCTACTTGTTGCATATGTCATAAGGCAGGACTGCTGCATTGTTTTTTTTTCATGCTTCACAGTAGTTCATAGGAGGCAGGGCTGGTTGTACGGTTTGCAGGGTTTGATACATTATGTCTATTTTCCATGTTTGTACACATATTTGTACTATGTATCACTGTTGGGCCATGGGTACTTATTTCTTTCATCTTATTTTAGTCTATCAACCATGTGAGTATGCTCCATTTATACTACATATCTGATATATGTGGTTCTAGGTTGCTTGGTATTACAATTCCATTAAAGTGGTGTCAGGAGCTCCACGTCTAGTTTCTGGTGAGCTGAGCACATCACTATTCTTTAATTCTACTCACTGGGGTGCAAGAGTGGAAATAAATATGCCTACTTAAAGGACCACTCTAGGCACCCAGACCACTTCAGCTTAATGAAGTGGTATGGGTGCCAGGTCCAGCTAGGGTTAACTAATTTTTTTATAAACATAGCAGTTTCAGAGAAACTGCTATGTTTATCAATTAGTTAAGCCTTCCCCTTTTTCCTCTAGTGGCTGTCTCACTGACAGCCGCTAGAGGCGCTTGCGTGATTCTCACTGTGAAAATCACAGTGAGAGCACGCAAGCGTCCATAGGAAAGCATTATGAATGCTTTCCTATGCGACCGGCTGAATGCGCGCGCAGCTCTTGCCGCGCGTGCGCATTCAGCCGACGGGGAGGAACGGAGGCGGAGAGGAGGAGGAGAGCTCTCCGCCCAGCGCTGGAAAAAGGTAAGTTTTACCCCTTTTCCCCTTTCCAGAGCCGGGCGGGAGGGGGTACCTGAGGGTGGGGGCACCCTCAGGGCACTCTAGTGCCAGGAAAACGAGTATGCTTTCCTGGCACTAGAGTGGTCCTTTAATACTATATTTATTAGGATAAATTCATTTCCATAGGGATTATTTAATATAAAAAAATATATAATTTTGTGTTAACATTTAAGCACTCTATATGTCCGTAATCACCCACCTATCAAAGCTTTTGTATAGGTTCTGGCCACAAGGTGGGTATCTCTTTTCATTTTGTTTCCCATTTCACGTACAACCCATAATCTTAGGTTTTCCCTGGTTAGATCGTTCTGAAGCACTCGGTGAATTAACGTGTGGTACTGTGATAAGATGCCACCTTTGCAACCAGTCAGTTTGTGGAACCTCATCACTGCTAGATATTCCACGGTCAACTGTTAGTGGTATTATGGGAAAGTGGAAGCACTTAAGAACAGCAGCAACACCCCCAGCAAGTGGAAGACCATGTAAAATCACAGAGTGCTGAAGCTCATTGTGCGAAAAAGTTGCCATATTCCATAGCTATTGCCATTTGTTTTTTGCTGTTGATCCAAAAGAAGGCAAAAAAAAAAAGTTTGAAGCACTTCCAATTTTGCAGCGAGCTAGGGAAAAAATTCCTTCTTGACCCCAGAACGGCAGTCAGATTTATCCTTGGATCAAGCAGTTATTACCCTACATTGAAAGATTATATCCTTGAATATTCTGTTTTTGCAAGTATGCATCTAGTAACTGTTTGAACATCTGTATGGACTCTGATAGAACCACTTCTTCAGGCTGAGAATTCTACACCCTATTGTTCTTACAGTAAAAAAAAAAACTTTCCTTTGCCTTAGATGAAATCTTCTTTCTTCCAGTCTAAACGCATGACCTAGTGTCCTATGTAAAGTCCGGTTTGTGAATAGATTTCCACACAATGGTTTGTATTGGCCCCGAATATATTTGTATAATGTTATCATATCCCGTCTCAGGCGATGTTTTTCTAAACTAAATAGGTTTAAATTTGTTAACCTTTCTTCGTAGCTGATATGTTCCATTCCTTTTATTAATTTTGTAGCCCGCCTCTGCACTTTTTCTAGTGCCATAATATCCGTCTTTAGAACAGGTGCCCAAAATTGCAGAGCATATTCAATATGTGGTCTTGCCAGTGATTTATAAAGAGGCAAAATTATATTCTTATCCCGAGAATGAATGCCCTTTTTCATGCATGACAATACCTAACTGGCCTTAGCCACTGCTGATTAACATTGCACATTGTTGCATAGTTTGTTGTCTATAACAATTCCCAAGTCCTTCTTGAGTGTTGTTATCCCTAATTCTCTTCCGTTAAGGGTATAAGTTGCTTGTGCAATCTTTACACCAAAGTGCATAACTTTGCATTTTTCTACATTAGATTTAATCTGCCATTTGAGAGCCCAGTCCCCCAGTCTATATCTAAATCCCTCTGCAGCAAAGTAATAACTTGCTCACATTGTATTGCTTTACAGAGTTGTGTGTAATCTGCAAACACTGAAACATGACTTTCAATGCTTTTTTCAAGATTATTTATAAACATGTTAAATAGAAGTGGTTCCAGAACAGAACCCTGAGGGACACCATTTCCCACCTCTGTCCAGATTGAAAATGTACCAATAATGACAACTCTCATCTTTTACATACAATACATTGATTACATAAAACAAAAAACAAAAAAACTTTTGATCTGGATAAAAAGGATGAGTTATTGTTGACCTGTTTCTTTTGTATCATTCTTAGATAGGATTGTTCTAAAATTTGGGACACCTCTAAAAACATTTGGTCTCTCGAATAAAATCTTTTTAACCTTTGTCCTGTTTTAATATGTGCCAGTGTTTTTTTTTTTTGTCAATCAATTTTTATTAAGTTTTCAGGGGTAACAAAAGAGAAACAGTATATACTTTGCATATTCTGTACAATGGTTAAAGTGGTTAACAATTGAACATGAGATTGGCAAACAATACACATTAGAGGAGTAAGTCTAGTGGCGTTAAAGTTTACATAGAAAGTCGTGTTCGGGGGTAGGTCGAGCCCTGACAGGCAAGTACGAGGAACATTGGTGTACAAATGCCGAAACCTGGTTTCGACCAACTTTCTCAATTGTCAGGCTTTGTGTGAGAGCTCAAAAGAGAAAACCGGAGAAATATGTATGTTCCAATGCAGATGTTTTAGTGAGTGTATGTGGCGTAGTTTTAAGGTAGGTCTCTCATATAGTAGCCTATGGCTTAGCTCTGGTAGTGGCTTGTTCATTCGTGTAGACAAGCGCCCAAGATTAATATCCTGTGGTCTACTCAGTCTCCCTCCCTTTAGTCATTAGTGTAGTTCCCACCTCAGCCTGGGTAGTTTGTCACCTGGTTTATCCGTGTCCGGCATCTATGTGGGATAGCCTGATGTCTGTCAGGGCCGTGTCTCGACCTCCCTCCCCTGTGGGGCCTTTTGAGCCTATCCGTACATCAAATTTCAGGACCGGTCCTATCAGTGGGAGGTAGTAACTTTGATGTGCCCTGCTACAGCCGTGTCCATCACCCTGGTCGGTCCCCAACCGGACAGGGTCGTTCCGTCACTCGTCTGGTATGTCAGGGTGAGGGGGGTGTCAAGTAGGAGGTGGTTGTAGAGGGGTAGAGGGTAGGTGGGGGGAAAGGGCAGGGTAGGTATCGGAGTGGCCTTGGGCCTGCTGCCCAGGCGAGGTCCCCCCGGGCAAGTGCTTGTCTCGTGTTCCATCAGCGCACGGTTGCGGCCACACTTCTGCTCTTACTGGACCCAGCTCTCCGATCCCGGCGCGCCCCTACAGTCCTATGCTCTTCCCGTAGAAATGTAATGCCTCCACGGGTACCACTGAAGGGCGCATTTGTCCGAGCATCCCTGCAGGGAAGCCGTCAGTATCTCCATGTCATAAATTGCTTCTACTTTATCAACCTATTGGCTGAAGGTAGGTATTGATGCCTTGTTCCAGTGCAAGGGAATCAGCGCTTTTGCGGCATTCAGCATATGGATAGTCAGTGAGTGTTTATATTTCTGTATGGGGACAGATGTGTGGTGTAGGAGCATCGTCATGGGTAGTAGGGGAAGGTCGCTTCCAGTGATTTCCTTGATTTTCGAGTTTATCTGCAGCCAGTATGGCGATATTCGGGGGCATGACCACCAGACGTGCAAGTTAGTCCCCAAGGCCGAGTTGCATCTCCAGCAAGAGCCTGTATTGTTGCCATCGAAGTGTCTCAGGATATCGGGCGTGCGGTACCAATGGGACAGCAGTTTATAGCCGGTCTCCTGTAACTTCGAACTGATGGAACATTTATGGGTGAGTAGTATTATCTTGTCCCATTCTTGTTCTGTGAGTTGCGTACTGGTTTCCCGTTCCCATTTGCCTCTGTAACCTACGGGGCTGTTGTCTATGGTCCCCCGAAGAGTCCCGTAAAGGAGTGAAACCCCATGATCTATGTGCGTTCGGTTTGTGCATAGCCGCTCAAAGCTTGTGAGTTGTCTGTGGAGATGGTTTTGACCCGCCAGTCTAGCAACATACGTCCGCACCTGGTGACAGCGGAACTTGTCTAGCTGTGTGGGTCGTGTTTTTCCCAGTAAGTCGGGCAAAGGTCTAAGTGTTCTCCCGGAGCACCACCGACCTACGTAAATCCAATCCGGTTGCTGGAAGCTCTGGAATGCCGCTGGGGGTAAACCCCCCGCCAAGTCTGGGTTATGGGTGATGGGGGTCAGTGGGTTTGGTGAGGTTGTTAATTGCTGAGTGTGGTGGGTTTTGCACCAGGTCTTGAGGGTCGCATCAATCATGGGGTTGTCTGTGCGTAGCTCCGGGAAGGTGGCACGTCCCAGCCACAGTCTGGAGTTCCATGGCCACCCAGTGTTTCGGACTTGCACTAACATGCCAGTCCACTATTCTATGTAGATGTGTGGCTTGGTAGTATGTGAGAGCCGACGGTAGACCTAGCCCACCTGCCAACTTAGGTCGCTCCATGACTGACCTCCGTATGCGTGAGGCTCTGTGGTTCCAGACGAACCCGCGAATGGCTGAGTCCGCTTCCTTGAAGAACGAGTGTGGTATGGATATCGGCAGAGTGGCGAAGAGGTATAGCAGCCGTGGCATCACATTCATTTTGACCGCGTTAATACGGCCAAACCAGGTGATATAGCTCGTAGTCCATCTCTGAAGGTCTTGCTTTATGCACTTGAGGAGGGGGAGGAAGTTCAGCTGGTAGACCTGCGATAGATTTTTCGGTAGCCAGGTGCCTAGGTAGCGCAGTTTTACAGCACACCAGGAAAAGGAGAATTGGGCACTAAGTCTGCGGACGTCTTCCTCGTTCCGCATTATTGGCATTGCTTCCGACTTATCTAGGTTGAGTTTCAGATTGGACACCTGTCCAAGCCTGCGGAAGGCCTGTAGTAGATTGGGTACGGAGATCAGTGGTTGTTCCAGGAAGAACAGCATATCGTCGGCATATGCCGCCACTCTGTGTTCCACCTTACCCATGCGAACCCCCGTTATGCCCCCATCCCGTCTGACCGCCTCCAGGAATGGCTCCAGGGAGAGGGCAAACAGGAGGGGGGACAGGGGACATCTCTGGCGGGTCCCGTTACGTATGGGGAACGGTTGTGTCAGGGCACCGTTCACACGTATCCTAGCGGTCGGAGTCGAGTACAGGGCGGAGATCCAGGTGCGCATGTGCGTCCCAAAGCCGAAATGTAGTAGTGTTTCATTTAAATATGTCCAGTCTACCCGATCAAACGCCTTTTCGGCGTCCGTCGAGAGAAGGACAGTGTCCCGGTCTTTGGATCTCGCGTAGTGGATAATGTTTAGTGCGCGGATAGTATCATCTCTAGCTTCCCGCCCTGGTATGAAGCCGACCTGATCCGGGTGGATCAGATCTGGCAGGATCCGGGACATCCTCAAGGAGAGAGCCTTGGTGAACAGCTTCAGGTCGGCATTTAGCAGCGAGATCGGCCTGTAGCTGGAGCAAAGTGAGGGGATCACAGTAATCGTCGCCGCCAGAGTGTCTGAGGGGAAGGCACCGCCGTCTCGTATGGCATTAAGGCTAGCCAGAAGCCTAGGTAAAAGCACCTCCTGAAATGTCCGCAGGTATGTCAAAGGGAGGCCGTCTGGGCCCGGCGCTCGGTGCGGTTTTGAGTGTTTCAGGGCTGCCGTGAGTTCTTCCAGAGTTAGGGGCCCATCCAGCTCCTCTGCGAGGTCCGGCGTGAGTTTACGTGTGACGGTTTGCGATGAGTAGACCATAACCCTCCGGTGGTGTAATCGTGCCACGTCCCCAGTTCGAACCTGGGACTGATGGTAAAGGTCTTTGTAGTACTCCCTGAAAGCTTCCAGAATTCCCTCCGGCATTCTTGTGGTTTGTCCCCGTTGCGAGTGGATTTTGGTCGCCTCTCCGAACTCTGGCCGGTATTTACAAAGTAGGTCAGTTGCGTGGGGTGTGTGGAAGGCTCCCTACGGGATATGTCGTCCCTCTATGTAGGTTGTGTAGTTAGCAGCCTCCATCGGCTCCCTCCCCGCCGGTAGTAGCGGCTGTAGGGTAAATTCTCCGTGAGCTATTCCGTCTCGGGTCGCGTGAGGTATAGTCGCCCATCCCAGACTCCTCTCATGCAGTGTGCCAAAGTCAGTAGTCATCTCTTTTGTGGGGTTCTCCCTCCCATCTGGCCTAGTTCTCTGTAGTCGCGTTATCTGTCTAGGCCTTCAGTCAGCTGATAGAGAGGCGGTCCACCCTCCAGCTCCCTCCCTTCCGGTGGCCCGTGTGAAAGCATAGCCAATGGGGTGGTCATAACTCCCTCCGTCTCCCTCCATGTGGTGTCCCATGCATTAGGCCCTTAACATACATTGCTAGGTAAAATGAAAACACAACCAATAACCAATTCCCACCCGGTGCAGCGTTAACAAAACTGGAACATATTATACAGTGTCATTCCGTGAGCCCCCCGGGAACGCAGTCACCCCGCTCCATTCCCAGCCCAGCCGCCGCAGACTGTTGTCCGGCGGCAGAGTCCAGGTCGGGCATCAGGGGCGGGATGGGTGCGTGCCCTGCCCTCCCAAAAAACCCCCTCCCTACTGCTTCCCACCCCCCCTGGTCCCCGTGCTATTTCCATGGTGGCTCTTTTACCCCAGGTGGGACACTCCAATCTCTATGCCAGTGTGGAGAACCCTCGGGACTGTGGGGAAGCAATGGCTTGATGGGGTGGGGGGATGGTACATACCCTGGCGGGATTGACTCTGCGTCCCTTGGCCGCCATGTGTCCTTCGGTTTCATGGGGGAGGGGGGTCGCCTGGGTCATTCATACTGTTCAGTCGGTAAGGCGTTAAAAGTGGAGGGTCAGCATTGCGGGGTTCCTGCGTCCCCGGGGGGGGGGGGTCTTGCTCCATTTACTCTTCCGATGTCACAGGGCCGCCTCTGCGTTGAATCGGCCTCGAAGTTGCCCCTTCTCGGAGGATGTCTGCCGGTGTAATCGGGCCTGTGGGTCTAGCTGGTGGGTAGTCCAGGATCCAGTTTGGCACGGGTATGTCAGGCAGGTCCAGAGCCCGCAGGAAACGCGGGATCTCATTCGGCCACTTTAGGACATGCCAGCGGTTCCCTACCCTGGCCTGCAGGCTGAACGGGAATCCCCACTTATATGGGATCCTCTTCTCTTGCAGTATGGAGGTTATTGGCTTCAGGGCTCGCCTAGCGTCCAGGGTGAGAGTGGATAAGTCGTGGTACAGTGCTATTTGTGAGTCCAAATATCGGAGTGAGCGTTGCGTCCATGCCACTCTCATGATAGTCTCCTTTAGCTGGAATGACCGGAGACAGCAAACCAGGTCTCGAGGCTGACCATCCGGGCGTGGAGCTCTGAGTGCTCGGTGGGCCCTTTCAATGCCAAAGTCCGGCGGTGCTTCGGTGCCAAGGATTTGGGCAAACAGGCCCTCCAGCAGTTCCCCGGGTGCCTCACCATCTGACTCCGGAACTCCCCTGACCCGAATATTGCAGCGGCGGCTTCTGTTCTCCAGGTCCTCCACCTGGCGCCTCAGATCCAGTAATATGTTGCCCTGTCTCGTGGCTGCCAGTTCCGCTGTCCGCTGGTGCTGCGTGGCTTGTAGTTGGTGCACCTCCAGGGCGTCTACTCGTTGTTCCAGCTGTGTGAGGTCCTGCCTGACTGCCATGACTTCTTCCCGGATGGCGGTTCGGAGCTCCGCCACGAGTTCCGTTTTGTCCCTGCGTGTCAGCATGTTAGCAGCTATCTCGGCTAGATCAGTGGAAAGCCGTGCAAGGGCATCCTCGGGAGATCCTCGAGTCGGGGATCCGCGTGTAGAGCCCGCGTAGCTGCTTGTGCCTGGGGAAGCGGCGCGCCATCTTGCCGGGGCCGCGTGTTACCGTCAGCGGTATCGGCGTGGACAGGTATTCGTCCATCGGACCTGCGAGAGGTCCCGAAGAGGGGTTCGCTGGGCCGGGGGTGGCACCTCGCTTAGTTTTCCCCATCTGTGTGGGGGGAGAAAAGGCTTATTTTATGTGCTTCGGCGGGTTGGGGCCTAGGAGCTCAGTGTGTCTGCGTCCTACTTCATGCTCAGCCGAGCCACGCCCCCGTGCCAGTGTTTTTTAAAACAAATTTTGACCAGGTTACTTTTATTGTTAAAATTAAATATACAGTATTTACTAGAGTATAAGCACAGTTTTTCTGCACATTTTTTGTGCTGAAAAGCCCCCCCCCCCCCCCCCCCCCCTCGGCTTATACTCGAGTCAGTGTCTGTATTATGGCAACTTACATTGCCATAATACAGACCAGGACTGCCGGGCTTGCAAGCCCGGCGGTCCTGTTGGGAGCTGGCAGCAAGCGTTTACTTACCTTTGCAGCAGCTCCATTCAGCTTTCAGTGTAAATCTCGAGACACCCGCGTCCGTCAGAGCGTTGCCACGGGTTACCGTGGCAACACTCCGCGCGGCACGCAGACCGCAAGATTTACACTGGGAGATGAACTGAGCTGCTGCAAAGGTAAGTAAACGCTTGCTGCCGGCTCCCCCACTGCACAGCCCATGCCACTGGACCACCAGGGATTACCATGCCAGGTAACAAGCAGGGAGGGGGTGCTAACAAATAAAATTAAACAATTCAATAAAAAATAATTAAAATATTAAAATAAAATAATACAAATATTTAAATAATAAAAATGCCCTCCCCCCACCCAGTTTACACACTCTACACAAACACACACACTCTGCATCATATACACACACACTCTGCATCATATACACACACTGCATTCATACAAACACCCTGCATTCACACAAACACACATTCTGCATTCATTATATACACACACTACACACAAACACTGCATTTATTATATACGCACACACACACACACACACACACTGCATTATATACACACGCTGTAAATAAATATTCAATTAATGTAATTTTATTGGGATCTAATTTTATTTCGAAATTTACTAGTAGCTGCTGCATTTCCCACCCTAGGCTTATAGTCGAGTCAATACGTTTTCCCATTTTTTTGTGGTAAAATTAGATACTCGGCTTATATTCGAGTATATACGGTAATCGGCATAAAGTGAGAATCTTTTTTTTTTTTTGGTCTCCATTTTTATATTTTAAAAGATCTGTCCTGTCTTTTTTTGCGATGGTCCCTAGAGTATTGTTGAGATTTTCCAAAGAGTAATTTTTGTTGTTGAATTTGTTTTTTAATTCTAGGGCTTGTTCTTTAACCCCTTAAGGACAGAGCTTCGGAAGCTTGTCTTTCACTTTATGACAACGTCATTTTTTGCATTTTTTGTTGTTTGTGTTCAACTGCAATTTGCATTTGACTAATTTATTGCACCGACGCATATTATATACCGTTTTTTAAAGGACAGAAAGGGCTTTCATTTGATGTAACATATATATATATATATATATATATATATATATATACATGCTTATTTATTATAAAAGAAATACAGAAAAATGCAAAAAAAATGAAAAATGATGATTTTTTTACAGTTTTTGCAATAATAATGTGTGCCTAATTAGTGCAGGTTAAGGAAAGTAATTAAAAATAAATTAATTTAGTTGTTCTGATTTACAGAATATATAATGTGTCTGGGATTTTAAGTTTTTTTTTGGTAGTTACAGGTCACAAAGCACAAGGAGTAAAATAAACTTTTAATGTGGAGCGATTTTAGAATTTGGTATGTTTGTCTTGTAAGCTTAATAGCCATAAAAGAAAACAAAATTGCCACACAAAAGTATATATTTATATAAAGTAGACACCACAGGCTATTTACCTAAGGTTGTTTTGACACTTTCTACGTAGCCATTTTACCGCCAACCTCTGCTAAATATTGGAGTAAAATTGTGTTTTTTGGGGGTTTTCGCACACAAACTTATAACAAAGAACTTCTCATGTGTATTTTGTAAAGTTGGTGTGTGCTATTCCTGTACAAAGTTTTATTATGTGTTCAGTTACTTCTGCTGAGTACAACGGTACCCCCATTGTATGTCTTTGGCACTATTTTGTGAAGCTACAGTGCCATATAGGAGACCTGTCCTTTTCAGTATTCACAGTAGAATTGTGATAGACGGATTTAATGAGCCTATGCTTCCATTTGGGGTATTATAACAGTTTGACTGTTCAAAAACACCCCACAAAGGCCTACCATTTGTAAAAGTAGACACTCTAGGGTATCTCATAAGGTGCATATTGTGCCTTAACATGCCCCCATTTTTTACCATTACATGCCAAAGTATGTGGTAAAAAATAACTGTGTGCATTTTTTACATACGGATTGCATTTTTGCTTGGCATTTTGTATATTTCATGTGTGCCACTAAGTTCAAACCCCCCAAATTATGCTCAGCTAAGTCTTCTGAGTAAAAGGACACCCCCATTGTATGTCTATGGCACTATTTTGTGAAGCTACAGTGCCATATAGGAGACCAAGCCATATCAGTTTTTACCAAACTTTGAATTTTGACGCCGGGCCTATGTGCAATTTCCAAGCATCTTCGCAGGTTTTAAATTCAAACTACCCCACAAAGGCCTACCATTTCTTAAAGTAGACACCCCAGGGTATTTCAAAAGGCATATTTTGAACCTTAGCGTGGGATCATTTTTTCGCTAGCGTGTACCAGGTGTAGTGGTAATAAGCGTTTTTTTCTGCCTTTTTGACACACAAAATGAGTTTGCACAGTATATTTTGCAAACCATATGTGTACTACCACTGTATAATACTTCATATGTTGCTCAGCTATGTCTGCTGAGTACAAAAATACCCCCGTATGTACCTTTGCCAGGTATATGTGGACATCGGAGGGGCACATTTGGGACACAGCCATTCCATTTTTTTTTCAAACTTTAAATGTGTGCCCATGTCCCATTTTAGAGTATTTTACCAGGCTATATAAACCAAATACCCCATAAAGCCATACCATTTCTTAAAGAAGACATCCCAGGGTATTTCAAAAGGCATATTTTGAACCTTAGTGTGGGATCATTTTTCCGCTAGCTTGTACCAGGTGTAGTGGTAATGAGCGTTATTAAATGTATTTTTTTACTTTTTAAAACTTTTTTTACTTTTTTTTTTTTTTTTTAAATTCTTTATTTTTGTTGTGCATGTTATAACAGAAGAGCTTGCACAGCCACGACAGCATGGGCAAGTACAATATTGACATTAGAAATAAATCATCATGGCATATGTAAAACAGCACACATTTTTAGGTTAATGAGATCTTTTAACAGTTTATGTTCTCGTTTAGTTATATATATTTATGAACGTCGCTCTTCAAGTATTTACTCCTGAACTGCTTATCGGAGAAGGTGGGGTGCCAGGTTAGTTAGAACAAGGGAACATAAGTAACATGAAATAAAAGGAGATTAGTTCTAAAGGTAGCATTGTTACTCTGGCTTACAATACTAACATAACTTAGGTGGGCAGTTATTCTAGCAAGTTGTTGCCTTAGTTAGGCGTTAGAAGATATTGCCCATTTATGTATATATATGTTGATATCGCTTTTCAGGGTACACAACTGGCCAGGACAGTGTACCTTACAACAACATATGATCTGCGCTAAAGATTATGGTTAGTCAGTTGTAGGCTGTCAGGCTTATAGAGTACAGGCTTTCCTGGTCGTTAGTGGCTTTAGCATGTATTAAGGTTCACACTTAAATTACATGTGATATAAATGAACATAACACATTATAAGGTGCTGCGCAAAGTCATGTAAGGAGTGCGTTTTAGGCAAAACTAGATCAACGGTATCTGCATGAGAGAGTCCCAGTGCGAGTGTGTAGGGCTTGTGTACCAATCTCCCGACCTGCCTGCATCTCGCGGTGGGGGGGGCTGGTGCCTTCATGGTGTGGTCAGTTCAGCCTACACCCTGCTTGTGCTGGGGTGTTATAGCTGGAAGAGGTGTCTGATTCTGAGCCGCTCTTGTCGTCAGTGTGTGAGGCAGGTCAGTTACTTGGGTATGAGTTCTCAGGGGTGCTGTGGGAGTGCGGCAAGGTTCCGCTTTATGTCTCCGCAGTCTCTTGTGTGGGTTCTCCACATGGTTGGTGCTGGTCTTCCGGAGTGTGGTGAGACTGCAAAGTCCCTGTTTGGGGGTAGGACGACTCACTGCTGGTCTGCAGTGTCGAGGTTTGTGTCGGGTCGTTAGCCTCCCCTTTCCCGCCATTTTAGCTTTGCCATCACCCCGGACGGGAGCCGCAGATCTCTGCCCGGCCTTTACTTGGGTTGCTGCTGGTGGGGTCTCCACTTCTGTGCCCCCCATGTGGTATATTTTGGCCCAAAAGGCAGCGAACAGGCGATCCAACCTTTCTTCCAGAGGGGGTATCGTGGTGCTACTCAGATGGTTACAAGTGGTGTCCGCCATGGTTACAGGTGCTGTTCCGGCTGTGTGGATCAGTCACCGCTGTAGTTTTGCTGCTGTGTCTCAGGCTTTAGTTGCCGGGATATCCCTCACCGGCAGGGGGGGGAGGGAGTATGCCAGGGAGACCTCCAGGTGAGTGGCTGCAGTCAGCGTAGGGATCGGCCGCCTCCCTCGCTTTGTCAGAGTAGGCCTGTGGTAGGCCTAAGGTCTATCCCCTGTTAGAAGCCGCTGATTTCAGTCGGGATGCTTGTCGCTTGGTTCTGCGGTTTATGGCTCCCTTCTCCAGGTCGCCTAACCATCGATTTGGTGGGTTTTTGCCCCGATTTTGGCTGATTGTGAGCGGTTTTGCACGGAGCTCTTCTCATGTGCGACCGCTCAGCATGGCCGCTTGGCTCCGCCCCCTACTTTTTAAAACTTTTTTTACTTTTTAAAACTATTTTTTAAACTTTTGTTTTGCTTATTATTTTTTTTAAAGTTTCCGAAACTTTCGTAAAACTTTTTTTTACAGATTTAACATTTTTCTAAGCTTTTTTTTACGTTAACCCCTAACTAGCAGTAAGCAGCACTAACAGTAAATTCCCCATTTTCCCATAACTCCCACCCACCCCAGCTAGCAAAATATTAAATTATACAATATTTAAATTAGTTAATTAAATAAATTTAACCCCTGAGGGTTAAAAAATAAATAAAAGTTAATCGTCAGGGGTTAAAAAAAAATTAGATCACAGTATAATACTGTGATCTGTATTTTGATCACCGTAGGCAGTGATCGACAGGCAGGGAAGGGGTTAATTTTTATTTGGACTGGGTAAAGGGTTTATTTTTTTAAATTTTTTACTTAAACGTTATTAAAACTTTTTTTAACTTAATGTTGTAACTTGTTAAAGCTTATTTTTAAACTTTTTTTTAATGTTAACCCCCTAGTTAGCCTAATACTAAATCCCCCAATTCCCCACTAACTTCCACCCTCCCCAGCTAGCTAAATTTATAATTGTAAAATATTTAAATTAATTAATAAAATGCATTTAACCCCTGAGGGTTAAAAAAAAAAAAGAAGAATTAACCCTCAGGGGTTAAAAAAAAAAAATCAGATCATAGTAAAATGTAATCCCTGCCAATTGATCACTGTAGTCAGTGATCAATTGGCAGGGAAGGGGTTAATTTTTTTATTAAAATGGGTAAAGGGGGTGGGATTTTAAATAAACTTTATTTTTTTGTCACCAGGGGGCAGGATCAACACTGATCCGTCTCCCTGCACTTCACACTGAACCCGGAAGTGCAGGGAGGCGGAGGTGAGTATACAGAGCACATGTGCCCGCTCAGACATGCTGTCAGAGCGGGCACATGTACTGGGGCAGCCGGATCCGGTGCTCCCGGTCTGCCTCTAATGCAGAGGCAGACCGTCGCACCATTAACCCCACGATCGCCGCGATTGCGGCGATCTGGGGTTAATTTTAACGGGTGACGGACGAGGTCCGTCACTCGTCATTAACGCATTCCCCTGAGTGACGGACCTCGTCCGTCACTCGTCGTTAAGGGGTTAAAGTCTGTGATATGGGAGCAGTTTCTACGTAAACATAAGAATTGGCTTTTAGGAATCCCTTCAAGCCTTGGTTTGTGATGACAACTAGATTGGTCAATTACTGTATTGGTGCATACTTTTTACAGTCCGCTAGAAATAAATAGGGACAGTCTCCTTTCCTACTGCAGGCACCAGCAGGAAATAGGATTTCTAGCCTGAGCTATGTTGCAAAAAAATCCTCCCAAAATTTATCAAAATTCTGTAGGAATTCAGCAACTGATAAAGAAGAAACTGTACAGTTTCAAACTGTGATTTAAAGATATAAAAAAAAAAACTTGCCAAGTGTGTTAAATGAAGGCATACATTTTCCACATAAAGAACGTTGTCTGGGTTTTGCTACATCAAAGGAAAGTGCACACGGTTCTCTGGTTATTGTACCATTTCTTTTGAAAGTTTAAAATTTAAATGTTAGCCAGATGTGAGTGATTGCAATGTGTCTAGTGCCAAATTTTCAATGCACGGTCTAATTCATAAATGAAACATCTGTCAGTCCATACAGTCTCTCCTGCATGAAAATTAAAGATAGAAACCAAAACGTACTGTGTCTAATAGGTATACGCTATTCTGAAATGTTTTTCTGATCCAACTCCGAAGTGAATTTCAAATTTTAGGCCAAAACAGCAGAGCTGAAAATAGCTGAATTGAAGAATTTTTCTCTAACCCCAACATTGGTGTGGAAAATTGTATCACTGGTACTTCCCAGAGGGCCTAAATCATGCCTCCAAACTGTCTGCCATTCAGGCAGACAGTCCTGAATTTGTATTCTTACATCTCGGAACACAAGGGAAATATTCTCGGACAGCACAGCCAAGCGCATCATTAGATGTACTTGTGCTGTGCAGGAGGCACTAGGACAATGCAGGGAACACATAAGCAGCCTTCCCTGCATGGTCCTGAGAGCTGGCGGCCAGCCAGGCTGCCTGTCAACCCACTCCTTTTTTGTACTGCCCCCACTTTTCAGAAGAGACTGCCCATTGTGGGTGCCGCTAGTGACGTGGCTTGAGTCACAGGCGACGTCCCTCAGAACTCCACCCACACATCCTGATTAGTGAAGGGGAGAAGTTGGGAGGTATGACCTAAAGGGAGTCATTAACCTAGGAACTTGCAGGTCTGCATGAAGGCACACAAGATTGCCTGACAATTAAGCAGGCCAGCACACCTAAGGCGGACCATGCAGAAACTGTTGTGTGCTAGCGAGTCTAAAGATTTAGGAACACCAGGTAGCAAAATTGGGATGTCTGGATGGACAGGACCCTAAAATAGGTACTGTTCTATCAAGATTCCCACTTTTTTTTTTTTAAATTTAATCATCATGCTTCACAATGCTCCTGTGCACAATGCTGAAAAGGCAATTTTTGCTACACTTGCAGGGTTAGTTACTAAAGCGAATTCAAATAAAATTTTGAATTTAAGGTTACAGTAGTCCTACTGAAAGCATTGCTTGACTTAGTGAAGATTCCATTTTCAGCTCTTTTGATCTTAAACATAAAATTCACATTGAATATTGTAGATTGTACACATTGAACATTTTAGATAAACCCTTTGGCATCAAAGATATGTGTTTATTTAACCCAGTTTAATTGTCTTAAAAGAACCCTATAGTGTCAGGAATACAATTGTGTGTTCCTGACACTGTACTTCTAAATACGTTACATAGCGGACCCAGGGTAACCTGACCTGTTACCTCCACTAATTTCCTTCCTTCAGCTGGTCATGAACCACTTAGAGTATAAAGAGACCCATTCCCCCCCCCCTCCCCCCCCAGTAACTGGACGACACACAGTCCTGGAGGTAGAACAGACTTTTATTTGCCACACACGGCTTTTAAGCATATCCCAATGCAAGGTGTCTCCCACACAACCGTACAGGATCACATCCCAGGATCCTCCCCCTGCCTGGGGCCCTAGCGCAGGAAAGGGACTCCGTTCTCTTTGTCCCCAAAGCCCGTCACCAAAACTTAGGGTTTCCACCCCAGATGCCAGGGGGTCTTCTTCCCAAAAGCCTCTGTGCCTGGGAGCCAAGGCGTGGGAAAATAGATTGTCTCTTTGTCTCCCAGGCACAGACAAGCCTGCCAAACTAGCCAAGTCCTCAAAAGTGTCCACACCAACCTCAGGGACTCTCACAGCAGTACTTCCCTAGACTATTACCCGTTCACGAGGTTCCAGGTGTGAAACCCAGACAAGGGAAGCGTCTGCTTTCGGGGAATGCATGCTCTCTCTGTCTGGTGTCCATCTATATAAATGGCGGCCACCCAGGGGAGCACTCATTAATTAGTTCCCTCATGGTTTCACACCTATGTTACGAGGTGTGAACGTTCTAACCTAGCGTTCTATATAGGGTACGGGGTGGTCCCCGTTAGGGTGGCAAATGGATTGCCTTCGTGGGAGCACTCTCGAATGGGGAGCGGGCACTATACACGAATATACAGGGGAACACAATGTAGCAGAAGGAGGAGATCAACGAACAGGTAGCGGTTCCACCACAAGTTTAGTCCCCCAGTCCCTCCTTACCTCTGTTTAAAAGGGCGCCCATGCTCCATAACCCTTGGCTAACATCATAAAACTTGTGATGCTTTCGCGCATACAGGGCCAACCTTAGGGGTGTGCGAGCGTTGAGACGGCCCAGGGCGCCATGGCAACAGGGGCCACCATGGGGCCGACAGAGCTAGCAAGTTACACTGACACAGGATGGTAACAAAAATAAATAAAAATGAGACAGCGCTAGGTAACTAAAAAGCAGCAACCTATTAAAAGGGGATCCCTCAAACCCTTTAGAGCTAGATAAGTAAAAAATAATAAAAAGGCTGCGCTTACGATAAAAACAGACACAGTGTAAAGTCCAAAGGGAGGAAAAGTCCAACTGGTGTGTCCTTACAGGAGGTCTTTGCTGGTGGTGTCCTCTACCAATGTAGTAGTTCCTCTCATATGAAAGACAAAAGGGAAGAGATGGACAACCAATAGTGTAGTTTGCACAATACTGATGTGGATAGAAATAATAATAATAGTTGAGAACTCACATTTACCAGAGCTACTGTCCTAGCTCTGGAATAAAGCGCATACAGCGGTATAATCCCCGCTTATGGGATTTAAATGGGTTCCTCTCTGTGTTCTTGGTGTCCAATTCTCCAAAAGATAAAAAGAAACATCCGATAGTGCTCACTGTTTGGCAAAGTGGATAAAATAATAAAAGGGTATACTCACAAACCAAGAGCAGACCGACTGCTCTGTGTAGACAGCTTTGGTGGATTGATCCCCACCTAGGATTTCTTTAAAATGCAGGAAACTTCCAGGGTTTTTATCAAGGTGTAATAAAACCAATAAAGATTAAAAAGCCAGGGTAAAATAATTAAGTTTCTATAAAAAAAGATATTTTGGCCCAAACAAATGTCCAAAAAATACTTTAATATATTAAAAAAACACAAATATAAATATCCATAACGCGTTTCGTCAGAGACTTTTTCAAATGGATTAACAGAAATTACCTGGCTAATAGGTATTATATAGGAGCATAACTGGTTTAAATTTGGCGCCAAAAATTGGTCTGACCAATCAGAAATAAGAACATATTAAAAAGCTTTAAAACGTGTGTTTAAAATAATCATATGTAGTTTATAATAGTATAACTTATTCCTGATATTTCTGAAGAAAAACGAGGGCAGGAAAGTATAGATTTAATCCTTTAAAGATAGTCATGTGACAAGGTACTTCCGCATTTTCGGAAGTTTTAGCCGCAATGTCTTATGGGAGTTGTAGTTTAATTTTGCTGCGACCTGTGGCCGCATAAAAACACCTCAAATAGTATATTTATAATTAGTAGCAGTGGCTCACTTGTCAATTTAAGGGTTAAAGTAAAAAAACGAGGGTTTAAAATAGTTGAATCTAAGGATTGAAAATAGGACATGTGACAGATCGGTACTTCCGCAAAACGGAAGTTAAACCGAACTGACTCATGGGAAATGTAGTTATAATCCCAGAGTCAGTAAAAACTGGCCAATAATAATTGCTTTAAGGGAGTTAAACACTGCAGTTAAAAACTGGATGAATGATAAGAGATATTAAAGGAAATAGGGACTAAAATAATTAATTGGATAAAAACAAATAGTTTTTAAAATAAGAGCAAGTTATTTTGCAGTAAAATGGAAGTTTGGAAACAGCTTATAATTATAAGTCTATATGGAAAACATTAAGAACATATACATTTAAAGGTACAGGCATAGTTAAACATACAAAATCATAAAAAGTTGTGTAAATCAAAATCTGCATTAAGACCATGGGGTATAAGAGTCTGAAGATTATACACCCATTCCATCTCTGTTTTTCCAAGCAGCTTTTTTATATCACCTCCACGCCAGGAGGTGGAACATTTTTTTATACCAATGCATTTTAGTAGGCGTGGGTCTTTATTGTGCATAATGAAATGTTTGGATACTGTATGATTTAAGTATCCGTTTTTTATATTCCTGCAATGTTCGCTCAGTCTTATCTTCAGGCACCTTGTGGTCATCCCCACATATTGGAGGCCACATGGGCACTCAAGCAGGTAAATCACATTTTTTGTGTTGCAGCAAATAAAATCATAAATACTATACACTTTTTTTGTCCGATTCGACATAAAATTTGTGACTTTGGATGGAATAAAATTATCTGTAGTTTTACACACAATGCATTGTTTGCATTTATAGAAACCTTTCGTCTGGGGAAAAAAGGATAGATTTCTGGGAGGAGATTTTTTAGTAAAATTTGTAGTTAAAATAGATTTAAAATTAGGTGCTCCTCTGAAAACAATATTTGGATGATTGGGTATGATGGGATTAAGTATTTCATCGTGTTTCAGTATATGCCAGTGTTTTCTTATTATTTTTTTGACATCATTATTTTTGTTATTAAAATTAAAAATAATTGGGAGTGCTATTGGTTCGATATTTTCTTTATTTTTGTACGTCAGAAGTTCTTTTCGTTCTTTTTGTTTAACTGTATTAATTGTAGTATTTAGATCTGACTCTAAATATTTTTTTTCCATAAATTTACTTTTTAAAAAATCTGCTTGCTCATTAAAATCAGTGAGTTCAGAACAGTTTCTACGAAGGCGTAAAAACTGACTTTTAGGGGCACTCTCGAGCCAAGGCTTATAATGGCAGCTTGATCTGTCTATAGCCGTATTTACACATACTTTTTTGAAGAACGTTTTTGTTTGAAGTTGTCCCTTGTTAATAAAAATATTGAGATCTAAAAAATTGATGGATTTATTGCTAAATTCATGTGTAAGAATAATACCCCTATCGTTATTGTTTAAATGATTAATAAAATCAATAAGATGGTGCTCTGGTCCATCCCAAATAAAAAAGAGGTTGTCTATGTATCTGAAGTAAGAGACTAGGTTTGCCCGCCATTGGTGGTTGCCCCAAATGGCTACAGATTCCCAGTCAGCCATAAACAAATTGGCATAACTGGGGGCAAACCTAGTCCCCATAGCAGTACCTCTTTTTTGTAAGTAAAATGAATCTAAAAACCAAAAGTAATTATTTTTTAAAATAATATTGATACCTTCTATTATAAAATCTATTTGAGTGTCAGGAATCCTAGCTTCATTAGTTAAAATTTCTTTTATAGCTCGACAACCAATGTCATGAGGAATAATGGTATACAAAGACTGTACATCACAAGTGACTAATATAAAACTGGTTTTCCAAGTAAAATCATTTAAAAATTTTAAAAGCGACATAGAGTCTTTTAAATAAGATTTCATGAGTTTAACCGAAGGCTGGAGAAGGATATCAATATATTGGGAAAGGTTACATAAAAGTGAACCAATCCCTGAAACGATTGGTCTACCTGGGGGGTGTTGTTCATTCTTGTGAATTTTGGGAAGAAAATAAATAACAGGGGTGATCAGAAATTCTATATTTAAAAAGTTAAATTCATGTTTATTTAAAATTTCTGAATTTAAACCTTTGTTTAAAAAATTAAGTAAAGGGGTAGGGGTATTATTCTTACACATGAATTTAGCAATAAATCCATCAATTTTTTAGATCTCAATATTTTTATTAACAAGGGACAACTTCAAACAAAAACGTTCTTCAAAAAAGTATGTGTAAATACGGCTATAGACAGATCAAGCTGCCATTATAAGCCTTGGCTCGAGAGTGCCCCTAAAAGTCAGTTTTTACGCCTTCGTAGAAACTGTTCTGAACTCACTGATTTTAATGAGCAAGCAGATTTTTTAAAAAGTAAATTTATGGAAAAAAAATATTTAGAGTCAGATCTAAATACTACAATTAATACAGTTAAACAAAAAGAACGAAAAGAACTTCTGACGTACAAAAATAAAGAAAATATCGAACCAATAGCACTCCCAATTATTTTTAATTTTAATAACAAAAATAATGATGTCAAAAAAATAATAAGAAAACACTGGCATATACTGAAACACGATGAAATACTTAATCCCATCATACCCAATCATCCAAATATTGTTTTCAGAGGAGCACCTAATTTTAAATCTATTTTAACTACAAATTTTACTAAAAAATCTCCTCCCAGAAATCTATCCTTTTTTCCCCAGACGAAAGGTTTCTATAAATGCAAACAATGCATTTTGTGTAAAACTACAGATAATTTTATTCCATCCAAAGTCACAAATTTTATGTCGAATCGGACAAAAAAAGTGTATAGTATTTATGATTTTATTTGCTGCAACACAAAAAATGTGATTTACCTGCTTGAGTGCCCATGTGGCCTCCAATATGTGGGGATGACCACAAGGTGCCTGAAGATAAGACTGAGCGAACATTGCAGGAATATAAAAAACGGATACTTAAATCATACAGTATCCAAACATTTCATTATGCACAATAAAGACCCACGCCTACTAAAATGCATTGGTATAAAAAAATGTTCCACCTCCTGGCGTGGAGGTGATATAAAAAAGCTGCTTGGAAAAACAGAGATGGAATGGGTGTATAATCTTCAGACTCTTATACCCCATGGTCTTAATGCAGATTTTGATTTACACAACTTTTTATGATTTTGTATGTTTAACTATGCCTGTACATTTAAATGTATATGTTCTTAATGTTTTCCATATAGACTTATAATTATAAGCTGTTTCCAAACTTCCATTTTACTGCAAAATAACTTGCTCTTATTTTAAAAACTATTTGTTTTTACCAAATTAATTATTTTAGTCCCTATTTCCTTTAATATCTCTTATCATTCATCCAGTTTTTAACTGCAGTGTTTAACTCCCTTAAAGCAATTATTATTGGCCAGTTTTTACTGACTCTGGGATTATAACTACATTTCCCATGAGTCAGTTCGGTTTAACTTCCGTTTTGCGGAAGTACCGATCTGTCACATGTCCTATTTTCAATCCTTAGATTCAACTATTTTAAACCCTCGTTTTTTTACTTTAACCCTTAAATTGACAAGTGAGCCACTGCTACTAATTATAAATATACTATTTGAGGTGTTTTTATGCGGCCACAGGTCGCAGCAAAATTAAACTACAACTCCCATAAGACATTGCGGCTAAAACTTCCGAAAATGCGGAAGTACCTTGTCACATGACTATCTTTAAAGGATTAAATCTATACTTTCCTGCCCTCGTTTTTCTTCAGAAATATCAGGAATAAGGTATACTATTATAAACTACATATGATTATTTTAAACACACGTTTTAAAGCTTTTTAATATGTTCTTATTTCTGATTGGTCAGACCAATTTTTGGCGCCAAATTTAAACCAGTTATGCTCCTATATAATACCTATTAGCCAGGTAATTTCTGTTAATCCATTTGAAAAAGTCTCTGACGAAACGCGTTATGGATATTTATATTTGTGTTTTTTTAATATATTAAAGTATTTTTTGGACATTTGTTTGTGCCAAAATATCTTTTTTTATAGAAACTTAATTATTTTACCCTGGCTTTTTAATCTTTATTGGTTTTATTACACCTTGATAAAAACCCTGGAAGTTTCCTGCATTTTAAAGAAATCCTAGGTGGGGATCAATCCACCAAAGCTGTCTACACAGAGCAGTTGGTCTGCTCTTGGTTTGTGAGTATACCCTTTTATTATTTTATCCACTTTGCCAAACAGTGAGCACTATCGGATGTTTCTTTTTATCTTTTTGAGAATTGGACACCAAGAACACAGAGAGGAACCCATTTAAATCCCATAAGCGGGGATTATACCGCTGTATGCGCTTTATTCCAGAGCTAGGACAGTAGCTCTGGTAAATGTGAGTTCTCAACTATTATTATTATTTCTATCCACATCAATATTGTGCAAACTACACTATTGGTTGTCCATCTCTTCCCTTTTGTCTTTCATATGAGAGGAACTACTACATTGGTAGAGGACACCACCAGCAAAGACCTCCTGTAAGGACACACCAGTTGGACTTTTCCTCCCTTTGGACTTTACACTGTGTCTGTTTTTATCGTAAGCGCAGCCTTTTTATTATTTTTTACTTATCTAGCTCTAAAGGGTTTGAGGGATCCCCTTTTAATAGGTTGCTGCTTTTTAGTTACCTAGCGCTGTCTCATTTTTATTTATTTTTGTTACCATTTCTTAAATTTCCCTTTTGGGATAGCTGCTTTCTAACTTTTTTACAATATGTCTATCTTTGAATATAGGAACAAATATACAATTGATGTTAATAATGTATTTAATACAGAGGTGATTAATTCCATACAAACAATCCCTCATCACTCCAACCAACAAGATTTGTTTATGAAATTAGAAAAAGCCCTATCCACAGAAATTAAGCTCAAATGGGAAATTGCCACTTTTAAAAAATATATAGATGAGCAAATTACCCCCCGTGGCTTAAGGCTTTTAAAATTACCCACCTCTGACCAAGATGACCTTGAGTTCATGGAGGAATGGAACAACAAATTAGAGTTATGTACTTTTGGTTTAATGGAAACGTTAATAGTTAAAAAAAGTAAAAAATTGTCTATTTTAGATATTGAAATAAACGAACTTAGAGAGAAACTCCTACCATTTACCGAAACCAAGGCTTATAAACAAAATTCCGTACTAATTCAAAATAAAATTGAAAAGGTTGAAGTTGACACAAAACATCTGAAAATCAAAAAATACATTCGAGACAAAACCGATTATTCAAATAAACAAGTGAGAACTTACCATTTTAAAAAAAAGTACACTTCAGAGAACTATTCCTCTAGACCAAACTACCAAAATTATACGCACAACAATTCCCACTCTTACAACAATACGCTACACCAACCTCCTTCCAAATATCAGAATTACACCACACGGAGATCCTATCCCCAATCCCCACCCGCAAAAAGGCCCCAAACAACTTTCCCTCACCAATCTCATGGTTTTTCAAAATTACCATATCAAAATAAAACCAACACATATCAATTACCCTCACATAAACAAAGAAAATTCCCTCAACAAAATTATAACTCTGCACCCCGATCACCAAGATACCATAATCCCTCTGATTTTAATTTTTCACCGAAACCACAAAGATCTAGGTACACCAATGATCACTCTGCACCCCGATCACCAAGATACCATAATTCCTCTGGTTTTAATTTTTCACCGAAACCACAAAGAT
Source organism: Pelobates fuscus (assembly GCF_036172605.1). Taxonomy (NCBI): domain Eukaryota; kingdom Metazoa; phylum Chordata; class Amphibia; order Anura; family Pelobatidae; genus Pelobates; species Pelobates fuscus. The sequence continues at coordinate 97,545,389 of NC_086324.1, read as the reverse complement.
CTAGGTACACCAATGATCAAAATGAGTACTTTAATTATTCCAAATCACCCACTATCCCAAATCACACTAATAGGTACCAGTTGCTATCAGTCGATTCAGACCTTGACAACGATGACCATTTTTTAGAAATACGTACTCACCAGCCTGCACTAGCCCAGACACCACACCCATCACGCTCCCAAAAAAGAATTCTAAGCCTAGAGGAAGACGAAGTGGAAGACGGGAACAAAAGAGAAAGATTGGAAAGACAATAATACCTGTCACCAATTCCCATAATGGCATCTTTAATCTTTCTCAAAAAGTTTTATCAGCTGCACAATTGTCCGTTTTAAGTAAAGGCCTTAAATTTGCCCCTACCTCATCTTTTAATTCATTTCAAGCCTTCCTTGATGTAAATAAATTTGTGAGAAAGGCTACACTAAAAAGATTCTTTATAAGTAAAAATGACAAAGAATCTAATCTACCAACCCCACCCGTCTCACCTCCCCTTCCAAAGACAGACAAAAGTCCTTTTTTAAATACACATCTTAGAACAAAATCTAAGTTTTATCCTTCTCATTTTAAATCGGCTCCTTTGGTTTTATTCGAGAAACTTGTTCACAAAGATTTAGAAAAAATTAAATATAAAAAATATGACACTAATAATCTTACACATGCCGAAAGACAGGCAATTAAAGAACTCCAAAAAGACAGAGATATCGTCATTAAATCAGCCGACAAAGGCGGTGGAGTAGTTATCCAGGCCAGTAAGATGTATATCGATGAAGCCCATAGACAATTGAAAGACAAAAATGTATATGAACAACTTTTAACAGATCCTACCAAAAATATTAAAACTATTTTACTTAATTTTTTAAACAAAGGTTTAAATTCAGAAATTTTAAATAAACATGAATTTAACTTTTTAAATATAGAATTTCCGATCACCCCTGTTATTTATTTTCTTCCCAAAATTCACAAGAATGAACAACACCCCCCAGGTAGACCAATCGTTTCAGGGATTGGTTCACTTTTATGTAACCTTTCCCAATATATTGATATCCTTCTCCAGCCTTCGGTTAAACTCATGAAATCTTATTTAAAAGACTCTATGTCGCTTTTAAAATTTTTAAATGATTTTACTTGGAAAACCAGTTTTATATTAGTCACTTGTGATGTACAGTCTTTGTATACCATTATTCCTCATGACATTGGTTGTCGAGCTATAAAAGAAATTTTAACTAATGAAGCTAGGATTCCTGACACTCAAATAGATTTTATAATAGAAGGTATCAATATTATTTTAAAAAATAATTACTTTTGGTTTTTAGATTCATTTTACTTACAAAAAAGAGGTACTGCTATGGGGACTAGGTTTGCCCCCAGTTATGCCAATTTGTTTATGGCTGACTGGGAATCTGTAGCCATTTGGGGCAACCACCAATGGCGGGCAAACCTAGTCTCTTACTTCAGATACATAGACGACCTCTTTTTTATTTGGGATGGACCAGAGCACCATCTTATTGATTTTATTAATCATTTAAACAATAACGATAGGGGTATTATTCTTACACATGAATTTAGCAATAAATCCATCAATTTTTTAGATCTCAATATTTTTATTAACAAGGGACAACTTCAAACAAAAACGTTCTTCAAAAAAGTATGTGTAAATACGGCTATAGACAGATCAAGCTGCCATTATAAGCCTTGGCTCGAGAGTGCCCCTAAAAGTCAGTTTTTACGCCTTCGTAGAAACTGTTCTGAACTCACTGATTTTAATGAGCAAGCAGATTTTTTAAAAAGTAAATTTATGGAAAAAAAATATTTAGAGTCAGATCTAAATACTACAATTAATACAGTTAAACAAAAAGAACGAAAAGAACTTCTGACGTACAAAAATAAAGAAAATATCGAACCAATAGCACTCCCAATTATTTTTAATTTTAATAACAAAAATAATGATGTCAAAAAAATAATAAGAAAACACTGGCATATACTGAAACACGATGAAATACTTAATCCCATCATACCCAATCATCCAAATATTGTTTTCAGAGGAGCACCTAATTTTAAATCTATTTTAACTACAAATTTTACTAAAAAATCTCCTCCCAGAAATCTATCCTTTTTTCCCCAGACGAAAGGTTTCTATAAATGCAAACAATGCATTGTGTGTAAAACTACAGATAATTTTATTCCATCCAAAGTCACAAATTTTATGTCGAATCGGACAAAAAAAGTGTATAGTATTTATGATTTTATTTGCTGCAACACAAAAAATGTGATTTACCTGCTTGAGTGCCCATGTGGCCTCCAATATGTGGGGATGACCACAAGGTGCCTGAAGATAAGACTGAGCGAACATTGCAGGAATATAAAAAACGGATACTTAAATCATACAGTATCCAAACATTTCATTATGCACAATAAAGACCCACGCCTACTAAAATGCATTGGTATAAAAAAATGTTCCACCTCCTGGCGTGGAGGTGATATAAAAAAGCTGCTTGGAAAAACAGAGATGGAATGGGTGTATAATCTTCAGACTCTTATACCCCATGGTCTTAATGCAGATTTTGATTTACACAACTTTTTATGATTTTGTATGTTTAACTATGCCTGTACCTTTAAATGTATATGTTCTTAATGTTTTCCATATAGACTTATAATTATAAGCTGTTTCCAAACTTCCATTTTACTGCAAAATAACTTGCTCTTATTTTAAAAACTATTTGTTTTTATCCAATTAATTATTTTAGTCCCTATTTCCTTTAATATCTCTTATCATTCATCCAGTTTTTAACTGCAGTGTTTAACTCCCTTAAAGCAATTATTATTGGCCAGTTTTTACTGACTCTGGGATTATAACTACATTTCCCATGAGTCAGTTCGGTTTAACTTCCGTTTTGCGGAAGTACCGATCTGTCACATGTCCTATTTTCAATCCTTAGATTCAACTATTTTAAACCCTCGTTTTTTTACTTTAACCCTTAAATTGACAAGTGAGCCACTGCTACTAATTATAAATATACTATTTGAGGTGTTTTTATGCGGCCACAGGTCGCAGCAAAATTAAACTACAACTCCCATAAGACATTGCGGCTAAAACTTCCGAAAATGCGGAAGTACCTTGTCACATGACTATCTTTAAAGGATTAAATCTATACTTTCCTGCCCTCGTTTTTCTTCAGAAATATCAGGAATAAGTTATACTATTATAAACTACATATGATTATTTTAAACACACGTTTTAAAGCTTTTTAATATGTTCTTATTTCTGATTGGTCAGACCAATTTTTGGCGCCAAATTTAAACCAGTTATGCTCCTATATAATACCTATTAGCCAGGTAATTTCTGTTAATCCATTTGAAAAAGTCTCTGACGAAACGCGTTATGGATATTTATATTTGTGTTTTTTTAATATATTAAAGTATTTTTTGGACATTTGTTTGTGCCAAAATATCTTTTTTTATAGAAACTTAATTATTTTACCCTGGCTTTTTAATCTTTATTGGTTTTATTACACCTTGATAAAAACCCTGGAAGTTTCCTGCATTTTAAAGAAATCCTAGGTGGGGATCAATCCACCAAAGCTGTCTACACAGAGCAGTCGGTCTGCTCTTGGTTTGTGAGTATACCCTTTTATTATTTTATCCACTTTGCCAAACAGTGAGCACTATCGGATGTTTCTTTTTATCTTTTTGAGAATTGGACACCAAGAACACAGAGAGGAACCCATTTAAATCCCATAAGCGGGGATTATACCGCTGTATGCGCTTTATTCCAGAGCTAGGACAGTAGCTCTGGTAAATGTGAGTTCTCAACTATTATTATTATTTCTATCCACATCAGTATTGTGCAAACTACACTATTGGTTGTCCATCTCTTCCCTTTTGTCTTTCATATGAGAGGAACTACTACATTGGTAGAGGACACCACCAGCAAAGACCTCCTGTAAGGACACACCAGTTGGACTTTTCCTCCCTTTGGACTTTACACTGTGTCTGTTTTTATCGTAAGCGCAGCCTTTTTATTATTATTTTTTACTGACACAGGATGTCTTAGGGAATGGGAAGTTTGAGAAAACTCCTCTCACCTCGGAAATGCAGGACTAATTGAGCGCTCCCTGCAGTGTCTTGCCGTCTGAGACAGTGAGTGCACAGAGGGAGACAAACCTGATGTATTGCGTTTTGGCTGCCCACTCCTGTGCAGGAGGTTTCCAGTGCAGCAGCAGTGTGTCATGGGAGGTAGAGTTCTGTTCTGTCTCCCTATTCCCACACAGAGAATGGCTGCCATTGAAGAGCTCTGCGAGGGAGTGCACAGGAAGACTGCACAAAATAGTAAGTAAATAATATGAGGCACACTGTGACTGAAATAGAGATTGTGAGACCGTTAAACAGCAGGAACTTGATGATAAAATGAGGGAAACACATGGGGAATAATGGAGAGACAAAATAAGTTAGAAATGGAGGAGTCTCTTGAAGCCCATGGAATAAGCAAAGCTAGGTGGAATGGGCCTTGACAGAGCTAGGAGGCAGGCCTATGGAGGAGTGTTACTTGATTGGTCAATTGGTAAAAGGGGAGTGGCTTAGTCATATAAATATTCACCATTTTAAAATTGGGTTCCATTTTAATTTGAAATCTTTACCTGTTGTTAGCTGTTGCTGGCTTCTGGTTGGGATTTCTTCTTCTTTGTTTTCCAGATGGATTCCGTGGCTGAGAGTGATATGGCAGCGATCCTCGAGGGCGTGAAGGCGGCAATCCGGCAGCATGGCACAGCTTGGATGGAGCAGCAGCTGGGGGCAGCACTGAGCATGGCGGGTCCGTCGTCGGCGCCGGCGCGGAGGACTTCGCGCCGGACCAGGCCTCCACAACGCTTGAGCCCTTATGCCGGTGCTGGCGCGGTTAGGAGTCGCAGCCCGTCAGCAGGCAGGACAGGGACCGGCAACAGGAGAAGTGGCGGCCGGGCTTGGACCCGCGGAGGTAGCGGCCCGGGGGCGACCACGCACCAAGGTCGGCAAGCAGCATCTGAGGTGTGCGGTCAGGACAAGATGGCGCCGAGGAACGCAGAGGCAGCGGGCTCGTTACCAGCAGCGGGCCCCGTTGGGAGCAGGGAGCAGCCCGCAGGACAGAGTAATCGCGGTGAGTCGCCCCCTGGGTCAGTTAGGGCAAAAAGGGGTAAAAAACAAGGGTTGTCAAATGAGGCCCTCCTAACCCATTCAGGTTCCGCAGATGATGGGGCAGCCAGTAAGGGCTTGGACAGCAGGGGACAGTCAGCACCTGCCACCCATTCCAGGGCAGGTAGGGCGGCACCCAGAGCATGCAGCGGGTTGCAGCAAGCGAGGGCTAGGCCGCAAGCACCCCTTCCATCAGCGCAGCGGCCGCAGGTGACAGGCAATAGGACTGATCATAGGGCGCTGGTGACGGGTGGCGGGGAGAACTGGCACAGAGATGGGGCGCTGTAGGCCGACAGATCAGCGGGCGGGCAGGGAAGGCCGCGCTCAGGATAGGTCGGACAGCCCCGTTAGTTGGCGCTGAGACAGGGGGGGTGATAGGGGATCTCGTCATCGCTCCAGGAGCAACCGGCGGAGCAGACAGCGCAGCAGCAGCGGGGAGTCTTCGGTTGGGCGTTACCGCGGCTCACCCGTTCGGGGTCCAGTCTCGCGGGGGAGTGCATCCAGGTCAGCGAGCGGGGGCTCTCCTGACAGGCGGGACAGAAGTTCGTCCGGGGACAGGTGTGGCAGAAAGGGCCGGCAGGCCAGGAGTAGCAGTACGCATAGAAGCGCAAGGGTTGAGGTTAGGGAGGATTTGGGTTCTGAAGACGGCCTCCCCAGTTGTGCTTCTTTCGTCCACAGGTCATAGGAAGTCAGGTCAGCGGGCCGCAGGAGGCCTAGGGACGGCGGAGAATTCGCAGCAGCATCGCCAGGCCCATCGCATGGCGGAGTTCGGGATGCAGCCCCAGGATCAGCAACACCACGGGGTTTGGTCGGTGAGTTGCACAGTACACCACACTCTGGAGATTTATTAGAGGGTTTAAAATCGTTCCTTACATCTTGGAGTTCAGGGCTGGATAAGGGGGCTTCTTTTAGCAGGGCTTGGTTGCCAGGATCGTCGGGTTTGGGGTGGGGGGTGATTCCGGTCTCCGAGCGGGCGGGGAGCGGGGCAGGGGAGTTGGCAGCAGCGTCAGCGGGGTCAGTAGCCACAGAAGTGGCTGCGGAGAGGGACACGCTAGTGGGGGAGATTCCGGATGCAGCACGGCAGAATGTACACGTGTCGTTTGCGGGTCCGCTAGGGTGTCACCTTAAGGTGGAAGTTAAGGAAAGGTTGTGGAAGGGTGAATTTGTGGAGATCTTCTCCCTTCTCCCTTTAGATGAGTATCTAGATTTGAAGGAAGAGGACAAAAAGGACGCTAAGAAAGAGGAGGAGGAAAAGCGGCGTAGGTATAGGAAAATCCCGAAAACTTTCGGGAATTGGTTACGAGCATTTTGCATACTGGCGAGTGTGCTGGGGGAAAAGGCCCCTGAAAAATGTTCACAACTGTTTTGTTACTTAGATGGGGTGTGGGAGTCTTACTGCACTTATGGGGGGCTAGCCTGGTGGCGGTACGACGAGCAGTTTTGCCAGAGGCTATCAGCTAATCCAGGGATGAGGTGGGATCAGATGGACCTACCGTTATGGATGAAGCTGATGATGTCCCAGAAGGCGGCTCCCTTTCAAGGTGGGGCTGGCGTCGGTGCATCTTCCACCGCGTCGGCTGCGCAAAGGAAGGGATTTTGCTGGCTCTATAATGAGGGCCAATGTAAGTGGGGTGCCTCATGCCGCTTTAAGCATGAATGCTCCGGATACGGTGGGGGGCATGGTTACAACCGGTGTTTCAAGCGGGGTAAGTCCACAGCAACTAGCTCGGCCGGAGGTGCTTCAGCACCATCCGCTGCAGCTGGGTCGGTCACCGGTGAAGGTAGACGCGATGCTCCCATGGCTAAACAGCTACGGTAAACGAGAGGATGCCTGTTTGTTGTTTGAGGGATTTACGAAGGGTTTTATCATTCCATTCCGGGAGCGGGTTGTGGCACCTCGTTTCCGTAATCTGCGCTCTGTAGGCGAACATCATGATGTAGTGTGTGAGAAATTGCTTCATGAGGTTCGCCTGGGCCGGATGGCGGGACCGTATAAAGAGCCTCCGCTGCCCGATCTCAGGGTTTCCCCTCTAGGCTTAGTGCCAAAGAAGGAGGCGGGAAAATTTCGCCTCATCCACCACTTGTCATACCCGAAAGGGTCATCGGTCAATGATGACATTGACGGGGCTCTCTGTTCTGTTTCCTACGCATCATTCGACCAGGCGGTCGAGCTGGTAAGGGAGGCAGGACGCGGAGCGTTGTTGGCTAAGGCGGATATAGAAGCGGCTTTCTGCCTTTTGCCCATTCACCCAATGTGTCACCACTTGCTGGGTTGTTTTATTGATGATAGCTATTTTGTGGATCTGTGTTTACCCATGGGATGCTCCATTTCATGTGCGTACTTTGAGAAATTTAGTACGTTCGTGGAATGGGTAGTGAGAAAGGAGGCGGGCACCTAGTTTGTGGTTCATTATTTGGATGATTTCTTGTGTGTTGGGCCGGCCGGCTCTGACGCTTGCCGTTTCAGGTTGCGGTGTCTTGAATGGGTTAGCCAGGTTTTTGGGATACCTCTGGCTTGCGACAAGACCGTGGGGCCTGTTACTTGCCTTAGTTTCCTAGGGCTTGAAATTGACACGGTCGCCGGGGAATGTAGGTTACCAGCGGATAAGTTGGAGTCCCTGCGCGACGCTATTTCAGAGTTGCGGGGGGCAAGGAAGGCGACACTGCGGGCTATACAATCGTTGTTGGGACGGTTGAATTTCGCTTGTCGCATTATTCCGGTGGGTAGGGTATTTAACCGGTTCCTAGCCAAAGCCACGGCGGGAGTGCGGTCACCTCATCATTTTATTAGAGTCACGGCTCCGATCAAGGAGGACTTGGGTGTATGGGAAACCTTCCTGAAGGATTTTACTGGGAAGGTCTTTTTCAGGGAAAAGTGTATTGAGTCACCCGAGTTGGAATTCTTTACCGATGCATCTGGGAGTGTAGGTTTCGGGGCCTACTTCGCGGGTCAGTGGTGTGCGGAAAGATGGCCCGAAAGGTGGGCAGTCAGCCCGCTGATTCGAACTTGGCTTTTCTCGAGCTGTTCCCATTGGTGGTGGCACTCTCCTTGTGGGGCCAGGTTTTGCGCAATAGGAGAGTGGTTTTCTTTACGGACAACATGGCTGTTGTGGAGGCTGTGAACAATATGTCAGCGTCATCGGTCCCAGTGGTCCGCTTGCTTCGTCGGTTTGTTTTGTACTGTATGCAGTTGAACATTGTTTTTCGTGCACGTCATGTCCCAGGTTTCTTAAACGTGATTGCTGATGCTCTTTCTCGCTTTCAGTGGGAAAAATTTCGTGCGGAGGCTCGGAACGCGCAAAGGGAGGGTCTGCCATGTCCGGATCCGATGTGGCGGCTCGGGACATCTTGCTTGGAAGACTGATCAGAGATTCGTTGGCTCCGGGCACGTGGTCAGCGTATAGTAAAGTGTGGGAAAGGTGGGACGAAGCAGTAGGCTGTACAGGGAACATGGTATCGGCAAAGGTACGTCTCGAGACTCTATTATGGTTGCTCTGCCGGCTGTTCGCAGGGGGTGCTTCCCCGGCAGTGGTTGGCCGGAACTTGGCGGCACTGGCGTTTCTCTTCAAGCTCCGTGGGTGGGAGGATTTGACAAAGTCGTTTATTGTGCGGCAGGTAGTTAAGGATTATCGCAAGGGGAAGTCTGTCCCTGACAGTAGGAGGCCGGTGTCTTTCACGGTGCTTCTGCATCTACTGGGGGTCTTGCCAAGTTTGTGTTTCTCGCTGTTTGAGGTCTTGCTATTTAAGGTGGCTTTTGTATGGGCCTTTTTTGGGGCATTTCGGGTGAGTGAGATTGTAAGTGGGAGTAAGCTTAGGCAAGGGGGTCTTCAGTTCGAGGACGTGGACTTGAGGGTAGCAGAAGTAGCTATTCGGCTACGGCGCTCGAAGACTGATGTCTTTGGGAGAGGTCGGACGATTAAGCTGTCTGCTATACCTCAGGTGGAGGCTTGCCCGGTGGGCTGTGCTCAGCGATATGTGGAAGTCCGCCCAGAGGGGCGGGGTTCATTTTTTCGCCATGCTGACGGCTCGGCGTTGTCGAGATTCCAATTCACCAGGGTCTTTAAGTTGGGTTTGGAGCGCTTGGGCATGGATCCCTCGCAATTTGGCACCCACTCGTTCAGGATAGGGGCTGCCACAGAGGCGGCGAGATAAGGCTTGGGGGACGAGTTGGTTAAGAAAATTGGGAGATGGGAATCGCTTAGGTTCCGTTCATATGTACGACCTGACCTGTTATTATAAATCAAGTTGACGTTTTTGGCGGTACAACTCAAGTTGGCCGTGGTTATAAGTTATTTCTTTTCATTTCAGGTGGAGTCGCATGGATAGTAGGCCACTCATATGTCTACTGGGCTGAACGGAGGGCTGCAGTTTGGAGACAAGGTACGCAGCTCGGCTTTCCATTGGATGTATTACGTGTGTTGTGGTTTGGTTTTCATGGTTATGGTTGGAGAGACACGTGTTTGGATTTATTCAGGAGGATAAGGCAAGGGGAAGTCCCCGAGTTCATATTGTTCCACACAGGGGGGAATGATTTTGGGTTGGTTCCGCAGAGGGAATTAGTTCGTGCGATTAAAAGGGACGTGGATAAGTTGAGGTATTTGCTCCCCGGGGTGGTTATTGTTTGGTCGGAAACGGTACCGCGTTTCCATTGGCGCCATGCGAGGGATTTCGCAGCTATGGCAAGATACAGGCGGAAGTTCAATAAGTTGCTGGCAATTTTTATCAAAAGTTCTGGGGGGGTAGTAGTGAGGCACAGGGAGCTGTAGGATATGTTACCGGGATACTTCAGGCGTGATGGGGTTCATTTGTCTGAGGTGGGTTTGGATTTTCTTAATTTGGGCTTTCAGGATGGTTTGAGGCAGGCTTTGTTTATTCGGGGTGGGGGCGCGCAGGAGGCTTGAGGGGTCAAGCTCTGTGCTGTGGCGGGGGATGGTTTAGTTTAATTGGGGGTAGGTCGGTTTTTGGTAAGTGGGATAGGTCAGGAGGAATACTTACCTTTAGATTTGGTGGTAGGTTCGAGCTCGGCGGTAGCTACGAACCTGGGGGTGTAGGGGTGTCTCGGTATGCCCCTACACTGGAAATGGATGCCCTTGGTGGCTGGGATAATGGTGTAGGGGTGTCTTGGTATGCCCCTACAGTGGAAAGGGATGCCCTTGGTGGCTATGTTAATGGTGTAGGGGTGTCTTGGTATGCCCCTACAGTGGAAAGGGATGCCCTTGGTGGCTACGATAATGGTGTAGGGGTGTCTTGGTATGCCCCTACAATTGGAAATGGTTGCCCTGGGTGGCTGTGTTAATGTTTATGTTATTTATGATATGTTACACTGTTATATGGTTGTATTATGTAAATATGTTTTGAGGTCATTGTCTGGGTATTTAGTTATGTTAATTGGGGGGATGTCTTTTAAAATGTTGGTGACAATGACCTCTAAAATTTTATATCTTATTTTATATATATTTATAATTAATAAAGCCGTGGAACATTTTTGCCAAATAATCCTTGTGTCTGTGTTTATTGGAGGTTAATTAGTTATAACTGGAATAGGCCAAAGAGACGACAATGCACATGTCAAGATTTACATGCACACAACACCCAAACATTAGTTACAAGCATACACTATTTCACCCATATATTTACACACATAGAACACACAATTGTGCTACTTAGACATATTACTCCCAGAGAGGGATGTGGCCAAGGGGCGCTGTAAATGTTTTTCGCACAGGGCGCATAAAGATCTAAGGCCAACCCTGCGTGCATATGCTGCAAAATACTGCTCTGCATCAGTCAGCATCTCCTCATGTCCATGCAGAGCAGGGAGATGCTGAACTTGCAGATCTAACCCAGCAAGATCCTCTAATGGCTGTCTGAGTGTCTGCCACTGGAGGTGTCCCCATGCAGTAATGTAAACACTGCCTTCTCTCTAAAAACGCAGTGTTGATGTTAAAAAGCATGCAAGGACAAGTTAAATACACCATAATAATTACATTAAGCTGTAATTACATTAAGCTCATTGGGCCAGATGCTGACAATTATGATGGGCCTAATTACAGAATCTTATCAACATAAAACACAGGATGCATTCATACGAATACACATACCCTATTCTAATATCTTGATTTCTCTTACTTTCATTTCAAAGTTAAATCCATACATCCCAAACATCTGCGAACTGTGAAGCAAAATTACATGGGCCAGTGATGCGAACTATGTAATTGGCACTGCAAAATGTGGTGGACCCATCCTGGAAGGGTGCAGGTCTGCTTAATAAAAATAGGAAGATCTGCCTGGCGTAAACCCCTTAACGCCGTTACGGCGTTCTATGCCGTCGCGACTTTAAAGGGCTTTAAAGCCGTTGTAACCGTGGGCGGTTCCCTTATTTACCTCTATAATGTCTTAAAGCATAGAACTTAGCAGGGCTAACCATACAGATATCTTAGCCATAATGTTATATAGTTAGTAAGAGATCCTCTATTTAACATATGTAAATAATTGAGAATACAATATAAAATAAGGATTGTCTTGGAAGCAATAGTTTTGTCTTTTAGATATTTATTATATAAAAATATAAATATAGACATATAAAATCCATTATAGCAGAGTTTATAAGATGAAATTAAATGCTTGCAAATATCATTAATAGGTAAACATACCCTTCTGAACATGTCATCATGTCAGCCTCTCAGTCATTTTAAGATGGAGCAGCGTCTGTATCCAAGTCTCTCCTCTGTTAGTTAACATTTAAAAGTACACTTATTTATACCTTGGGTGTCGTCATTTTAGAGTCACCATAGTTCATATGAAAAAGTCCATAACTAGAAGCGAGTGCACACGTCATGGGAAACTCCCGGACCTGGGGAACTTCCATCAAGTTCAAGGGACAAGATGGTTTCCCAAAGTCTGAATAGCTTATCTGTTGTTTATACTAAGACGTAAGTGCACAGTCGTGGGAGATTCCCGGATTTGGGGAAATTCCATTAATTTGGGGTTACCACAGTATATTGTGTACTGAAAGAGTCGTAGTATAGCCTTGAAGCTTGTTTATGCATTATTGTTATTGTAATTCGTCTGGGACAAATTGGCGCAAACATATTATGCACTGAGGTTATTGCTTAAAGAAACTTCTATGAAAAACAATATGTTCTATTTCTAACACCTTGTCAGTTTGCAATATCTCTTAAAGACAAAGTACACAGTTTAAGAAATACAACATTTCATTCTAAAACTTGTAATATTTGCATTTGCCCATAACACCCTCTCCATTAAACTGTGGGCATTGTAGACCATTTCTTCCTTAAATTAGTGAACCAAAGTTCTCCAACAGTCTTTAGGTTTTTTGTGCTCCCAGCATCTTTGATCATTGTTGTAACAGTAAAACATCCGTAGTGTGATCTTTGCCTGTAAAGGTGGTTGATTAAAATGAGCAAAGCTTTTGTCTAGGAAAGAATTGAAAAGAACATAAGTTCCAGAGTAAGATATTCTTGGATGGATCCAGATACGAATTGTAATCCAAAGTTAAAAGTAGTAATTGTATTTGTAATCCAAAGTCTTTAAAGGCCTGTAGAAGTTTACATTCCTTAGATACATTGCTGGAGGTTGTGTTTGTAGAATACCCGGGTATTTGTTGTAGAGTATAGGTTGTAGAGTCCAGCTTTCCAAATATTTGGCTAGAATTGGTTGTAGATATTGAATCAGCATCATCTGTTATCACCGTGGTGATGGTGTTGGTATTTGTCTTTGTCTTTGCTTTTTTTATTTTGTTTTTTTCATGAAACATTTTTACACCGTTTATGATGTGTATAGATTGGATACTCTCCAATATTCTTTTACGGAATAAATTAATTGACAGCATTTCCAAGACATTGTCTTAAGTGACATGGATCCCATTATAGTAAATGTTATGTTGATACAGCAATCGAAGTGGATTCTCAAGAACGCCTCTTTTTGCTGTACTGGAATCTTTGTAACATCTCAGTGATAGACATCTCAATGACATCAGGTGCTGTTGTGCTAAAAATGTTAACAGGTAAAATCTGTGGAAAAATCTTTACATTTGTTATACTTTGTATAATAATGATAGATGAAATAGTAACATAGTTAATCTTTCTAGTGTTTTGTATTAAAGATAAACACCCTTGTATATGATTTAGAGATATAAGGATAATTCGAAGCAGCAACGTATTTACCGCCTTTGTTCACAATGGTATGTAAAATTAAATTCTCTTTAAATGTTAAAAATACTCTTTTTCAAAATCTCTCTATATATTTGAAATAGTTGCTAATTGGAAATATGACATTATTTATCCTTCTTGGTCCTGTTAGGTAGAAGACAACCTATTCCCTAAGTTACAATTAGTAAATATAATAACTATAGTTATTAGTGGCTTAAAATACCAGAAACACCCAAATATTGAATTTTTTTTTTTTTTTTTTTACCAAGATCTGACAGCCATTGTGGAAAGTCACGTTTGTGAGATTGGATGCTTAACAATGTGAATCTTAATTGTTCAAGTATATTTTTCAGTGGCTGTTGGGTGTGGCTTAAGATGATTTGAATGTTTATTATTTCTAAAAGTGAGTTAAGAAAGCACTCAGATACAATATTGAAGGTATTTATATTTTATCTCTACCTTTGTATAGGTGGTTTTATTTACCTTTAATCATCACAAACCAAATAACAATTCCTTGGTATTTGAAAAACCGATAAAATATTTGATTACGTGTATTTTAATATATATACATAGAGTGGTATGGATGTTGAATTTATATCTTTGACATCTTTTCACCAGTTTGCAATAGGTGACCTAAATGACCAATTTCCAAAATCATCATGTATATCACCTGGACAGGTTAATCCATAATACTCTTTTACTTTCCATTGACTGGCCTTAGCTATGGCAGACTGAAAATGTTGATCATTGTAAATAAACTTTATGATAGGTGAAGTAAAGTTTCTGCCTGTCTTTCAGTTACATTTTAACTGTTCAAGTACTTCACATATATTAATTAGATTGTATTAATTATACCACTCTGCAAACTTAAACGAATATCGAGTAGTTTCTGATGTAATAAAAACATTTTACATTTTCTTTTAAGGTTAAAACAATCATTATTGCAGTTGTTATTGTAGTCATATGTTCTTTAACTATCATGATTCAATTATTCATCTGGATAATTAGCTGTTATGCTCTTATACTTATGTCTAATATATTTGTTTGTAGGCCAGACTGCAGCTGCATATGGCATTTTAGCAATAATCTTCAATTGCGTTTCAGATATTCACAGTCTATCCACCTTTGTAATTAACACATTATGTGTTTATTTTATACCATTAGTTATAGTATCTGTATTATATTACACATTGTCACTGACACATTTCTGATACAGGGAAAAAAGTAGCATGATTGCTTTAGTAATTATAATTTTTCTGTCCATGCACCACATTTCTGGAAGTCCAGAATATAGCAAAAATCCTTGGCTTATGGTCCTAGGGAGCCATTTAACGTTTTGATTGGTATAGTTATACCAAAAGAGCAAGGAGTACATCGGTAGATCACATCTGCAACAGAACCATGACAGATTCCTTGTTGTATCAATGTCTCTGTGTTTATGTTTACAGGGGTTCTTTGCTTTGCAAGTATGTAAATAATATGTAGAGTTTAAGAAAAGCTGCAAATCGTGCTTTAGTACAAGTGTCCCATGATGTAAGGTTTCTGACAGATTTTGCTGGTCTTTTATATTCCATTCTCTTGGCAGGGCATCTGCTCTTAGTAGGCCTGTGTTGTTATTATTTATTAATTGCATCAAGGTTTCTTTCGTTAATTGATATGTTTCTGCCGAATTCGAATTCATATGCCACCAAATGTCATTGTAAAGTTCATTGTTACAGAATATTGTTCCAGGATGGTTTTCACTCCAGTAGAAATCTATGTTCCTCTTCTTCTGCTCCTTCCTATTAATCACTTTTTCTGAGTTTTAGTTAACAATCTGTGTCTTGTACTGTGAGGTGCTTTGATAGTCAATCAGGTTTTCTCAGTATTATGTTCCATCTTGAGAAACAGCTGGGTGTTGACAATTATCAGCCTTTATTTCTTTTTCCGGTTATCTTCTGTCTGGAAACATAATAGCAATGTCCAGAATTAGCATAGCACTTCTTTTCAGCATAAGAAGGCTGTTTGCGGTAGTCATTCAATGATAAACTATATTGCATAGTCTTTTCTTACATCACCTTCATAGGTGCATCCAAAGTCTTTCACAAGCATCTGTCCCATCTTTTTCTGTTTTCAGCATGCTTTGCCATCATCGTTGAGTCCATTATTAGGATTTGAAATAGTCCAATCACATCTCTCTCATGTATAATCGTTTTTTGGAATGATCTCAATAGGTTCCTTGTGAAATACCAGTGTAGGTCACATTAGCAATCATTGCACTGTGAGCGGTGTCTCTCCTTTTGAGATAGTTCTTGGAGGCAGTCCTCACGATCAAAGAACTTGTATAATGTGCAGTCCAAGTCAGTTCAGGTGCTTCCTGCTTGTTAACATAATCCCAATGCAGTTTTAAAACGACAGCTAGGGTTGATGTTATGATAATGCTGCAGATTGTAAGAAGGAGACACCATAACCAATTTTCTAGCATCCTTTTGCTTCCATCTTTGCATTTCTTTCTTACTGTATAAGATAATTCAGGTTCAGTCACTGTTTTCTCCAGAGTCTTTCTGATAATGATGTTGATTCATTTTTCATACATTCCATGTTAACTGTGAATGTATCATGTCTGTCTGTTCATCCTTCTCCTTCACATTTTCAGGATCAGATGTCAGATCATGATTCAGTCTGTTATGTGGCTATGATTCTGGTGGCTGTGTTCTGGTGGCATTTCTGTCATCCTCTGTTTGTTTTATCTTGTCATCTTTAACAGCATCTTTATCAGTCAGTGGTTCTGTGAACGTCCTGTTAGTAAAATATCAAAACTTACTGTTCTCTGTTGGCTCTGATTGTTCTCTGTAGTAAAAGTTCTCGCAGTCACCCTCTCCAGGACAAGCTGGCCAACAGTAGGAAATAGGTGGTGGTGCATGGTGAGGTGGGCTGGAAAAAAAAATTCCCTAAATTTCTCTTATAGAACCAATGGTGCCAAGGTCTCCCTGGTGCAGAAATATAATTGTCAGTGAAAAACATGTAACATTTCATATGGTGTCTCACCATTTGTATCATCAGGTATGTTGTGAATGCTTATCTGTACCATAGGAATAAATAGATACCACTGTGTGGGGCAAGCAACTGGTAACTTGGTTAATAATCATTTAACCTCAGCATTTTCCCAGACCACAACCCCACTACTTTGGGGGTGGTTGGGGCACTGAAATCCCAAAGTAACCCAAATGTGGTTGCCCAGTTTTAGGTTTCCTTTGCAGTAACTGTAGGACCACCATCCAAATGGATGGTCCTGGGATTATCAAATGCATACTAAGGAAGTGAGACTAGAAAACGTGGTATCAGAGGTTGCACTTCGCACAGGATATATCCAAGTAAACCTGGTACATGCATCAACACATACAAAAACATATTTATAACCATGAGATGTTGGCAAACTTCCAATGTATAGTAATTCAAAAAGTACGTTAGATATTAATATTTCAATAAACAGTACATCAGTAATGTGGCAATAAGCAAATGCTTATGATTACTAAACACATGAATTACAGTATATCCCATATTGGACCATCAATATTCCTTTTCAGGAGTTAGTAGTAGATTACCTCTCTCTATAAGAGCTTGTCCTAGCCATGAAAAAGCTTTTGGGCAAGTCTAGCTTTCCTCTATAGGAAGAACAACCAACATATTACCTTCAATGGTTATTATGTAATTAACCCCTCTAAACGATAGGAGTATTTATGTGGATACTAGGTGGATAAGGTCTGGATATCCTTGCAAGCATAAACTCTGCATCATAACTGAGAGATAGGGTATGCGATGTGATCCAGTGACCACAGACACATTGCATCAAAGTGCCTGTTAACGGCCAACTATATGAGGAGAGGGACCATGCTTTGTTATAAGCATGTCCATACACGTATTACAATGCCAGGCTTTCAATTTGTTTCCACAAAGCAAAATGCAGTTGTGGATATACACACACGACGTATCGTAAGAAAAACTGTTTGAACACCAGACTGAGACTCGAGATCAGTTTACAGTGGACCAAAATAGATAAATGAAATCCTATCAATTAATATACTTCTAATATACTTTCTTTAAATTACTTTATCCTCTGTATTAACTATGAAATATTAAAGTTAAAACAATAACATTTAAAAGCCAACTTTTAGTGTGCATAGGAATTACAAGGCCGTTCGTAGTGTGAGATAAAGAACAGCTTTTTTAAAATCCGAATAGTCTGTGAACACAAAATGACCTTGCGCTGAATATTCACTTGCAGGGAAAAAAAACAAAACCTTTTTTCTTTTCTTTAGTAAATTAATTAATTAATTAAACATAGTTAGAAACTCCCTCAAAGTCCCGATGACTTTGCAAGAAACATGTCGTCCTTAAATACTGGGTAAGTCTATTAAACAGTGAAATAGTAGTTTTACCCTGTATATTATGTTGTCACAGCTATAATGTGCAGTATAACAAACTATTTTATAAGTGTTGTGCAAACTGTTCGTTAAAAGCCAGTGGTCTAGCGAGCTATAGAACATTTATTTATTTATTCTTTAAAGCTCTGACCTCAATTGGTAAAGCAATATTGTAATGGTGTCCATTGCAATCTGCTATCTATACTTGCTGCTCTCAAAAATTCTGAATATGTTCAGAGATTTCTTGGGCAATAATAAATCCCCCAAAAACAACAACTTTGCATTTATGCTAAACCTGCCTGTTGTAAAAGTATTCTGTATATTTCTTGACATAAGTACTTGTACTTAAATCTGTTTAACAAAGCTGTTTATATTGTGGTAAAAATATATATATTTATTATTATTTATTTATTTTTAACATTGCCTAATTTTTAAAGATACCTGCATATTTAATGAAATATCCTTTATATGTCTTTAAGGCATAAATATCTGCAAATTAAGTTTATATACAAAATGCATGTTCTGGATGTTCCCACAATACCTCTTCTATTATTATATTTTTTATTTTATTTTATTTTAAGTGTGAAATCTGATTCCTCTTAGGATGAGCACCCCTCCTCAGCCCCCCAGTTTCAGAGGCCCCTTTGGAGGTGACCACATAAAAGTATAGATTCTATAAAATAGATGTGAGGGGGCTTTGGACAGTAAAGTTACCTTAATTATACTTTTCATTTAGCAGATATATGATATGCAATGTGATTTAATATATCAGAGTATTATCACTTTAATTGACACTGCATTTTTTTATGCATTCTTCTTTATGCATTATGATTTTTTTTTTTCTTACATTTTAATGTCTGTTTAGAATATTGCAGGCTTTGCAATATCAAACTAATTTTGCAGTATATATATTTACAATGCTCCTACGACTCATTATTATTAAAATAAGCCTCCTTCAGCATTAGCACTATCTACCACTGGAATTAGTGTAAGATACACCAATATGTGGTGGAACTGAATCCCCATATATGAGATTTGAAACTGTATTTTTATTTCTACGCTGTGCCCTAATCTGTATTTATATACATTGCGGCAGCATATAGCTTTTAAAGAAGCAATTATTTCACCCGTCATGTGTGGTTGACTGTGGACTTTTTTAAAACCTATTCTTTATTTTTATTTTTGTATGAATCTGTTTCTGGCTCTGAGAGAGCAGGCTGCTGAATGCATGTAAATGCTCTTACTACCTAGTCTATATACATTTATTTATAAACAACATTGGTGTATTTATTTTATGTTATTTTATGAAAACCTAGTTTATGAAATTCACTGAGATTAAATGTGTCTGATCTGATTACAGTCAGTAGTACAATATCATTGTTCTAATTTCCTTACTGCTAGCAATACAGGTACAGTGGGATAGTACCACTTATTTAAGTAAGCTTTCCCTTTTAAAATTGGTGGATTTTAATCCTGCCATTGCAATAGACTAAAGACTGTACCTGAGTAAGCAAAGTCATTATGTGCAGGAATTGTGCACTTTAAATAGTAGAATACGTATGCTATTCTAGTGAATTGGGCTGGCTGCTTAACACATCATTTAGTATCTTTTGGTCACATTTAAAGCTGTAAATGTATTTAACATTTTATTTAAATAAGCCTTTAATAAGTTCAGTTTAAAAGTTATCAGAGATCCTGTATAGTTACAATTTTATTTTGCCCTCATTTATTTTACATATATATTATTTTTAATCATTTTATAACTATTTATTTTTGCAGAGCATTTAGGGAAGCAAAGGATGAATAACCACTGGTTGCATTTTTTCTAGGAGGGTAGTATAATTTCAACTCTGTTAAGGAAAAAATATGAGCTAGTTATCATATATTATATAAAATATATGCTGCAGTGTACTGCATTGTACTGCACTGAATGTATTTAAAAGCCATGTCTTTCTCTTTATGGCTGTATGTAATAATGTTGTTCATAATTTGGAATATAAACCAACGACTTCTCAATTCCTTGGAATGTTTACATGTCTCCTATCTCCGCAACCTTGGCTGGAAACTCCAGACTTCAAAAATAGTTATGCTGTTATAATTCCTGATTTTCAATCAACAGCTAGCGTAACTGACAATATGGAAATTATCACTGTTTTATAAAACTTTTCTTTTATAGTGGAGATTGGAATCCAGAATGCAGTAATGCAATAATTAAAAGTCCTGTCTGTCTGTTGCATGAATGTTTTCATTAAGCTACAATGCAATTTTCTTTGCATTCTTGGAATTAGACTTCAAATTTCATCGCTCTGTCTTATCAATTTTCTTTTGACAACATTTTGCATTAATCTTTTTCCTGCGCATGCATACTACGCAGCTACAAAGAGAACATACCCCTCTGCCTGCAATCCACTATCCTGGAACTAATGGGCAATGCTGTGCTGGTATATTAGGCATATCAGGGAGTTTACCAAATATGTATATTTGCTCTCTTATGATATTAATTAAGATCCACAAAATGTCAGCATTGTATGCTAATTACAATGTACCTGGCACCTGAACTCAAAGTGCCTTGTACAAGTTCACATTAAAATCATCTCTATTGATGAAGATCTCTCTCTGAGTCTGGGCTACAAATAGCTCATTAGATTCTTGATATTTCAAGACTTGTGCCATGACAAAGTATTGTGTCTTCTCTTACGTATAAGAGGTTACCTGGGTATTTGTTATTGTTTATTTAACGCTTCCAAGTACAAGTCCCTTCATGGTCGCCAATTGTAACCGTGGGCGGTTCCCTTATTTACCTCTATAATGTCTTAAAGCATAGAACTTAGCAGGGCTAACCATACAGATATCTTAGCCATAATGTTATATAGTTAGTAAGAGATCCTCTATTTAACATATGTAAATAATTGAGAATACAATATAAAATAAGGATTGTCTTGGAAGCAATAGTTTTGTCTTTTAGATATTTATTATATAAAAATATAAATATAGACATATAAAATCCATTATAGCAGAGTTTATAAGATGAAATTAAATGCTTGCAAATATCATTAATAGGTAAACATACCCTTCTGAACATGTCATCATGTCAGCCTCTCAGTCATTTTAAGATGGAGCAGCGTCTGTATCCAAGTCTCTCCTCTGTTAGTTAACATTTAAAAGTACACTTATTTATACCTTGGGTGTCGTCATTTTAGAGAGTCACCATAGTTCATATGAAAAAGTCCATAACTAGAAGCGAGTGCACACGTCATGGGAAACTCCCGGACCTGGGGAACTTCCATCAAGTTCAAGGGACAAGATGGTTTCCCAAAGTCTGAATAGCTTATCTGTTGTTTATACTAAGACGTAAGTGCACAGTCGTGGGAGATTCCCGGATTTGGGGAAGTTCCATTAATTTGGGGTTACCACAGTATATTGTGTACTGAAAGAGTCGTAGTATAGCCTTGAAGCTTGTTTATGCATTATTGTTATTGTAATTCGTCTGGGACAAATTGGCGCAAACATATTATGCACTGAGGTTATTGCTTAAAGAAACTTCTATGAAAAACAATATGTTCTATTTCTAACACCTTGTCAGTTTGCAATATCTCTTAAAGACAAAGTACACAGTTTAAGAAATACAACATTTCATTCTAAAACTTGTAATATTTGCATTTGCCCATAACACCGTTGCGGCGGCATAGAACGCCGTAACGGCTTGCAGCCCCAGGAGGTACTGTGTACTCACCTCCGCCGCGATCCTCTTCTGGGGGGCTGCCTGAGAGCCCAGGCAGCCCCCCTCCGGCAAATGAGGCCCCCGGGGGCCATGTGATCGCTCTCAAAGAGCGATCACATGGCCCCCTATAGCTGGCCATGGATCTGCCAGCAGGGGGAGTGTCTAAAATATTAGACAGTCCCCCTGCTGGTAGGTAGTGTAAAAAAAAAATATTAAAATGTTATAAAATAAATTAAATATGTACATATTATATATATGTCACGTCATACGTAATATATTTTAATATTAATATTAGTATATATATTAGTATTAAAATACACTTAGAATGACGTTACATATATATAATATGTATATATATTATATATAAGATCTACATATATATATTATATATATATATATACGTATAATTACAATAATAAATAAATAAAATAATTAAATAAATAAATAAAATATTGAAACAAAATGTAAAATAAATTATATATTCATATGTAATTTCATTCTAACTGTATTTTGTTATTAATATATATATTGGAAACAGAATACACTTAGAATGACATTCTATATATATCTATCTATATATAAAATAAAAATAACCGCAAGTATATATATATAGAGATAAATACATATAATTACATTAAATTCTATGTGTATACTAATGTAATCTTTTAATACCTATAAATGCATATATATTAAAATTCTACGTGTATATTTAAGTAACTTTTTAACATAATTATGTCATTTGATTAATAAAAATTTGATTGACATGCCTGACAACACAGGGAGAAAGTGCAGAGAATTTAATTCGCAAGCACTATATTTGACCCTGTAACTCTCCAAGACACCATAAAACCTGTATATAGGGGGTACTGTTTTACTCGGGAGACTTCGCTGAACTCAAATATTAGTGTTTAAAACTGGTAAATTGTATTACAACGATGATATTTTAAGTAAAAGTTACGTTTTTTGCATTTTTTACAAACAAACGGCACTTTTATGGACTATATTATTGTTGTAATATGTTTTACTGTTTTAAAACACTAATATTTGTGTTTAGTGAAATCTCCCGAGAATAACAGTACCCCCCATGTACAAGTTTTATGGTGTTTTGGAAAGTTAGAGAGTCTCATATAAGGCTTGCATTTCATTTTTTTGACATTGAAATTTGCCAGATTAGTTATGTTGCCTTTGAGACCGTATGGTAGCCCAGGAATAAGAATTACCCCCATGATGGCATACCATTTGCAAAAGTAGACAACCCAAGATATTGCAAATGGGGTATGTCCAGTCATTTTTATTAGCCACTTAGTCACAAACACTGGCCAAATATTAGTTTTTTGCTTTTTTCACACAAAAACAAATATGAACGCTAACTTTGGCCAGTGTTTGTGACTGAGTGGCTACTAAGAAAGACTAAACATACCCCACGTTCAATACCTTGGGTTGTCTACTTTTTCAAATGGTATGCCATTATGGGGGTAATTCTCATTCCTGGGCTACCATACCGTCTCAAAGGTAACATTACTAATCTGGCAAATTTCAATTTGAAAATGGAACGTTCTATATTTGACCCTGTAACTTTCCAAAACACCATAAAACCTGTTAATGGGGGGTACTGTTGTACTCATGAGACATCGCTGATTACAAATATGTGCATTTTGTTGCAGTAAAACCGCAACAAAAAACAGTATTATGACATTTACAGCTAAAATGTGAGGCGGAACTACAAATTAAAAAAAAAAAATTAAATTTCTCACAGTTTTTTTTATTTCTATTCATAATAAATTGTTTAATATACAAATATTTTATATGAAATGAAAGCCATGTTTCTCCTGAACAAAATGATATATAATAAGTGTGGGTGCATTTAATATGAAAGAGGTGAATTACGGTTGAACAGACATATAGCGCAAATTCCAGTTTTTTGTTTACGTTTTGTTTTGATCAGAACGTGTTCTATTGACTCCGTCCTGAAGGGGTTAATGTATGCCAGGCTACCTGCCAATCATGCAGGCAGACAAACTTGGTGTGGGTTATGCAGACAGCGCTATTTCGGCACCCTTAGCTCGCTCTATGCTTTCTGGGAACAATGTAGAATTCGAATCAAATGCCTTTTTATAATAATTTTAGCAATTGTTATATTATGCACACCATAATTATCCACACTTTAAGATACACTTCCACAGATTATGACTTGTATGACTTTTTGTTGTATATACATATTTTTTTGTTTTTATCTGCAAGGCTCTCTTCAACGTTATCTGTATTTTGATTTTTCACTTAATGTTATTTCTATCTTTATGTTTTACTTTTTCTTTTATTTGTATGTTTATTGGTTTTACTTATTTTTTAATTTATGTTTATTTTTATTTTTTTATATTTGCTTATTTTTATTTTATGTGGACATTCTCAATTATCTGTAATCTACATAATGCCTACATACACCCAGTGGCGTACTAAGGGGGGGGCGGGGGGGGCGGCCCGCTCCGGGTGCCACTGACTAGGGGGGTGCCATGACGTCCAGTGTCATGTGTCACCCCCCATCATTACGCTGCGGCGGCTGCGCACAGCCGCAGCACCTTTGCGGCCCGGCGGGACTTAATTCAAGGAGAAGGGGGAGGAGTGTTGCGGGCCGCGACGTCGCGCAACATGATGACGTCGTGCGCAGCGCCGTCAGCCCGCCTTCACGGATATTCAGGCGGTCAAGGCATCATCAAAATGTGAGTAGTCATTTTATGTGATGGGGCTAAATTAATTAAAGGGGGGGTGGATAATGGATTAATTAAAGAAGGGGAGGGAGGTTTAATTAAAGGGGTGAGGATTAATTAAGGGGGGTGAGGATTAATTAAGGGGGGTGTATTAATTAATTAAGGGGGGTGTATTAATTAATGGTGAGTATTAATTAAGGGGGTGTATTAAGGGGGTGTGGATTAATTAAGGTGGTGTATTAATTAAGGGGGTGTATTAAGGGGGTGTGGATTAATTAAGGGGGTGTGAGGATTAATTAAGGGGGTGTATTAATTAATGGGGGTGTGGATTAATTAATGGGGGTGTATTAATTAAGGGGGGTGTATTAATTAAGGGGGGTGTATTAATTAAGGGAAAGTGAGGATTAATTAAGGGGGGTGTATTAATTAAGGGGGGGGTGGATTAATTAAGGGGGCTGTATTAAGGGGGGTGTATTAATTAGGGGTGTATTAAGGGGGTGTGGATTAATTAAGGGGGGAGTGAGGATTAATTAAGGGGGTGTATTAATTAAGGGGGTGTATTAATTAAGGTGGGTGTGGATTAATTAAGGGGGCTGTATTAATTAAGGGGGTGTATTAATTAAGGGGGAGTGAGGATTAATTAAGGGGGGTGTATTGATTAAGGGGGAGTGAGGATTAATTAAGGGGGGTGTATTAATTAAGGGCGGAGTGAGGATTAATTAAGGGGGTGTATTAATTAAGGTGGGTGTGGATTAATTAAGGGGGCTGTATTAATTAAGGGGGGAGTGAGGTATATTAAGGGGGGTGTATTAATTAAGGGGGAGTGAGGATTAATTAAGGGGGGTGTATTAATTAAGGGGGGAGTGAGGATTAATTAAGGTGGGTGTATTAATTAAGGGGGTAGTGAGGATTAATTCAGGGGGTGTATTAATTAAGGGGGTGTGGATTAATTAAGGGGGGTGTATTAATTAAGGGGGAGTGAGGATTAATTAAGGGGGAGTGAGGATTAATTAAGGGTGTGGATTAATTAAGGGGTGTATTAATTAAGGGGGGTGTATTAATTAAGGGGGGTGTATTAATTAAGGGGAAGTGAGGATTAATTAAGGGGGGTGTATTAATTAAGGGGTGTGTGGATTAATTAAGGGGGGTGTATTAAGGGGGATTGAGGATTAATTAAGGGGGTGGATTAATTAAGGGGCAGTGAGGATTAATTAAGGTGGGGTTTATTAATTAAGGGGCAGTGAGGATTAATTAGGGGGGTGTATTAATTAAGGGGGTGTATTAATTAAGGGAAAGTGAGGATTAATTAAGGGGGTGTATTAATTAAGGGGAGTGAGGATTAATTAAAGGGGTGTATTAATTAATGGGGTGTATTAATTAAGGGGGGTGTATTAATTAAGGGGCAGTGGATTAAAGAATTAAAGGGGGAGGTTTAAATAACGGAGGTGCAGGTTTTTTTTTGATTAAGGGGGTTGCAGTATTCTTTTTTATTAAGGGAGGATGTGCACTGCAGATTTTTGTTTTTTGTTAAAGGGATGTGCAGGGTTTTTATAAGGGGGGTGTGCAGGTTTTTTGTTATTAAGAGGGGTTGTGCACGTTTTTGTTTTTTATTAAGGGGGTGTGCAGGGTTTTTTATTAAGGGGGTGTGCAGGGTTTTTATGTGTAAGGAGTGAATGAAATTTATGTGATTGGGGTGCAGGATTTTTATGTGTAAGGAGTGAATGCAATTTATGTGATCGGGGTGCAGGGTTTTTATGTGTAGGGAGTGTATGAAATTTATGTGATCGGGGTGCAGGGTTTTTATATGAAGGGCGAGACAAGGGGCTTTGTAGAAAGGGGCAGGGCAGGAGTTTTCTAGAAGGTTCTCACCAGCCCCTTTCTACAAAAGCACTGGTCTTCACCCTTCTACAAAACTGGCGCATTTTACAAATTTATTAAATTTAATAAATATTATTGAAAAAAATGTGGGTGTTTTCTTACATTTTTATTATTGGGGGGGGGGGGGGGGGGTGCCACACTCAGGGTCCACCCCGGGTGCCAAATGCTCTAGGTACGCCCCTGCATACACCAGATCCCTATCTACACACTGGGATCATCTCACAATATAAGAAACTTTCTATAACCTCTCCTTGCTTCTTCTTCTTGTTGATATTCCATGAATGGCATGATTTTGACCACTAAGAATATATGTTTCATTTATTAAAATAATTATTACCAATTTTAGGACTTTGAAGATTAAAAAAAACAAAAAACAACCCTATAATAATGGCTTACAGATCAGGGGTTGTGATTTTATCTATATTTTACTCATGTATTTTTATTCTTTTATTCATATTTATGTATAGACCAATTCCTAACTAATATACATGTGGAGATGACAATTATTCAAACTGAACCATAATTAGTACACAAAAAAACAAAATGTAATCACTAATACCTAAAAAATAATGGGGTAGTGAAAAACAGCTTTCTCCAGGGATGTCCCAGCCAGCAATTATCCCTTTAAATACCATGTAGATGCAAACAAAAGAGGATAAAACTGCAGATCTACAACATAAGAAGCAGAAATACAAGTGTGCTATGATGAGTACCACTCACAAGATAGATTAAAAATGATCGCCCAAGGGTGCCTCCCCCGATGAAAATTGGGTGCCAAATCCACTCAGGAAAGATGGATATAAATTCTGCTTTATTATAAAAATATATATAAAAACACAAAAATAGTGCTATACCAGGACCTACGCGTTTTGTCCTATAAGGACTTCCTCTGGGACCTCCTGGTATCAGGGCTGGATTAAGAGCACACTGGACCTGGTGCTGACAATTATGATAGGCCTAATTACGGAATCTTATTGACCAAAAACACTAAAACAGTCATACCTCCCAAGCGTCATGTATCTGATGGAGATGGGTGCTGAAGGGAAACTCATAGGATGCGGCTATATGAAAACACATACTCTATGCTAATCTCTCTCTAATTTATGCTTTCATCTTTCAAGTAAATCCATACCCCCTAACAACAGTGTCCAGTGAAGCAGGAAGTCAATGGGCGGGGTAAAAGGGTGGGCCATTGGTGCGAATCACGTGACCAGACCTGCTAAAAAGGAAGAACATGCCCAAAAAGGGGGCATGTCTGTCCCAAGAATTTGAAGGACAGCCTGGCATGAATGCATGTCAGGCTGCCAGCCAATCCTGCAGGCTGTCCAACTAAGGGCATACTAAGCAGGCAGCACCCTGAGCTTGACATAAATGTGTCTAATGATGCATTCACTCCATGCTTTCTAAGGACTGTCCCCTAGCACTCACATGTCCACTTGTCTCCTTATTTTCTTACTAGCAGGCAGAAGTTCCTGGTATATAGTCTGGGACAGAGAAGGTGTATGTATTGAGTGTAGAAGAAAGGGGACATGCCACAGTGTTAAAAGAGACAAGCGTCTGCATTACCTAAACAAATTTTATTGTCAGCCAGTCCACACAAGTTTTGTTCCCATACATCCCTCTTAAGCTTCCAAACTTAAAGGGACACTATAGTCACCATAACAACTACAGCTTATTGTATTTGTTCTGGTAAGTAGAATCATTCCATTCAGGACTTTTGCAGTAAACACTGTCTTTTCAGAGAAAATAACTCCACTGGCCACTCCTTAGATGGCTGCTAGAGGTGCTTCCTGGGACAGTACTGCCTAGTGTGCAGCACTGTCATTCAGTGTCTCCACCCTCTGCATGCAGACACTGAACTTTCCTCATACAGATGCATTGATTCAATGTATCGTTATGAGGAGATGCTGATTGGCCAGGGCTTGTGCTGGCTCTGCCCCTGATCTGCCTAGTTGACAGTCTCAGCCAATCCTATGGGGAAGTATTGTAATTTGCTCAGACCACCACTTCTGATGATGTCAGGAGACAGTCAGTTCAGCGGCAGAGCCAGCAGCTGCAGACTTGAATACAAGTTATATTTTACTATACTTAGGGAGGCAAGAAGGGGCCAGGGTGGTGGTTTTAACATAATAGGGTCAGAAATACATGATTGTGTTCCTGACCCTATAGTGCTCCTTTAAGCAAGAGTATATGAAGAGTAGTTAGGGTTGCCACCTTTCTTGGAAAAAAATACCAGCCTTAATCATTTGTATAATCACAAGGAGTGACATCAGAGAAAATTCTGTAAAATCACCAACAAACTACTCACAGTTTGATACTGCTGTATAGATGAATTGCTCCCAGTGTCTCAGTCTCGCAAGTCACCCAGTGTCTCAGTGTCCCTATGTATCACAGTGTCAGTGTCCCCATGTCGCCCAGTCCCCTAGTCTCCCAGTGTCTCAGTGTCCCCATTTCTCCCAGTGTCCCAATGTCTCAGTGTGTCCCCATGTCACTAGGATAATGGGGACACAGTGAGACATGGGGACACAGTGAGACATGGGGACACTGAGAGACCCAGGGACACTGATAGACCCGGGGACACAGAGACATGGGGACACTGGGAGACATGGGGACACTGAAATATTTATGGAAACTGGGAGAAATGGGGACACTGAGACACTAGGGACACAGACACTGGGAGATATGGGGACACTGAAACATTTGGGGACACTAAGGCACTAGGGACACAGAGACATGGTAACACAGACACTGGGAGACTAGGGGACACTGGGAGACTAGGGGACACTGGGAGACTAGGGGACACTGGGAGACTTGGGGACACTGGGAGACTAGGGGACACTGGCTGGGAGACAGACACTTGGGGACACTGGGAGACATGGGGACAGTAGGCACACTGAGAGACATGGGACACAGACACTGGGAGACTTGGGGACACTGAGACACTAGCAACACTGGATGGGGGACATGGGGACACTGGGAGAAATGGGGACATAGTGTCTCCATGTCCCAATGTCTCATTGTCTCCAAATGTCCCTATGTCTCACAGCATCCCCATGTGTCTCAGCATCCCCTTGTGTCCCAGTGTCCCCTAGTGTCTCAGTGTCCCCATGTTTTCCAGTGTCCCCAAGGGTCTCGGTGTTTCCAGGTCTCCCAGTGTCTGTGTCCCCATGTGTCCTAGTGTCTCAGTGTCCCCTAGTGTCTGTGTCCCCATTTGTCCCCTAGTGTATGTGTCCCCTAGTGTCTCAGTGTCCCCATATGTCCCCTAGTGTCTCAGTGTCCCCTAGTGTCTCAGTGTCCACATGTGTCCCCTAGTGTCTCAGTGTCCCCATGTGTCCCTGCTGCCTTTCCCTCCATCCCTCTCTTACCTGAGATGTAGAGCTGCTGTCTGGACTCTGCTGTGTTGCTTCTCCCCCACGGATCAGTAAGTAGTAGAGAGAGGCAGGGATATGCTGTAACTTCCTATCCCTGCCTCTCTCCACACACAGTGACCCCTACTGGCTGGTGCTGGTATTGCAGAGTAATCTCCATTTATTCTGAGAAAAATACCTGCATTTGTATTGCTGGTATTACTGCAATACTGGCACGGCCAGGCAGCCTCAAATACCAGGCAGGTGGAAAACCAATAAAATACCAGTCAGGTGGCAAACCTAAGAGTAGTGTGTAA
Organism: Pelobates fuscus; assembly: GCF_036172605.1. Taxonomy (NCBI): domain Eukaryota; kingdom Metazoa; phylum Chordata; class Amphibia; order Anura; family Pelobatidae; genus Pelobates; species Pelobates fuscus. Next base: position 97,515,687 of record NC_086324.1, on the reverse strand, counting down.
AAAAAAAAAATATATATATATATATATATTTTTTTTTAAATGGGCCTATTCCATGGGCCTGGGCCTGGAGCTGCAGCTCCATCAGCCCCTATGTTAATCCGGCCCTGCCTGGTATTAGAAGCCACCAAAGTAGAATGACAGCAGCAAATAAAATAAATTGTAAAATAATCAAACAAGCAGTATGAACAATAGTTAGATATGAAATATACAAAGAGCAGTTGAAGTACACCACAGTTTGATTTTTCCTTCCTGAAATGATTTTTCCTTCCTGAAATGATTTTTCCTTTTCAAGACGATTCTTTGTGTCATTTTAGTATACACTATTAATACAATGATGTTTAAATGTTTTAATGCTTTATTTTTATCCTTACTGTATCCAGAATTTTATGTATAACACAGTGATTTTTATTTGTATTTCTCTTTACAATATTCAATAGTTGTTCCTTCTGTATCTAAGTTTTATGTATTATTTTATGATTTCTATTTTTCTTTATCCATCCCATGAATATATATGAAACAACAATTACAGGGTGCGCCAAGAACAAAGTAAATAAATAAAATGTATAATAGTAAAAAAAAAAAATACCAGGGAAACAGGCAAATTAAAGTCTCTAATTCACAGGTATATTCTTCAGAAATTCTCAGGACGTCTTGGGTCAAGTTCTCATCAGCATATATGAAAGAAAAAAACACACAGAGGGGACCAATTGTAACGGATCACCTGGCACCCCGACTGGGTACCTCCGTTGAAGGATGCTCCTAGCGCTTCCTGAGGACTCCAAGCACTGCAGCAGACACCACAACCACCGGACCGGAGAAGCATACAAATGCTCTCAAGCATATGAATGCTGTAAACAGCTGAACAGGAAAAGCATACAATCAGCTTACACTCCTGGCAATCAGCATACAATCCAATTCCCCCAATAACGAGACGACACTTCGTTTTGAGGTTAAGCAGAACTGACTGTACTGGCACATACAGCCTCTTTTATTCACAATCCACAAACATAGTACTGCCCACAGGGTTTTTAAATACAACCAATCAATACGTACAATACACACGGACACTCCCACACAAAATACTCCCCTCTGCCTGTGATATAATTACTGAACACAATGGGTAATATAATTATCACAGGCAGAGAAATACAGTTTTATAAAACATATCACAGGGACCCCAAAACATGCAATAACCCCAATAACCCCAAAACATGCAATAACCTGCAGAAATATCAAGAATGGTTACGAAAATCATATGGTTTCCAAACATTTTCTGACACACCACCAAAAAAATCCTTGCGATCTAAAATTTACAGCCATTCAAACATGCACAACCCCATGGAGAGGAGGAGAAATAAAAAAGATATTGTGAAAAACCGAAATGGAATGGGGTTTTAACTTGAAAACATTAACACCAGATGGCCTAAATGCGGATTTTGACCTTTTTAACTTTTTATAATTATCCCCTATAACACTGTTTTATAATTATAAAGATCATTTATTAAATAAACACATTTTATATGTCTTTTATAAGAAATAGAATGTTAATGTTTACTCTCCACAAATTGATATATTTTTACTCCAATATTTATCCTGTTAATAATCTTATTTATCTTACTGTTAATGATGTCTTTTATAAGAAAAAGGGTATATATTTTTGCCCCTATATTTAACCTTATTGTCCTTTTATTTCTATTTTTACTTTGTCTCTATTCTATTTTTTATAATATTTACAAACCCCCCTCTCCCCTTGACATAACTAGTATATTGCCTGTGTTTGCCTTGGAGGGATGGGGGGATTTGAACTTGTGGCCCTTAGGGGTCGGGTATATTCTGCTGGTGGTGCACAAGCCTGTTTTTCCAGTTCAAATGTAAATTTGCCCAGTCAACTATGTAACATTGTTTTTATTGTTTTTAGTTTTTCTACTTCCTGTTTATATGTCCTTTGACCTTTGAAACATGCCATGTGACCTCATTTAGGGTCAAAGGTCAAATAAGACACCATTTTCAATTTGATGATTGCTTGGACCGTATATAAACCCACATGTGCCAGGCTAACATTGTGCACACTTGAAGAAGCCTTTTGTGGCGAAACGCGTTGTGTTTTAATCTTAATAAAAGTATTTTTTCAGACTATTTTAAATACTTTTATATTTATCCTTATTTTTTTACCTGGCATATCCTAAACATCTGAAGCTTTTATACGATCCAAAGAATCCATGGTGGGGATCGTACCACCCAGGCGCTTTACACAGAGCGGTGTGTCTGCTCTGTAAATTGTAAGTACATCTCTTATTTTATCCAGCACTTTTTTTTATATAGAGATCACTATGGGCCTTGTGTTTTTATTTCATATAACCTGCACTGAAAATCTCGTGAGAGGAATATCCTACATGTGGGGAGTTTAAATACCACTTATGCTGTTTTAACTCGAGCTGGTCATAGCTCCCATAAATGTGAGTTGACATTTCTTAGTCTCAGTGTTGTCTGTAGCAATACTCATTTAAGTTACTGCAACATTGGTCCCCTCTCTGTGTTTTTTTTTTTCTTTCATATATGCTGATGAGAACTTGACCCAAGACGTCCTGAGAATTTCTGAAGAATATACCTGTGAATTAGAGACTTTAATTTGCCTGTTTCCCTGGTATTTTTTTTCCTATAATACATTTTATTTATTTACTTCGTTCTTGGCGCACCCTGTAATTGTTGTTTCCTGTTTTTCTAGTCCTTTGAAGGGTTTTGAGGGTTAACTTTCCTTTCAGGTGTGCAGCCTCCCCCTCCCCGTTGTGATCAGTTTGGATAGCGCTGTTCCATCCCTCTTTTTTATCCCATGAATATATACCTGTACATTTAATGATGTAAGGTTGAAAAACCCTTAATGAACTTTAAATGAGGACACTCAAGGGCTAAATTCCCAAGCCGTTGCGAAGTTCGGCAGGCTTAAAAACCCGCCGAGCGGACGAGATGCATAATTCTGAGGAAGTGATTACAAAACGCGTAAGGCTGCATCTACCAGCTGAATCACCAGCATCATGAAGGTAGGCACTTCCTAATCCTAGGTCCAGTTATGAACACAGCTCTTTTTAAATGTAGTCAAATGTCACTGAATATTTGAAATTGTTTTGAAACTAAATTTTAAAGGCACAATGGACTACTTCAGAATCTTGTTTGCTGGATTTTTTTATTTGTGGTATGTTGTTGAACTTTCCTACTCATCATGTGTTTTCATTTGTGCACATCTCTCCCACACTACTCACTGTGAATAGCCAATGGATTATAACAGGGGTCAAGTCCTTGGGGAAGAAAGTGTGGGAACTCACCCAATAATAGACTTGTATGCATATATAAACACATGCACACACACACACTGACAGGTGCACACACACACACTCACAAACACACATACACTCAGACACAGACACACACACACACACACATACTCACATACACACATACTCCCAGAGCTTTGTTCTCTATGATCTCCCTCGCGCCACGTGGGCGGTCTACTGATGCCGGTGTACTGGGAGCTGGAATATGATGTCCTATTCCGTCTCTTGGCATCAGCAAACAGCGTGCGAGGGTACAGAGCAGAGAGAACACAGCTCCCTCGCCAGGTCTGACAGGTAGACAGCCGCCTGCTGGGGGTGGGGAGGGGTTCCATCTCTTGGGCCACCCTCCCCCTTGACAGGGAGAGATAAAGAGTTTGTGAGGTACAACTTAGCTGTAATATTATTGCGAATAGACTTTTCTGAGTTGTACCTCACAAACGCATTAACTACAGACTTTTCACTGGACATCATTATAACACTCTATGTTTAATAATACTAGCCCTCAGCTTCTTTGTGAGTGAATTTTTTGTTGCAATAATCCTTTACCAACTCACTGCTAAGTCAACAGGCCCCTTATTTCACCCAATTTTTGCTGATTTCTGCCTGTTATTTTTGTCTGTATTTATCTGTGTACATTAGTAGGGGGGCCACCATTTTTTTGTTCGTACAGATCTAGCCTAAGGTGCTCTATTTGTATTTTCAGAAATATATGTAAGTTCTCTGCACTATTTGCATACTAGTAGTTTTGTGTCCACCATAAGTGGGGATCTTTGTTCTTAATAACAAAGTGATATATGAGAAGGCGGAGCCTGGAGTTGTGGGAGGGGTTGCAGCCGGCCTATTTAAATCCACTACTCACCTTCATACCTTGCTGACAACGCTTGGTCACTTCCGGTTCCGGTCCAGACGGCGAGTCCCACTCACACTGAACGGCGGTAGCAGGTACTCGGCGGGAGTAACTTTTTCGGCGGGTAAACAGAGCGGTGTCGGCATCTCGACTGCCGGAAAGACGGGTCACACTTCCGGGGTGAACGACACTTCCGGGGTTAACTGGCCGGTAAATCGTGAGTACGGGCATAATTACGTTAATAAAAATGCTTACAATACGGCGGGTACAATTACTGTCTGACCCAAGCAACAGTACGGTACCAAATCATACGGGTTATAAATCAGGCTACCGCACAAATTCATTCAGCAATGTCAATACGGTTCAATACTGCCATCTAGCGGCAGGCAGCGTTATAACATGAAAAAAAAAAAAAAAAAAAACTTTATAATGTGATTTGTATTTAAACTGGGTTAAGGTTAAGGAAGTTTAAAGTATGTCATATAAATGGATATATTTTATTAGGTCACCATGCATAATCCTTTTATGTCACACCAGTCACCACGTAAATAATAAAGTAAATGACGGTATGTTAAACTAGGTTAAGGTTAAATGAAGTTTAGTAATATGTCACATAAAATAGATTTATATGTTATTATGTCACCATGCATAAACCTTTCATTATGATTAAAATATAATACGGGACATATGGTAATAATTGTGATAAATGCACGGATACATCAACATACGATTACAACGGGAATAATAATTTAAACTAGATAATATCATGTCCTTTCAGGCGGGTTGCTAACAGTTACTACACGGGAGCGACTCAGTATTAAGGAAATCTGATAAATACGGTACGTTCACGGAATATAACTCTGGTGACATTAATAGTGGATTACTGTCCTAAAGTTTACACATCAGATATTCAAGATAATTATGCCAAACCTATAAGGGACGCTGCGTTACAAATTACCCTCATACGTTACAGAATCTTCAAGACCAACGCTGGTTATTACGAGTCGGCAGAATCGTAGTACATATTACACCTGGGCCAGAATAGGTGTAATAAATAGGACCAAACGCTTAGGTGCGAGACAGGTAATAAGCGGGTATTTACAGGTTATTTCAATAAGGGGAAGGGGTATGCTTAAACGGGTGTTTTACGTTGAATATTTTCATCATAGGCCAAGCAAACTAGGCATATACAAGGACAGCCGTAACCTAAACATCAACGCATCAGGTACGTATTAGTCAAATATTATACCTACCACTCGATATAGAATCTAACACGATAGTTGGGTATAGATAATGTACTGATAATTTTATAAACCTCACGACGATTAACGTCTAAATTACACTCAATACGGTGGTAATTTCGTTAGCCATAGCACTTAGATAGATTCCACGGTACTCAACCCAAAGTACAGAGAGGGCCCCACAAGTCACTCACAAATCACGTAATACGACGTACGAGGCCCACCTTCCTGCCACAACGCTTCGGTGGCACATACATACGACAAACGCTAAATAACAGGCCAATCGTCCCATCGGCAAGTAACATTACGTTAACAGCGTCAGTAGCTACTACTAGTTACTGACAAGTCGCTTCAAACACTTGTGTCATTTATATAGGATGTCTCACGCATCTGACATAGCAGAAGACGTCTCCCCTCCCAGCACGCCTGTTAGGCCACCCACCCCTTTGATGGCCCCAGCAGCAGCCGAGAACTCAGATAGTCCATGTTCATTGAGGTCATGGACTATTCCGAAAATTGCGGCGGAACTAAGACGTAGGGGTGTACCATACCCGGCCACGGCAAGGAAAGCTGAACTGTATAGGATCATGATGACAACCCCAGAGGCCCCTCAACCCGGATCCAGCTCACAGGATAATATGAGTGAAACTTTAGCTGGACTACAAGTCACCATGACTTCGATCCTAGCGTCAATTAGTAATATCAGCCAGAGAATGGACAGGCTGGAAGCACCCGAACCAGTTATCTTGGCACCAGACATCAATCTCACGCCAGAGGTTGAACACATAGCGGCACAGGGTAATGTGGCAGGGGCACAAGTTGCACAAAATCCTACCACTCATGTCATCACTCCAGCACACTTGGTACCTCCTAACATTAGGAAAGACATTTTAGAAGAGAAAGATGTCAACCTTATTTCCCTTCTTATAGCATCCCAAGATGTGATAGAGAATAAGACCTTTAATTATGGTGATCTGTCAGTGGTAATGAAAGCAAGAGACCCCAGACTAAGTAAAAAATTAACCATACCGGAGTTTGTCCTAGCTTTCGGGATTTATAGAGATGTGGTATGCACCAGTTTTCCACATCGTAGGGAAGAACTGGACTTGTATCTACACAAATTGGTGGATCTGGGACACAAGTACGGTGGCCATACCTTCTTTGAGTACCACAAGTCCTTTTCGGCTAAAGCAGCGGCAGCTTTGGTACAGTTCAACATAAGGACAGACTGGAGGCATTTAGATACGGAACTTTTTTGCCGTCATTTTGCTGGGCTCGTCCCACCGTCTTGTGCAATTTGTGCATCCAGTTCCCATTCCACCAATTTGTGCCCGAACGAACCAAGTCTTCCTACTACCAGCTTTGCAGCTCCAGGTACCAATAGTACGGACCAAAGGACATTCAAGGATAAATTAGGTAGGCCAATAGTTTTCCTAGGAAAGGCGCAGATATGTAATAACTTTAATGCTGGTGGATGCAGCTTCAGCGCTTGCAGGTTATTACATGTCTGCACCATCTGCCACAGAGCTCACGCTAAAACGATGTGCCCCAACCGTTTATTCCCTAAGAAATGACTGACGGAGGTTAATGTAGATACACTGGCATTTTACCTTAGTTCACATCCATCCAGGGACTTGGTACAATTTCTAATCACGGGTTTCACAGAAGGGTTTCACACAGGGTTGGTAGCACTGCCTTCAGGCACTATCGAATGCCGGAACTTACAATCTGCCACTACAGATCCAACAACAGTAGACGAACTGTTGAAAACCGAAGTAGGGAATGGTTTCATGTTAGGGCCATTCACGAGGCCACCATTCACTTGTTGGAGAACCAGCCCAATAGGCGTGGCACGGGGCAAATACAACAATAAAGCACGTTTGATTATTGATTTGTCAGCACCTCATTCAAGCACCACACCAAGCCTAAACTCACTCATACCTTCATCCGAGTTTTCATTACAGTACGCCACAGTCGATAATGCGATACAGGCCATTCTGGGAGCAGGAAGGGCAGCGTGGCTAAGTAAAACTGACATTTCTAATGCATTTAAACTGCTCCCTCTGCACCCCTCTCTATGGCATTTGCAGGGAGTTTGGTGGAAGGGATTATACTATTTCGCTAACCGACTGACATTTGGGGCTAAAAGTAGCCCCAAATTATTTGACGTTTTTGCAGAGACACTGTGTTGGCTACTGCTGAATATCTGCTGTTGTCCAGTGGTGATACACTATCTGGACGACTTCCTTACAGTAGAGAAACAAGACACGATACCACACAGCATTAACAAGACGGTGGCATTATTCAAGACATTAGGCGTACCCGTGGCCGAGAACAAGACCGTGGGTCCCACCACCAAGTTAACCTTCCTAGGTGTTGATTTAGATTCAGCAGCCATGCAAGCCAGCCTGCCAGCAGACAAGGTTCAGAGAATCCGGGTAGAGATCGGGTCATTTCTCGATAACGGCACAACATCGAGGAAGGATCTTCAGTCACTCCTGGGTTCTCTGAACTTCGCCATGAGAATAACACCACAGGGACGAGCCTTCATATCACGTCTCCTCAGGTTATTACCCGATTTACCCAACGATGACAGCAGGGTTACACTGGACAGTCAGGCTAGGGCAGATCTGACCATGTGGCACCATTTCCTGTCAGACTGGAATGGGAGGAATTTGTTCATCCCACCTCTAACATTAGAGTCCCCAGTGTTATGGACAGATGCCGCAGGTCAAACAGGGTTCGCAGCCATCTTCGAGAATAGATGGTTAAGGGATGCTTGGCCTAGCGAAGCAATAGGCTTACCCGCATTTACTAAAACTTCGGCACTTTTTGAAATCTACCCCATAGTGGCAGCAGCAAAAGTCTGGGGCTACTTATGGGGTGGTAAAGCTGTCAAATGTTACTCCGACAATACAGCGGCTTGCGAGATTCTGAACAAAGGCAGGTCTTCATCACTGATCATCATGAGCCTGGTCAGGAGACTTACATGGTTGGCAGCCACACACAATTTTTTCCTGACTTGCATACACATACCAGGTCACCAAAATACAGCAGCTGACGCACTATCCCGTTCAAAATTGCAGGTCTTCAGACAACTACACCCAACAGCGGAGGTTTGGCCAAGCAAGGCACCGCAGTTCAGAGACCTCATCCTGGACTAAAAACAATCATGGAACATGGGAAAATACTAATACAAGCCTCACTATCCCCAAACACCAGACGCACATACAACCGTGCCTTAATCTTACTGCATAAGTTCATTTCCGAATATGGTATCACGAATCATTACTGTTTAAGTACCTTAGTGGCATTCACCTCTTTTTGCCATCTTAATTTGAAACTGGCACACAACACCATAAAACTTTATTTAACAGGAATACAGCATTATGTAAGTAACACATATCCTGGTATAAAAAACTTCCTGTCCGCACATCCCATAAAAAACATGCTAAAAGGCATACAACGCCTAGACAGCCCTAAACCCACTACACGGTTACCAATTGACGCAGAAAAATTCAGGGCCTTATCAGACATGTTAGACACCAAACCCTTCGACAGTCAAACCAACAACACACTTAAAACAGCCATATACTTGGCCTTTTATGGGTTTATGCGTCCTAACGAACTCACACTTAATAATATCAATAACAAGGGAAAAATGCTGCGGATATCACACCTAAATAAAATAGGTGATCACTACACCTTGTCGTTAAAACAGTCAAAAACCAATCAAGTAGGGCCACCTCTTGACATTCAGTTCTACCCAACCGGCAATCAGTGGTGCCCCGTACACTTGTTCAATTTATACATGGCAGATAGAGTGGACCAGCCTAAACAAGCTCCTCTCCTCACCATACACGGTCAACCATTGACTACCTCAAAGTTCGTCAAATACGTTAGATTACTATTCACAAGAATCGGGTTCGATCCCGCAGCCTATACGGGCCACTCATTTCGTATCGGAGCAGCCACATCCGCCTCCAGCCAAAACATACCAGTTCACATTATTAAAAGGCTTGGACGGTGGAAATCTTCGGCATACCATCGTTACATACCACAACCAGAGAAAGAATTGAGGCTTGCGTTCACACAATTGGCTAAATGATGAATCCGTTGTTAATGTTATATGTGCATACGTAATAAAGTGTGGAATATAAATTCTCTTTTTGCCCTCTTTATTTACAGGCCAACCCGTACGTCGGTTTCGGCACACCTCAACCGACTTAGTATATTCTAATATGTTTATAGATATAAGTTGCAGTATACGGCCTTCTTCCCCGACCACAAATGAGAAGGCGGAGCCTGGAGTTGTGGGAGGGGTTGCAGCCGGCCTATTTAAATCCACTACTCACCTTCATACCTTGCTGACAACGCTTGGTCACTTCCGGTTGCCCCACCCACCTCTCCACAAAAGGAAGCTATTATATGGTTAGCCCTCTTTATTTACAGGCCAACCCGTACGTCGGTTTCGGCACACCTCAACCGACTTAGTATATTCTAATATGTTTATAGATATAAGTTGCAGTATACGGCCTTCTTCCCCGACCACAAATATATATATATATATATATATATATATATATATATATATATATATATATATATATATATATTGTATGAAGCAATCTCACAGGTGACCTCCTAGTACATGTAGGATCTCTTATTCCTATTTGTATACATAGCATGGTATGAACTGGTATTTAGAGTAGAAAGAACAAAACATGAACAAAACAGAAACAGGTAATATAATTCCCATGAGATGAAAGATGCAGAGGCAGGGCACCAGGTAAACAAGCCCATTTACTGATCCGTTGTCCGCTCATGCTCTTTGAGAGTACAGCACTGAGCCACAAGATGGTAACTTACCAGAGGACCAGGGGTGAGAAGTTCCCAGACAGAAATTGGCATGGGAGGTGGCTCCCAGGTGGGCTGTAACGGCATCTTCAGCAAAGAGTGTCCTGGCCACCCAGTGCGTATATGGCCCAGACCTACGACAAAGGTGGACGTGATGTTGGCTCACAACCTGTCTCAGCAGACGATATCATGGTTTCTAAAACTCATGGGTATGAGGATCACACTGCTTAGTAGGTACAGGCAAGGTAAGTGTCAACGGCTCATCCACAGAAGCCTTCGGGTGACAGCTGAGCTTAGACCAAAAGTCTGCAAAAAAACCTGTCCAATTAATCCAGTATAGGGGACATCTGGTTTTGTGGTGCGAACGTACACATGACATCTGCCATTGTGTAGATGACAGAATAACTGCAACTCAATGATTGCTGCTGGTAGGTTGTCACCGAAACACATGCAGTAAGTACTGGGATAAACCTCACTGGGGAGACCACATGAATTCAGTTAGGCAGTAGGTAGAGGGATTGGCCACCTCCCGCTCAAAATCCGTGATTAGATCCCTTGTAGGCCACAAAAGGTCACATTTAACAATACATATGTAATTAGTATTTGGATCACTGTCCCATGCTGAGTGGGTTTTAATTTTTTAAAACATGTAGGACAACATTGTAGTACAGTATAATGACAATCCCTTGAGCACCCAAGTAAGATAAAGGCAAAATATGGGCGTTATAAATTTTGAGTATTTAAGTGCACAAAGGGAAAGGGTACCCCCTCCGGGGATTTATTGCATTGAGTTATCCCATGTTCTGACATAAGGGGTATGAGAAGGGGTGTATCGGAGCTTGTGCCTCAACAGATCTCTCTAACTTGGGGCCTCTCTATATGTGGGCACATTCACTGTGGCTGCGTGATGATCTCTGAGCTGTTAATATTAAGGAGCATCAGCCTTCTCTGGTATGCCTGGGTGCGCAAGTGAACCAGGGTTACACTCTTGGTGACAGTACGCCAGAGAAGTGTCTATCTAGCATAAAATGAAAATGAAGGCAGAGCCAAGCCAGCACACAGAACGGACGTGCAGAGAGATAGAAATGGCGGAACAACAAGCTGATATCTCGTCGTCCGAGGAAGAACCCTCTCTGGACGCATTGGATGAGATCCCCCAAGCCGGTGGCCTGCATGAGGAGTCCTCGGATGAGGAGAACAACATCCCAGCCACAAACGGAGATATTAAATCTTTACTCCGTGATATCCGCAAGATGTTCCAGGCAGACCTAGCAATACTGAGAGAAGATATGCTCTCAATCACAGGGCGAATAAAGGCTGCAGAGGAGACATCCAAACACCTCAAAGCCGAGCAAAGCACACTTGCTGCAGAGCAGAAACGGCTAGCAGACTCACAAGCCACCATGTCCCTGAGAATGACCGAATTTGAAGACCGCAGCCGCAGCAAAAACATCAAGATTAAAGGCATACCTACCACGGTAGAGAAAACGGAACTGCCACAATATATAAGACGCCTGCTTCAGCAAATACTTCCCCACAGACAGGCTAAAAGCATCCTGGTGGACAATATTTACAGAGTCCGCAGGCAGGGCAGACTGCCCCAGCAACCACAAAGCGATGTCATAATACAGCTTGTCACATACTTGGACAAAGCGGCAATCATGACAGCGGTCAGGGACTCGCCCTCCCTGTCCTTCGAGCAACACACACTGACATTTTACAATGACTTATCAAAGCCCACCATGCTCTGGCGGCAAACAATGCGCCCTGTTACCAGTGTGCTGAGGCAGAAGAGGATCCCATATCGCTGGGGCACACCACGCTCCCTTCAGGTCACTGTGGAGGGAACAATGCATAAGCTACACTCCCCAACGGAGGGCCAACTGCTCCTGACCCAGCGGGGCATCACAACGCAGACGGAACATAGGAAGGGCAGCCCCAGGAAAAAACAATGGGATGTGAACAACATCACCCCGTTTGAGCCAAGAAGAGGTTCCTACCCATCTACAACTGACCCAGGGGACTAAACTCAAGGGACTACCACTACCTGGCCTCGCAGAGGCACGGGACATTCACCCAAGTTACACGCCTTCTCCGACCGTGGTCAGGTCCAAACCCCGGTTTGGACTACTCTGCACTAATCTAGTTACCGTTTAGAATGTCTGTATGCATAGAGTATTTCACCCACAGAACTCATCCCGAGCATTACCTGCACAGAACGCGTGCCATCCGCAAGCCTGGCAACAGCACATGCCAGCAAGCAAACATATATGCCATTCCCAACCAACTCACACCCCCTCCATGCTCTCCTCATGTCTGCTTCCACCCACACAACAGTAGGGATGACACCCAGAAGAAGCACAGGAGGACCTAGCCAGAGGCGACACTCAGTTTAGCAGCGATGCCAGTGCGCTCCGCATACAAGAGCGCTGGCCACCTTAAGCACTCACACAACCCTAAGTCATTTTTCACCCGGCACCCACCTCCTAACCCAGACTAACACTAACCCAGAGCCTCAGTAGACACCTGCGCACGCACTAACTACCCATGCCGTGGGAGCACTCAGCTTCAACATGGGACGACCTCCCGAGCAACATGTTAAGCCCCAGAGGGATTAGCTCACATACCACAACACAATAGCAAAACCCAACTCATGCAAACTAACCGCATATATGCTATTTTGCTACTGTAAAGTTATTTATCAAAGTTAAATATGCTTGTTTTTGTTACCATACTTGCCATTTAACAAAAAAAGTGGATAACAAGATTACTGTACCTCTTTTTGCATGTGCATATCCACAAATAAAATAAAGAATAAAAAAAAAATGAAAATGAAAAAATGAAAACGAGCAACATTACAACAATATAACTTGGTGAATATAGGTGAGTGTATTCACGGGTTTTAGTGGCGGAGTCTATGGCATCCTAAAGGATGGAGAGATCGTCTTTTGGTGGCGTTCAGGTTGTGTCCCCTGCTTGCGTGGTGCGTCGAGATGCTCTGGGTATAAATTATTTTGTCGCGGTGGGGTCCAGCCTGGACAAGGTGGTTGTGGGCTCTGGTCGTGTATCCGACAGGCCTAGTTGGCTCAGATGAGTGTCCAGCTCTTGTGGGCTTCTCGCCCGGAAGATAGTCCCTTGGAATGTGAAGGTGATGAGCCTTGGTGTTCCCCAGCAATACTGAATGTTGCTGGATCTCAGCTGTTGTAGGCTTGGTTGCAGCGATTTGCGCCAGCTTAGGGTGCTTCTCATTAGTGTTCTATCGAATTCCACAATGGAATACACTTATAATAAGGGTATCTGCTCACCTTCTTAGGCGCCTGCAATATACCAACGCCAAGGATTGTAAGATAGTGTCCTTTTTTGTGAAAATACTTCCAAGCTCAGGATGAGGTGAAAGTGGGGAACACCAGCACAGGGCCCACCAGGATACCGGGAAATTTCCTGGTGGACAGCGGTACCTGGGGCAGATCAGACAGCCCTGATCATCAGGCTAATTTCATTTAAATAATTTTTTTCTCGGACTGTGCCAGGGGAGGGGAGTAAAGAGGGACTAGCTGGGGGCTGGTGCGGCCCCAATTAGGCTACCCGTGGCAGGAGGGCGACTTGTCAGTCTCCCTGCACAATTTACCTTAATTTCGTCCGGATGCCTCACTTCAGCAAGCAAGCCCCGCCTCATGAACATAGCCCCACCTCCTGCACGCAAGCCCCGCTCCATGCACATTGCTCGCCAGAAGGAAGAGGCCACACAATGTCAACTTCACCTACCAGTGCCAGGCAAGCTTCAGCCATAACAGTGATTGTGTGTGTGTGCCTGCTAGGGAGAGCGCTTGTGTGTGTGCCTGCTAGTGAGTGAGCTTGTGTGTGTCCCTGCTAGTGAGAGTGATTGTGTGTGTGTGTGTGCCTGCTAGCGAGTGAGCTTGTGTGTGTGTGTGCCTGCTAGCGAGTGAGCTTGCGTGTGTGTGCCTTCTAGTGAGTGAACTTGTGTGTGTGTGTGTGCCTGTAAGTGAGTCAGCTTGTGTGTGTGTATGTTTGTGTGTGAGCTTGTCTGTAGTAAGCTTGTGCGTGTCAGTTTGTCTGTACTATGTTTGTGTGTGTATACCAATAAGCTTGTCTGTGTGTGTCAGTGAGATTGTCAGTGAGCGTATTTGTGTGCATCTGTAAGCTTGTGTATTTATGTCAATGAGCTTATGTATATCAGTGAGATTGTTTGTCTATGAGGCTGTGTATCAATGAGCTTGTGTGTGTCAGTGAGATTCTCTGTTTGCATGTGAGTATGCTTTCTGTATAATTAAATGTTTTACTCTGAAAGAACCAATATTTTATATTACAAAAAAGAAATATATATTAACCAATAACATGTAAGGGGCTATGTCTTGCTACCCCAGATGATTGAGTTATATATATATATATATATATATATCCATATCTATATATTACTCAAACATCTGGGGTGACAAAACATAGCCGTATGCATTACATGGCGCAATGACTTATGGGGCAATCATAGATTTTTTCCATGGCTGCTTTGTATACCCAGTCTGTACAAGGAATTTTGACTACACAGACAAAGATGCATTTTGCACCAGCCTCTCCACCCCACCCCACCCCCCCAAAAAAAGGCATCTTTACCTGTGCCTCCTAATCCCCTCTTGAATTTCTTTCTGCTTCAGTATATTTTATCCCCCTTTAGCGTGTCTTAAACCCCTCTGTGTCTCTTACAGCCCCCCTTGTGTATCTCTTACTTTCCCAGCCACCCTGTGTCTCTTACTTCCCCCCTGCCTCTTTGTGTGTCTTTCTTTCCCACAGCTCTTTTTTGTGGTTCTCTCCTTTCAGCCTGTTTTTTGTGTGTGTCTTTTTCCTCCCAAGCCAGGGCCCTTTGTGTGTCTTTTTCCTCCCAAGCCATGTAGACATAGATGTACAGCAACACACACCACCATACAGGCACAGACACATAGATATGCAGCCACATAATCAAACATAAACATACTGTAACGGATCGATGGGCACCCCGACTGGGTACCTCCATTGAAGGATGCTCCTAGCACTTCCTGAGGACTCCAAGCACTGCAGCAGACACCACAACCACCGAACCGGAGAAGCATACAAATGCTCTCAAGCATATGAATGCTGTAAACAGCTGAACAGGAAAAGCATTCAATCAGCTTACACTCCTGGCAATCAGCATACAATCCAATTCCCCTAATAACGAGACAACACTTTGTTTTGAGGTCAAGCAGAACTGACTGTACTGGCACATACAGCCACTTATTCCCAATCCACAAACATAGTACTGCCCACAGGGTTTTACAGAACAACCAATCAATCCGTACAATACACACAGACACTCCCACACAAAATCCTCCCCTCTGCCGGTGATATGATTACACAATGGGTAAAATAATTATCACAGACAGAGAAATACAGTTTTATAAAACATATCACAGGGACCCCAAAACATGCAATAACCCCATAAAAGGTCCTCAGAACTGGGGGATCTGTGTAAAACAACATATCCAAAATTCACCCAGATCCATTCAGTAGTTTGGAAGATACAGTTTAATGCAGATTCCGCAGAACATATACAGGCTATATGAAAAAGAATTACTGTATAATGTGTCCCCTGTTGTATAGTTTAAAACTACTGCACAATGTCTTTGTGCACCAAATACCGGCTAGATGGCACCGTGTAGAAAAGTATAAACAGTGTCTGTAAGTTAAAATGGTCGCCATCCATTGTTCTCACCATGTGCTTCATCCATTGTTCTCACCAGGTGCCTCTGATACATGAAATGGTGGCCACCCAGTAACTCCACAGTATGTCCCTGTCAGGGTACCTGTGGTCTCTACCTGCGAAAGAGGTAGAGACTTAGCTGTTCCTCCATCCAGACGGTCTGATGGCTCCCTTCCCCGCGGTCTATCCGGTCATGCTAGTCCGGCCGCGAGGGAGTGACTGCCTTTTACAGCATCTAGGCAGGAAGTAGTCATCAGGACACTCCCCCGGAACAACCTGTCAGTCAATGGCTGCAGGACCAATCAGGACGCCTTGGAGGCGTGGTTACTGCTCTGAACAGGGTATTTAACAGAGCTTCTTTCATTAGCTCATTGCCCTGTCGTGGTTCTAGCTTGTTCTAGTCACTCAGTGCTTGTGTATTCTATTATCCCTTTTGGTTTTGACCCGGCTTGTTTACCTTACTCTGCTTATCTCTGTTACCCTTGATTCGGCTTGTCTCTCGCTTACCTGTCTTCTGTTACCCTCGACCTCGGCTTGTCTTTGACCATTCTATACTGTACTACTTACGTTAGTCCGGCCATTCTAAGGTCCGGTATACGTATCTGGCTACTGTTTGTACTCTGCGTGTTGGATCCCTGTCCCGATCCTGACATTACGACAGGGCCAATGGATCCTGCAAGTACAAACAGTCAGCTGGCTGCTCCTGATCCTAGGTTTGAAGCCATGGATCACAGAATGGATCAGATGGCGCTTGCGCTACAGGCTCTATTAGCTTGTGCCAATAACCCACCAGAGGAGATACGTAATACCCCTGTTTCTCCTGTCGGTTCAGGTCTAGAGGTAGCCACAGTGGGTGCTTCTTCTCACATTACCCCCCCCAGTACGCTATGGTGGGGCTCCTGAGAAGTGTCGTGGTTTTTTAAACCAAATTAGTATCCACTTTGAATTGCAACCTCGCTCTTATCCTACAGATAGAGCAAAAGTAGGATTTATTATCACCCTACTCATTGAGAAAGCTCTGAGATGGGCCAACCCACTATGGGAGAACGATAATCCATTAGTTTATAACTATAACGCATTTGTAGCTGCTTTTAGAAGAACATTTGACCCTCCAGGTAGAAAGGTTAATGCAGCCAGATTACTGTTGCGCCTGAGACAGGAGAACCAAACACTGGTGGATTATGCACTAGAGTTCAGGTCTCTGGCGGCAGAAATCAAGTGGAATGAGCAGGCGTATATGGATGTATTTTTGAATGGCCTATCTGATGTAATCCTTGATGAGGTTGCTACCAGAGAACTCCCTGAGAATTTAGAGGATTTAATTTCGTTCATCTCTCGTATAGATGAACGTCTAAGAGAGAGACAGAACACTCGAGAGAGGAACCAGAGACCTTCTTTTAGGTTAGCTCCCGCTGTTCCAAGTCCTGACTCCACGATATCTTTGCTTACTGAACCTATGCAGAGAGGGTATACCCGCCTCTCTGAGGAGGAAAGACAGCACAGGAGAAGAGAGGGTTTGTGTATGTATTGTGGAGCCAAGGGTCATTTACTCTCGAACTGTTCTAACCGCCCGGGAAACGCTCACACCTAAGTCTCTCTAGGGGACAGGCCTTGGGTGTTTCTATTTTGTCCTCTACTCCTGATTATAAAGATCACAGGCTTCTGCTACCAGTTTCCCTAACTTGGGGGAAGGAAGTAGTAAGGGCTATGGCATTGATAGATTCCGGTGCTGCTGAGAATTTTATCGACCAAGCCTTTGCTAGTAAGAACAATTTCCCATCCCAGCTAAGGGAGACACCTTTGGCCGTTGAGGCCATAGATGGTAGACCACTACTAGACCCTGTTATCTTTCGTGAGACCATACCCATTAATTTAAATGTGGGTATCCTACACGTGGAGAATTTATCTCTTCTGCTCATTTCGTCTCCTTCCGTTCCCATAGTTCTGGGGTACCCATGGTTGAAAAAACATAACCCTATTATCGATTGGGAGTTAGGAGAGATACTCTCGTGGGGCCAGGGCTGCCAGGATCGGTGTTTGTGCAAGGTTTCTCCATTAGCTAATATTAACATACCGGAGAATCCTACTCAGTCCACAGAAAGACAAATACCAGACCTTTACCTAGACTTAAGGGCAGTGTTTGACAAGAAGAATGCCGATTCTTTGCCTCCACACAGGTCATTTGACTGTAAGATTAAGCTTCTACCCGGCACTATGCCTCCGAGGGGCCATGTATATCCTTTGTCTGTTCAGGAAAACTCGGTTCTAGAGGAGTATATTCGGGAGAATTTAGAAAAGGGATTCATCAGGAGGTCTTCTTCTCCGGCCGGGGCTGGGTTCTTTTTCATTAAGAAGAATCTACTGAAAGACAATGCCTTTTGAACCAAGCGGTATACAAAAGGACACACAAACAATGAGACCTTGTATCGATTACCGAGGCTTGAATAAAATAACTGTCAGAAATGCCTATCCTATCCCACTGATTACCGAGTTATTTGATCGTCTTAAGGGCTCCAAAATCTTCACCAAGTTAGATCTCAGAGGGGCTTACAATTTGGTGAGAATCCAGCAAGGTCACGAGTGGATGACGGCATTCAATTCCCGGTATGGCCATTACGAATACACTGTTATGCCATTTGGACTATGCAATGCTCCTGCAGTATTTCAAGATTTGATTAATGAGGTACTTAGGGAGTTTCAGCATGATTGTGTTATTGTTTACCTGGACGACATACTAATACACTCTAAGGAGATTGAGACTCACCATAGACAGGTCAGAAAGGTATTACACAAGCTGCTGCAACATGGTCTATATTGCAAATTGGAGAAGTGCAGTTTTGATCAGTCTCAGGTAGACTTTCTTGGATACGTGATTTCTGGGGAGGGTTTTAAAATGGATCCTGTAAAACTCCAATCTATTTTAGACTGGCCCTTGCCCAAAGGACTCAAGGCTATCCAAAGGTTTATTGGTTTTTCCAACTACTATAGGCGCTTCATTAAAGGATACTCCTCTATCATTGCGCCTATTACCAATATGACCAAACAAGGGGCTGATACTAAGTTCTGGTCTAAGGAAGCTCTGGGTGCTTTCAAGACTCTCAAGGAACTTTTTGCCTCGGCTCCCATTCTAGTCCATCCTGATACGACTCTGCCTTTCTTGCTCGAGGTCGATGCCTCTGAGACAGCAGTTGGGGCTGTTCTGTCTCAAAGGTTAGGGGTGGATAAACCGTTACACCCTTGTGGTTTCTTCTCTAAGAAATTTTCTGGGCCTGAGAGCAGATATGACATCGGGGAAAGGGAACTGTTAGCAGTCATTAAAGCCTTAAAGGAGTGGAGACATTTGTTGGAGGGGACCCTACACCCTATTACGATTTTGACGGACCACAAAAACTTGTCCTATATTGGGGAGGCTAAGCGCTTATCCTCTAGACAAGCTCGTTGGTCCTTATTCCTGACTCACTTCAATTATGTACTGACTTACAGACCTGGTTCTAAAAACTCTAAAGCCGATGCATTATCTCGCCAATATGAACCTTCTACTGTACCTGAACCAGTTCTTTCTTCTATAGTTCCGAAATGCAATATCATTGCTAATACGAATCTCAGGATTCATTCTCCATTACTGGCCGAGATCATTAAGTTGCAACATCTAGCACCTAAAAAGACTCCTGCGGGCCGTCATTTCGTTCCTCCTGCTCTTCAACTGGAACTTTTACAGTGTTTACATAATAGCAAGATGGCGGGACATCCTGGTATTCGCAAAACTTACGCGTTGATCTCTAAGGACTTCTGGTGGCCTGCTTTACGGAGGGATATTGAGGAGTTCATCGCTGCATGTGAAGTTTGTACTAAAACCAAACAACCCCATACGCTTCCATGTGGATTCCTGCAACCCTTGGAGGTTCCAGAAAAACCATGGTCCTGTTTGGCCATGGACTTTATTGTCGATCTACCTATCTCTAAAAGACAGACTGTTATCCTCACCGTGGTTGACAGGTTTACTAAGATGGCACACTTCATTCCCCTGCCTAAACTCCTGTCTTCTCCCGAATTGGCAGAGATATTCGCTAAGGAGATTTTTCGCCTACATGGGATACCCTCTCAAATTGTATCGGACAGAGGCTCCCAATTTGTTTCCCGCTTTTGGAGGTCCTTCTGCTCTCAACTTGGTATTAAATTAAACTTTTCTTCTGCCTATCATCCTCAGTCTAACGGAGCTGCTGAACGTACCAACCAGAAAATTGAACAATATTTACGATGCTTTGTTTCTGAACACCAGGATGATTGGGTCGGTTTGATTCCTTGGGCGGAGTTTGCACACAACAATCTCGTTTGCGATTCTACTCATTCAAGCCCCTTCTTCATGAATTATGGTTTTCATCCGTCTATTCTTCCTTCGGATTCCCCTTCCCAGGGGGTGCCGTCGGTTGATGTTCATGTTGCCAATTTGAGGAAGTTGTGGGATCAAACTCGACAAATCCTTGTGCACAACTCTATGTTGGTCAAGAAACACGCTGATAAACGTAGAAGGGCGGCTCCGGTCTTTGTTCCAGGTGATAGGGTATGGCTGAGCACGAGGAACATCCGTTTAAAAGTGCCCTCCATGAAGTTCGCTCCTCGTTATATTGGACCCTACAGGGTGCTGACCCGTATCAATCCAGTTGCGTATCGTTTAGCTCTTCCTAATACCTTACGCATCCCGAACTCGTTTCACGTTTCATTGCTGAAACCACTCATATGTAACAGATTTTCCTCCACAATAGCCCCTCCTCGCCCCGTTCAGGTGGAGGGTCAGGAGGAGTATGAGGTTAACTCTTTTATTGATTCTCGAATCTCCCGGGGGAGAGTACAATATCTGGTTGATTGGAAGGGATATGGTCCTGAGGAGAGGAGTTGGGTACCTCAGGAGGATGTTCATGCTCCCCGTCTCCGCAGGGCGTATCACTCTCGCTTCCCATCTCGTCCCGGTTCATTCCGCCCGGTGGGCGTATCTGAGAGGGGGGGTACTGTCAGGGTACCTGTGGTCTCTACCTGCGAAAGAGGTAGAGACTTAGCTGTTCCTCCATCCAGACGGTCTGATGGCTCCCTTCCCCGCGGTCTATCCGGTCATGCTAGGCCGGCCGCGAGGGAGTGACTGCCTTTTACAGCATCTAGGCAGGAAGTAGTCATCAGGACACTCCCCCGGAACAACCTGTCAGTCAATGGCTGCAGGACCAATCAGGACGCCTTGGAGGCGTGGTTACTGCTCTGAACAGGGTATTTAACAGAGCTTCTTTCATTAGCTCATTGCCCTGTCGTGGTTCTAGCTTGTTCAAGTCACTCAGTGCTTGTGTATTCTATTATCCCTTTTGGTTTTGACCCGGCTTGTTTACCTTACTCTGCTTATCTCTGTTACCCTTGATTCGGCTTGTCTCTCGCTTACCTGTCTTCTGTTACCATCGACCTCGGCTTGTCTTTGACCATTCTATACTGTACTACTTACGTTAGTCCGGCCATTCTAAGGTCCGGTATACGTATCTGGCTACTGTTTGTACTCTGCGTGTTGGATCCCTGTCCCGATCCTGACAGTCCCTAGATGGTTCTTACAGGGCCAGTAGCAGCATAATACAATACAACGTGCCCAAATCAGTTCCTAGAAGGGCAATACATCCCAGGGCCATAGTCGCAGGGCAAGAAGCTGGCAAGAGGCTGGCAAGCAGTCCTCTCCAGGCACAAGTGGCTGGGCTGGTTCCGCCACACATACATACAAGCAAACAGCCATAAAATCTACACATACAGGTACATGGTCATACAAACATACAAAGTCATACAGGCAAACAGAGAGACATGCAGACACTGTCAAACAGAGATATACAGACACAGACATACAGTCATACTGAGACATGCTCTGCATGGGGATGCTGTATTTTCCTCATAGAGATGCATTGGTCCAATGCATCTCTATGAGGAGGTGCTGATTGGCCAAAATGGTCTTTGGCCCCGTTACCCCTTGCCGATGTTAGCTAATCCAATGCTTTCCCCATGGGAAAGCATTGGATTGGCAAGAAATCTGCAATTTTGATGATGTCACCTAGGGGGCAGGGTGAGTGTTAACCCATTCTGAGGGGGCTAAGAGGGGGGTTTTCACTACAGGGTCAGGAATACATGTTTGTGTTCCTGACCCTATAGTGTTCCTTTAAGCCATCTGTTAGGTAAATTGATTATATACTGTCATTGTTGGGGGAGGGGGGAGGGAATCTTACAGCCTAAATCAGTTTCCAATTGTTTTTAAATTGTAGTGGTATGGAATGAAATATGTTGTGAGAGGAGTCTTTACCACAAGAGACAAGACAAATTGGAAGCTTATATTCAATAAGAAAAATCTTGGACAGACAATAGGGGTAACCCTAAGGGAAAATTACAATGAAAAGTGAACTGTCCTGGTTATAACACTCATGATATTAAAACATAACTCAATAAACCTAAAACAAGGGTAAAAAGGGAGGGAGAATACAGAATTTGCTCCAAAATATATATTCTAGTGATAGAAATATCAGAATGGTGGTAATAACTAAACTCAACATACTATAAACAAGTCTATATGGTAATACTGGTGTCTGGAAGTCAAGTACATGATATAATGTAGCAAAAAATAGTAGCAATGTTAACAGAAGCCCCTTATAGAGAAAGTGCAACTAAGTTAAAGAAAGTAGAACCCTATTGCAACAATCAATACAGCCACTGCATATTCATACAGACCAGAAGGAGAAAAAAAAGGGGGGAATATTACCTACCAAATTATAATGCAAATTATATTTTTCTCATTTACCTAAATAATTTATGTAAATAACAGTCAGCATAATTCTCATGTTATCAACTATTAAGAGTACAATTAAAATTTTATTGAACAAACCTCCTAATGATAACAGTATTTTTATTAAACATAGACTTACAATGCACTGTTCCAAATGATTACGCACAGTAAGTTTCAAAACACTTTATAGGTTGTAAAGAACGGAAAAGTGTCATCTGTTGTGTTTGCGGTGTATTTACTGAAATCAAAAGCTATTTCAATCAAACTTATAACAACATTTTAACTTTTTAAACATTTTAACAGGTCACGTTACATTTTACCATATGACCCCTTATTTGATAGCAGCTTCACAAGTCTTGCATCCATTGAACTTGTCAGTTTTTGGACAGTGTCTGCTTGAATTTGTTTGCAAGATGACAGAATATCCTCCCAGAGCTGCTGTTTGGATGTAAACTGCCTCCCACCCTCATAGATCTTTTGCTTGAGGATGCTCCAAAGGATTGAAGTCAGGGGAGGATGGAGGCCACACCATGACTTTCTCTCCTTTTATCCCCATAGCAGCATCTTTGCAACATGAGATGGTGCATTGTCATGCATGAAGAGGATTTTATTACGGAAAGCATAGTTCTTCCTTCTGTACCAGGGAAGAAAGTGGTCAGTCAGAAACTCCACATACTTTGCAGAGGTCATCTTTACACCTTCAGGGACCCTAAAGGGGCCAACCAGCTCTCTTCCCATGATTCCAGCCCAAATAGAAGGTTTATGCACAGTTGCAAGACTCTGGAGCACTCTACACTTTGATGTCCGTGGGACTCCAGATGCACCAGCAGCTTCAAATATCGGTTTTCTGCTATGTAATGGTATTTTAGCAGCTGCTCTCTTGATCCGATGCATGGATCTGGCAGAAATCTTCCTCAATGTGCCTTTATCTGCACGAACCCGTCTGTGCTCTGAATCAGCCACAAATCTCTTAATAGTGTGATGATCACGCTTAGGTTTTCGTGAAATATCTAATGTTTTCATACCTCGCCCAAGGCATTGAACTATTTCACTCTTTTCGGAATCCTTTTTCTTCCCCATATTGCATGAAAATGGTGCTCTGCTTAATAATGTGGAACATCCTCCTTTAGTAGTTTTTCCTTAAATTGGGCTCACCTGGCAATCTAATTATCACAGGTGTCCAAGATTGTTTTCAGTGATCAAAAGAGCCCTGAGACACAATGCCATCCATGAGTTAAACTGAAAAACAAAATATTTAATCTTTGTGACACTTAAATAGAATTTGCATATTCATTTGGAACAGGGTGTAAATGGTCACAAGATCCTGATAAATTTACAAAGAAAGTAAATTAATACTGGTAATACCCTCAAGGAATCTACATAAATGAGATTCGTAGCCGAAGGGTGAATACACTTGGGACACCAGTATAGCTATTACCGAGAGTGAATATTAATGGAGTGCATAGGTAACGCTGTATTAAAGGACCACTATAGTCACCCAGACCACTTCAGCTCAATGAAGTGGTCTGGGTGCCAGGTCCCCCAGGTTTTAACCCTGCAGCTGTAAACATAGCAGTTTCAGATAAACTGCTATGTTTACATTGCAGGGTTAATCCAGCCTCTAGTGGATGTCTTCCTGACAGCCGCTAAAAGCGCTTCCGCAACGCTCAATCAAATCAAATCGCTTTGAGCACGCAGAACGTCCATAGGAAAGCATTGAGTAATTCTTTACTATGGGCGGTTTGAATGTGCACATGGCTCTGGCCGCACATGCGCATTCGGCTCCACTCGGGAGCTGACATCGGAGGGGGAGGAGAGGTCACCAGCGCCAAGGGAGCCTGGCACTGGATTAAGGTAAGTGGGAGGAGAGCCCTGAGGGTGGGGGGGGGGACCAAGTTTGTTTTCCTGGCACTATAGTGGTCCTTTAAGGTAAACAGGATTCAAATGTAATCCGTGCCTTCGGGGCACCTGTTTAGAGAATCTTCAAAGTATGTAAAAGAGCAACAATTTAAATATCCAAAATGACCTAAGTGAAACTACATCTGTTGGTAAGCCCTATAAACCCTATACAATTCGATATAGAGGATTGATATCTGCTACCTATACTCTCAACATAAAACTATCTACACCTTTTCCTAGTAACCTCAATACATATACATATCAAATCAGCTGAAAAAAATCAATCAGTGAGCAGAAATTTCAATAACGGTTATAAAGAGAGATTGAATCCCTAAGTAGGATCGAGTGTCTAGCTGAGCCCCAACGTGCGTTTCGTCGGTAACCGGCTCTTCAAAGGGGGAACCCATGCCCTGGGTTTTAAGGTTTAAAAACAAACCCTACACTCTGATAGGTCCACAAGGTTGCTAAGGATGATGTCATATTTGATTGCTAGTTACATTGACAAAGGGAATTTCGTAAACTTTCCCAGTTTGCGAGGGTGTGTGTAAGTATATTTCCTCTCTCGTATGACATGTTCTAAAAATTATGAAAATGAAACATTGAGGACATATAATTTGATTGTCAGTGAACAACCCAAATATGGTTGAAATATGTAATGTAGGATAAGGATATCATAACATCCGATATGACCATCATGATGTTCATAACAAATAATAAATCCATTAGTGATATGTGTCACATATACTCCTCTGTCATAAGGGTAAACAAATTCTTACTGTGGTTGAAGTATGATGGACTAATGTTAAAGGAGGGGATAAGATGATCCCACCATCTTAAATCCCTCTGTGACACAAACTAGATAAAGTACATATGTAATGTTAAATATACATTAAAAATGTATACATCAAAAAGTGGATACAAGCGAGATTAACTGATTAATTCTGAAATGGTATACAGAATAGAATACTTAATGTCTCAATAAAGTATACCAAGAGCAAAATGATAAATGTCTATTAAAATTTCCTTTCTTTGGATTGGAGGTAAGTTTTTCTATTGCCTGAAAATGAAGATTGTGCACTTGCCCATCATGGAAATTGAAGATGTGCCTGACTACTGGAGTAGGAGTGAGGGGTGATGAGGGGTGAATCATTGGTGATTGATACAAAGTGTTGCAGTATCCTACGTCAAAACTGCTTGAAAGTCTTACCAATATATTGTGCGCCACAACTGCATGAGAGATATGATGCGGGTGGTGCTACAATTTATTAGTGCAATAGTGTGTACCGTGATCTTAGATTGCCTAGATGTTGCTGATGTTGAGGGAGTAATGTACTGGCACGCCTTACAATGCCCACACCTAAATGTGAACAGGGGGTAAGAGTCAGCGCTAAATAACAGGATAACAAGCAGCAAGACCCTTAATAAGACAAGCTAGAAGTAGTGAAGGAGGTAAGGGCTGCGCTAAGAGCAAAAAGTAGTAGTCTATAACAATAAAAACCAGACCAAATGGTCTAAATGGATAGACAACAAGTAGGCCTATATAGATGATAAAAAGTCTCACTTAAAACAACAGAATGAAAATAAATGAAGGTCCGTCCGGATAATAAAATATATTGAATATGGAACATAATAAAAAGTCATATAAAAGTTTCACTGATGTATCTGGATAGGGTGGGGGAACAGTCCTCGAGAGTTGACCCGTCTGGATTGTTAAAATATCCGTATATATGTGAAGACAAAAGGAGAACACGACAGGCAGTCGATCGTGTAATATGGTTAAAACCCAATGCTAAAATAGGTAAAAGGGAGATAATACATGTAACGGAGCTCCGTGTACCCCGACCGAGTACCCTCCGTTGATGGATGCTCCTAGCGCTCTCAGAGGACTCCAAGCACTGCAGACGACACCACAACCACCGCAGGCTCCACAACCGCCGTAGCTTAACTGGAGCCGCGCCGTCTTCCTTCCACCCTGGATCGGCTTCTGTCCTCCAGGACCGTGTGGGGAAGACCTCTCCTCCAGGAGAGCGTAACAGGAACAAGCTCTTAAAAGAGCTAAGTGATTAAGAGCTCAGGGGAATATGCAGCGCATAGCAATCCCCAGTGTGATATAGCAGTTCCCTCCAATAACGAGACACGGCTACGTATTGAGGGTCAGAAGAGGTCTGAGGACTGGAACACCCAGCCTGCTTTTTATTAGGATAAGGTACACACAGGACACTCCCAGGGGGAGGATGAAATTGACCAATCACATGCATAGTACAGCCCACAGGTTCCCTCCCCTCAGATAAACAGTTAAACCAATTATTACATACAATAAAAATACAGTTTTCACATACACACTGTAACTTTAAAACCATACATTCAATTTCAATAAAAGTTACATATTCAGACTCAGCATACATCAGACATAAACACTTCCAAAAATCAGCCAAATCCCTCCAGTGGATCAAAAGTTAGCTGGAAGTCCTTTATGACCGACCGCAAGCACAATTTCCTGCCCAAAACAGTTCCATAGATTTGGGCTGTGCGGCCGGTCAATTTCATGCCGAAAAACGACTAAGTCCCATTTCGAACGGGACTTAGTCTCTGGAGCTGCAAGTTCCGTATGGGAGAAGGTAAGGGTCAGCGGTGTTCGGCAGAATGTGTAGCCGATTTCGGTTCCACAGAATCTTTAGCATACACCGCTGACCGCATTCGAGGAAACCAAGATGGCCGCCGCCACGTGCAATTGACCGGCAGTAACCTCACAGCCTGGGAGGTAAATTGCCTGCACACTTTAGCTTCTGGGTGGTCCGCCTGTGTGGTACTTGGTTCAGTAAGCCCTATTTACTGAACCAAGTGGGGGAAAGCCAGGGGCAAGTTATTTTACCGGTCTGGGGACATAGTCTTAAAGGGGCATTGTTCAGCAAAGTCACAATATGTCCCCAGACGGTTCTTAAAGGGCCATACACACCCAATAAATGTTAATAAGTTTTCAGGGGCACAATCTTCCAGGGGCCATAGTCATGAGGCAGGAGGCTGGCAAACATGCTTCTCCACAATCCAGGGAAGCAGGGCAATTTCTCATTTAAAGGGCCAGTTACAAATAGCGATTTGTAACACATCTCCCCTTTGGGGGGAAGACTAACCAGGCACCTGACCTTCTGTCGGTCAGTGCCTCCGTTAGTCGATCCACCAACCCACAATAAACAGATGTCCGAGTAGCCCCCCCACAACATCAAAGTACAGGAACAGCCCACCCACAACACACAGTCACTGCACCTGGGTATTTGGCTGTGGTAATGAGGCCACATGCCGAGGGTACTTGAAGGGCAGAGGCCAACTGCACTCTGCCCAGATGCCAGCTCTTCTGCTGGGGTAGCCTGCAGGACATCAGGCTCTGGACCAGGGAAAAAGGTAGGGCAGAGGCCGACTGCACTCTGCCCAGCTGCCAGCTCTTCTGCTGGGGTAGCCTGCAGGACATCAGGCTCTGGACCAGGGAAAAAGGTAGGGCAGAGGCCGACTGCACTCTGCCCAGCTGCCAGCTCTTCTGCTGGGGTAGCCTGCAGGACATCAGGCTCTGGACCAGGGAAAAAGGTAGGGCAGAGGCCGACTGCACTCTGCCCAGCTGCCAGCTCTTCTGCTGGGGTAGCCTGCAGGACATCAGGCTCTGGACCAGGGACAAAGGTAGGGCAGAGGCCGACTGCACTCTGCCCAGCTGCCAGCTCTTCGGCTGGGGTAGCCTGCGGGACATCCGGCTCTGGACCAGGGACAAAGGTAGGGCAGAGGCCGACTGCACTCTGCCCAGCTGCCAGCTCGTCTGCTGGGATGCTTGGGACATAGTCCGGCTCAGTAGCCAAGGGAACATGGACGTCAGTAGGGGTTAACATTGCCTCTGTTAACTCTGGTGCCACGCTAGGAGTTACCTGGGGAGGGGAATTTGTACTTACCCCCTCCTCTGGGTGTCCCGGTGAGGGTAGTTGGGGATCTGGAAAGGCTGTCCAGCATCCCTGTAGGTCAGGCACAGAGACCACGGTCCCATCTGCGCCGTCTGGGGGATTGGTGTCTCCCCTTGTTAGGGTAAGCTGCCGCTGGGGAGAGGGGGTGCTGTGCTCCTTTCCCGGAAACACAGGCTGCCGCTGGAGAGGGAGACCGCCTGTCTCCACTCCCGTAACATTGTCCTGTTGCTGTAGAGAGGGACCAACTGTCTCTGCTCTCTGTAGGACACACTGCTGCTGGGGGGGAAGGTCGGCACCTTCGGCCCCCTGGGGTACACACTGCCGCTGGAGAGGGAGACCGCCTGTCTCCACTCCCTTACCATTGTCCTGTTGCTGTAGAGAGGGACCAACTGTCTCTGCTCTCTGTAGGACACACTGCTGCTGGGGGGGAAGGACGGCACCTTCGGCCCCCTGGGGTACACACTGCCGCTGGAGCGGGAGACCGCCTGTCTCCACTCCCTTACCATTGTCCTGTTGCTGTAGAGAGGGACCAACTGTCTCTGCTCTCTGTAGGACACACTGCTGCTGGGGGGGAAGGACGGCACCTTCGGCTCCCTGACACTCACTCTGGGGTTGGGGATCTTCCCAGTAAACCTCTACGATATCCTTCCAGCTGAAGGGCTCTAGACCTGGTTCTGCTTGTCGGGTAGGTTGGGGCTGCACGGAGCTGAGCAGGTGTAGGTAGTCTTGCTCCAGCTCCCACTCCCTTGTTACCAGGTGGGTCATGTCTTCTCTCACCTCGCGTTCGTCAGCCCAGACATACATGCCCATCCGGTAGTCGTAGATGTCCCAAAACCTAGACTCCTCCGTGCTGCCGAAATCAAGATCCTCCTCCATGGCATCCTGAAGTAGACCAGGACCATCATAATCATCCCCCTCCGGTAGGTCGTGCTCGGCCGTCCAGGGAGTAAGTCGAATGGTATGCCACCAGAGGGCCTGGTATGCGTTGTCTAGCCCGATCTCTCGCCATACCAGGGTCTCCAGTCTTGCCACCCACTCATCTAGGGGCTGCTCCCCCAATAGACATATTCGCATTGCCACACGCTTCTGTAGCCGCTGCTCATCACTGGGGAGGTCCTCACCTCGCCGCCACTGGGCATCTTCCAGGGCATCATACCAGAGTTCCCTTCTGGCTGCATCCCTGTAATCTGCGGCCTCCTTCTCCTCCTCATCATGGAACGCTGTCCGCAAACCAGCTGATTCCATCCTGTTGTAGCCAGGGGCGCTGCCCAATGGCTAGCGTTGCCCTCAATTGTAACTCCAAACGTTACCAGTGTCTCTGAGCTGCTTCTCCTCGCACTAGGACGCCATCCCACCGCTGCCACCAATGTAACGGAGCTCCGTGTACCCCGACCGAGTACCCTCCGTTGATGGATGCTCCTAGCGCTCTCAGAGGACTCCAAGCACTGCAGACGACACCACAACCACCGCAGGCTCCACAACCGCCGTAGCTTAACTGGAGCCGCGCCGTCTTCCTTCCACCCTGGATCGGCTTCTGTCCTCCAGGACCGTGTGGGGAAGACCTCTCCTCCAGGAGAGCGTAACAGGAACAAGCTCTTAAAAGAGCTAAGTGATTAAGAGCTCAGGGGAATATGCAGCGCATAGCAATCCCCAGTGTGATATAGCAGTTCCCTCCAATAACGAGACACGGCTACGTATTGAGGGTCAGAAGAGGTCTGAGGACTGGAACACCCAGCCTGCTTTTTATTAGGATAAGGTACACACAGGACACTCCCAGGGGGAGGATGAAATTGACCAATCACATGCATAGTACAGCCCACAGGTTCCCTCCCCTCAGATAAACAGTTAAACCAATTATTACATACAATAAAAATACAGTTTTCACATACACACTGTAACTTTAAAACCATACATTCAATTTCAATAAAAGTTACATATTCAGACTCAGCATACATCAGACATAAACACTTCCAAAAATCAGCCAAATCCCTCCAGTGGATCAAAAGTTAGCTGGAAGTCCTTTATGACCGACCGCAAGCACAATTTCCTGCCCAAAACAGTTCCATAGATTTGGGCTGTGCGGCCGGTCAATTTCATGCCGAAAAACGACTAAGTCCCATTTCGAACGGGACTTAGTCTCTGGAGCTGCAAGTTCCGTATGGGAGAAGGTAAGGGTCAGCGGTGTTCGGCAGAATGTGTAGCCGATTTCGGTTCCACAGAATCTTTAGCATACACCGCTGACCGCATTCGAGGAAACCAAGATGGCCGCCGCCACGTGCAATTGACCGGCAGTAACCTCACAGCCTGGGAGGTAAATTGCCTGCACACTTTAGCTTCTGGGTGGTCCGCCTGTGTGGTACTTGGTTCAGTAAGCCCTATTTACTGAACCAAGTGGGGGAAAGCCAGGGGCAAGTTATTTTACCGGTCTGGGGACATAGTCTTAAAGGGGCATTGTTCAGCAAAGTCACAATATGTCCCCAGACGGTTCTTAAAGGGCCATACACACCCAATAAATGTTAATAAGTTTTCAGGGGCACAATCTTCCAGGGGCCATAGTCATGAGGCAGGAGGCTGGCAAACATGCTTCTCCACAATCCAGGGAAGCAGGGCAATTTCTCATTTAAAGGGCCAGTTACAAATAGCGATTTGTAACAATACACTCACATTTGTGAGAGCTCTAACCAGCTCTGAGATGGAGGGCGTGTAGCGGTATAATCCCCTGCTAAAGGATATACTGGAAAGGTGCGTCCGTTAGTCCGGCCTGATTTATTCAGTGCTCCAAGGTATATAAAAAAACAGCAATAGTGCTGTATATAAGAGATGAGTAATAAAATATACTGCTCAAAAAAATAAAGGGAACACTTAACCCCTTAAGGACACATTGATATAGATTCTTTTAAGCAAACAAATAAGTTTGAATGACTATCTGTTCCTGTCCAAATTAGAGATGATTAAATTGCGTATACGCAGAAGTAAATTCACACTGACACACGGAGTTCAGGTTAAAAGAACTTCGAGAAAATTTAATGGCATCTGAATAAAAAGCGGGCTCGCAGACCCTTATAAAAGCAATATTACATAATCATAGAATATCAAGATAACAACAAATAAACATTATTAATTGGATTAGGTGTTAAGTGGTTAAGTCAAAACCCTCCCATCAATATTATTAATTGGTCTAGGTGTTAAGTGGCTAGTTGGGCATCCTCCCATCATGGGATGTCGTCATCTTTGACACGGGAGTGGACATAAGATACAAGCGCCATTGTTGTTTAGCACGAGGCTCGCTCGATGGGAGGGGGGATCTGGCAGCCAGCCATTTTGAGTACTTGGCACCATTTAGCTTCAAGGTTAGTTTCTCAAGCTTTAGTGAATAGACATTTTATTAGTACAGTTCTCATGATCTAACTATGGCATACAATGTTTCATACTACAGGAACTTGACTGTTCCGGTGCTGCTCATAACCTTCTAGAAAAGCATTTCCTTCTAATATTCTAAATACTGTTAGGAAAAAGAATAATAGTCAATCAATAATAGGTAATTTAATAATTCTACAACAGTCCCCCCTATAAAATGTTAGTCACTAAAAGATAAACTATATATGTTAGTTCCAGAAGACATGTTAGCCCAAAGGCACAAAACCCTATGAAGTAACGGTTCCTAAAGTCTTTTTAGTTCTTCAGAGGGACATCATAAAATAGACAAGCTTACATTACCATATGGACCTGTGTTATCTGGAATATAGGCACAACAAGTCATGGTGACAGGTAGTAATTTACATACACCCCCCTTCTCAGCTAGAATCATGTCTAAGGCCATTCTGTTCTGGAAGGTCATCTGGGATGTGGCCTGCAACTGTTCGGCCAAGCCCTGGAGGGCATCTCTGGTGTAGTTGACAAAACGTTGTTGGTTGCAATAGATATAATAAATGCAAATCAAAATATTATTATTAGCTGTGACGGTTGGGAAAATGGACTCAAACTTTCCTTTAACTGCAAAATCATCTGGTACCCCCCTTGGCTCACCTATGGCATCAATATATATGTATATATGTGTCAAACTTCCCTTTAGAGGGGTGCTCCTTTTTTTTGTTCTGAAGCATGAATGTGGTGTGTCAAGAGTACCTTGTCATGTATTATGTGTATGGACATAATAACCTTGGCTAGGGCACATTTACTTATTCATCATAGTATTAAACCTGTCCCACGCTACATCAGTGTAGGTGGACTCGGATCATATAGTCAATATTAATATCACCACAAACTCAGGATGGGCAGATAATCCTGAAGAAGCTTGGCGTTTGAATCTCTTTAGCTTCACGAGGTCTCCTTTTGGGGATCCTCGGCTTTCCATCAATGGCAGGTGGTCAGGCATTATTATGGCCATCAAACACCTACTTGTTGATATCTTTTTGTCTTCTAACAAGTAATTGTTTTCTTTAGAGTCAAAGGTTTGTCAAGATTAACAAATGTTACTTCCCATGTTGCAGAGAGAGTCTTGAATCTGGAACAGTGAATCCACTGAGTGATCTCTGCAACTTTCACAATGCACTATTGGGTATATGGTCTTGGTTGTCACATTGATGACCGAATAGGCCTCTGGCCATCCTGGCAAAATGTCTATTATAACTAGTGCATATTTGAACCGGCAGCTCTTTGGCACCTGGATATAGTCACTTGGATTCTTGAAAGGGATAGTGAGAGTTAGCTAGATGCTTAGGATTCTCCTCCTCTTCTGCCTGAGCTGTCCTTGGCACAAATGATACAGGATCGGCAGTAACTGTTGATTAGAGGAGTAATTATAGGTGCTTCAGAGTATTTAGAGATCAAAGAGTTCATGAGGGTCTTGAATAGGTATAAAACTCCATGGGCCCACTGCCCAGTACATGTTTTTGGGTAAACAGAACTTGAGAGTGTTGGAGTACAGCCCGTCTTCAAGGGTTGCCCCTTTCTGTTTTCCAGCTTTGTATTTCTTCAGGGTCAGCAGCTGCTTGTCATTCTTTCAGGAGCTTGAGATCTGTGGATAGGATCTACATGGTGAGTACAGAAGTTTCTTCAGCGGACACCCTTCTGTCCACTTCCCTTGGTGCACTTGTGGCTTGGTTGGCAGCTTGGTCAGCTGAGTGGTGCTTCTTCTAAATTCAGTTTTCCGTGGGCCTTTACCTTCAGTATGGCCACTTCTTCAGCAGGAGTAGGGCATCCACCAACTTCTTAATAGCCGTGCTATGCTTAACTGGCGTGCCAGTCGCTGTGTGAAAGCTTCTTGTCTTCCAGTTAGACATTTTGTATGCCACTGAGAAGGCTGTCAATTCGGCGTCTTGAGCAGATGTGGGTGAGGAAAGTGAAGATGTTTGACGTACCTGATCTTCTGTGGCAACAGCAAATCCAGTATGGTACCTTTCCTCTTCATCCGCAAACAGAGTGGAGTCAGGATCTGGCAAAGCTACTGCATGCCCTGTTGAGAGGTGTCTTGTTTCTTCTTTCATCTGTTCAAAGCAACCATGAGGAGCAGTAGAAGAGGTATCCTCACCTATTTCTGTGTGAGATTGGGGGTATTTGTCTTTCTATTTACAGTTCTCTTGCTGACCCCCCTCTGTAGAGAGCTGATATTGATTTTTAGTGTTTCATGTTTTTGTTCTAATTAGTCAGGTTCCTTTCATGAGATTTCTGGGGACTTAGTGAAGAAAACATGAGGGACAGCCACCTCCCAGTGATGATACATGTGTCTTACTTCCATGGGTATCTGGATCAGGACCGCACTATTTCCTTGAGAGTGCCCAAACCAGGTCTGTCATGATGAGGTGTACCTCCACCAGTCTGAATAAATTTTCGTAGTGTGGTATTCCCCCATGGGAAGTGGCAAAAGAGTGGACTTTTCTTCAAAATATGATGTCAGGTAGAGGCAGAGTTGTCTGTGGGCGGAAATGTCTTAGAGAAGTAAGGTGTATTGGCTGGATACAATAGAGAATATAATTAATATCATGAGGAGCAAGAATCATTAGGACCGGCACTAGAGGTGCCACACCACTGGGGGCTGCCATATTGGATGTGGGCACGACTTGAGCAAGTTGAGGCAGGGTAGGCGTGATCGGGGTAGGGGGTGTGGCAATGGAAGGTACATGGGAAGTGGCAAGTGGCTGAATAGGGCGGAGTTGCATGGTAAGGGTAGGAGAATGGCCAGGCCATTTGGGCAGATGCCAGGGCGGGGCACGGGTAGGGTGGAGGAGATGGGTAGGGATTAAGAAGAGAGGAAGCATATAAAGGATATAGATATGGTGGTGGGGAGATGTAGGAATGAGTAGTGGGTGGAGTATGAGGGGGAAAAGGTGGGGTAGGAAGGCCATGAGATGAGGGAGGAGGAGGAGAAGGTTGAGTAGGAAGGACAGGAGGAGTAGGAGGAGGAGAAGGTGGAGTAGGAAGGCCGGGAGGAGTAGGAGGAGGAGAAGGTGGAGTAGGAAGGATGGGAGGAGTAGGAGGAGGAGAAGGTGGAGTAGGAAGGACGGGAGGAGTAGGAGGAGCTGAAGGTGGAGTAGGAAGGACGGAAGGAGTAGGAGGAGGAGAAGGTGGAGTAGGAAGGACAGGAGGAGTAGGAGGAGGAGAAGGTGGAGTAGGAAGGACAGGAGATGAAGGAGGAGGAGGGATCGGTGGAAGGAGTAAGAGGAGGTGGGCAGGTAAGGGAGCAGACAGGTGATGAAGCAGTGGAGGTGGGCAGGGTTGTGGATGGGTTTGAAGGGAGGAAAAGTGGACGGGAGAAATGGATTAGAGGGGGAGGGTGGTAAAGGAGAGGATGAGGGTGACGAGATCTATAGGACTGATGGGGGGGAAGAATAAGGATCCATCAGCATTCAAGACCAGGTAGAAGGCCGCAAATAGCCCATTTACAACAACTATTAACTGACACTATGCTTTCCCTATAGAAAAATAATAAAAGGCTAACATGCTCATCTGTCTGAACAGGCCTCGAACGCTTCACTCCGTGGGTATCCCGCAGTGGCTAACCCACTACATCTCCCACACCAGACTTGTGCCCGTGGAGACAGACACTATCCCTGACTCTCGTTCTTTATTTTATTTATTTATTTATTTCTAACATATCTCAAAATATAATTCTTACATACATCACAAATATACATTATCACAATTTTATGTCTCACAAAAGGGATAAAACTAATTCTACTCTTCACTGATAATGTATTAAAACATACAAAATAGAAAATGTTTTCTGCGAAATAAATGAAAAAGATAATGGAGATTTTGTTAAGCTTTATAAATAGCTATACATTAATTTACCTTTCTTGTTTTCCAGTTTCTGGCTGTTAATGACAATGTACAATGTAATAGAGCAGCAGGAAATGCTAGCAGAATGCTTGGTTGTATAGGGAGAGGTATTAGCAGTAGAAAGAGGGAAGTGCTCATGCCATTGTACAGAACACTGGTGAGACCTCACTTGGAGTACTGTACACAGTACTGGAGACCATATCTTCAGAAGGATATTGATACCTTAGAGAGAGTTCAAAGATGGGCTACTAAACTGGTTCATGGATTGTAGGATTAAAACTTACCAGGAAAGGTTAAAGGATCTTAACATGTATAGCTTGGTGGAAAGACGAGACAGGGGAAATATGATAGAAGCATTTAAATACATAAAGGGAGTCAACACAGTAAAGGCGGAGACTATATTTAAAAGAAGAAAAACTACCACAACAAGAGGACATAGTCTTAAATTAGAGGGACAAAGGTTTAAAAATAATATCAGGAAGTATTACTTTACTGAGAGGGTAGTGGATGCATGGAATAGCCTTCCAGCTGAAGTGGTAGAGGTTAACACAGTAAAGGAGTTTAAGCATGCGTGGGATAGGCATAAGGCTATCCTAACTATAAGATAATGCCAGGGACTAATGAAAGTATTTAGAATACTGGGCAGACTAGATGGGCCGAATGGTTCTTACCTGCCGTCACATTCTATGTTTCTATGTAATGCACTTGCTGCTAGTAACAGATCTGGAATCAATACACTATAATGCCCAAAGTCTCGACTTATATGTATATGCAATAATAAAATATCTGGGCTTACTTCAAAAATTATGTTAGTCAGTCTTTAATCTTGGAGGCTATCATTATCCAATAAAGACAGATTGGAGCACACTCCCACCTTATCCATTTGTTAATAGTTAGGCTTATAATGTTTTCTGGTTCCTTTTTAATTAGATCAAAACATTTTGAGACCAATCTTTAATTGTGTTACCATTAAATTAAATTATTGAAACTCTCTAATTTTTCCCTTCAGTAATTATAACTTTCCTGTTCATAATATGTGGGATTCAAGGAGAACAGCATGTCTTAAGATAGGATGAGCATGATAGGAGTAGGTCTTATGATCGAGGCAGCCATGACAGGGGCGGGGAAGGAAATGATGACAAGCGAGGAAGTGACGACCATGACATGTATGGGAAAGGAAGAGACAGGAGGTGTGGTCATGGTAAGGGCAGAAGTGACATCAGTGGTATGGTAATTAGGTGGAGGTCACGAGACTGGCTGTGCCAACCTCCTTTTGTACTAGGCTGACGTACTTTCAACATTACACTATATTATAGCTAATAAAATAAATCAGAGAAGCAACATTCTGTTCTGCAAAAATTGAATACTAAACTATAAACAAACCTGGCAGGTTAAATAAGACAGTTGAAAACAACATGCATCTAACAGCCCGTAAAGCTGTCTCTATACTTTAAAATAACATGATGCAAAATAAACTCACAGAATTCAACCAATTTCCCTTATCATCCACCAGCCATTAATCACTTAACACGTCCAAATATTCCTCTATTCTTGTAGCAGATTCATTTTCCTAACCTCCGTAATCATATACACCAGTCTTTACTTTGCACCGCAAAAGAAAATACAGCCTCAGAAAGGTGGAATGCATTCTTGTGAGCTAGTCTCCCCCACGATCCTCACTGCCTTATCACAAAACACAATATATATATAAAGCGCTACGGAATCTGTTGGCGTCATATAAATGGCAACAACAATAACAATATACAAACCCTAGAAACCTCTTATATGACACATCACTCCTTAACCATCCTATCAACTCCTATGTAAATAACAAAATACACAATTAGAATATTTTCTAGCAAAAATTCCATTGCTAACTCTTATCAGTAGCTTCTGAATAACTCCACGGAACACAAATCTGAATCGCAAGCATGTCACACCCTCCATCCTCCCCCCCTCGCGTCTCACAGAAGGCAAGGAGGGAGGGGTGGGGGGAAGAGGGGGAGAGGAACAAGAGAGAGAGACTGCAAGCATGAATTTTTAACTATGTCAGCGCTGGAAGGACAGTTACGTTACAGTTATTGCAAAAGCAAAGAGACACAAAAACACAACATTTACCCATACTATAGCAGAAAGTAATAATCTCAGTGAAACTCAATACAAACCCCAACCCTCTACTAGGGTGGTCCTCTACCATCTAATGGCTAACACAAAATACAAAAACCCCACTGCATTTAAGATTGGGGTTGGGTGGGGACCAGGGATGGTGACCGTGGTCAGCTACATTTCGGTCATTACTGACGGGATGATGGGAGTGGTCACCTCCCGGACATAATAATGTAATAATAGGGCGCTGGCTGGGAGAACTTCCCAGTAACACAATTATTATGATAAACATACAATCTTAAACCTTTGTGATCAATCTCTTCCTCAACCCAACCTTCCTGCTGAATAGCTCTTGCTACTCTGTACCAGGCTTCTGCTGTACGAAGCAAATCATTATCTGTAAGCTTGCATCTCTTCTCTGTCAGTAATCTGCGCCAGCTCTCTGGCTGTAATCTACCACATGAAGGTACAGCAATTCCACACACTTTAGCAATCTTTTCAACTTTCTTAACCATCTCTTCACCCTCTCTGTCTTCAACTAGATCACACGCTAACCAGCCCTTACTGGGCTTATCTAACCCCTGTCCCATTCCCCCTATAAAAGGCGTCCCAGATATAGAGGAAGAGAGGGAAACAGAGTGTCTACTATGCTCGACTGCTAGGTAAGGGTGGGTCCCTACGTACGTCTTCCCAAAACGTAGACTAGTCACTTATTCCGCCTACCCGAGGTAGCCATGGATTGGAGCGAGGTGAGAAGTGTGTGACCAATCACTTCTCTCACAAAGAGAAATAGGAGGGGAAAGTGTAAATAACACAGATAGACACAGTAGTTTGAATGACTCCCAATTAAGACAACATTTCAATTAAAAATACAGTGCATGCATCACGGTTCAAATAAATTCAACAGTAATCCCTTTCCTTTACTCATGTGGCCAAAGCCACCTCCCTCAACCTCGTAGTGTCCCCGCTCGGAGAACGACTTTCGTAAGTCTCACTAAGAACGGCGACGGAAAACAGCTAACACCGGCCCGAGTTCCGTACGCCTCCCCCATTACAGTGGTCCGGTACCCGTGACCACCACTTCCCTCACTCCCGTAGTGCCCTTACGGACCCACCCGTAAGTCTCACTACCACGTGGTGATGGAGACAGCAATGCCTGCCCGAATCCACGCGCCACAAATAAAGAAAAATTGGAATGCCACCAGCCTCAGCGCTCGCAAGCAGAGCAATGTGCACAATGAGGCTAGCTAGGCTATCAAAGTGACACCAGAGGAACCCCCAGGAAGCTATGAGTCTACACAAACCTCCACAGATCCCTCTCCCTTTTTTCCTTACTGCCACAGCACGTGGCACCTAAAAAGGGCAAACAGGCAATAGAGGACCCCCAGGAAAACTTCCACAGGTCCACCCCCCTCTTTCCTTACAGCCACAGCCACGTGGCTCCTAAAAGGGGTAAACAGGCATTCACTCTACCCGGGCACTAAGCTAAAAACAAAACAAGGCAAACACACCCAGGCAACAGATAGTCAACATGCAGGTAAAATAGGTATTAACAAATAAGGTATAGGTTCTCTGGGCAAGATATTACCTGTCTTTGATGTCCTCTTGGCAGCCAATCACAGACACTGGGACAGGTAAATCACAGGGAAAATGAACATACCGGCCAGGTGCTGCAGCAGACTCTACCGTGTATTCAGAGGTGATCAATCTCCTTCCTTCCCCCAGGATTCATCCACCCAGCGTCTTCTTGGACGGCTGCCAGATAGGTCATAACCCAGAGCTCCACGTTGGATGCGCCAAATTGATATAGATTCTTTTAAGCAAACAAATAAGTTTGAATGACTATCTGTTCCTGTCCAAATTAGAGATGATTGAATTGCGTATACGCAGAAGTAAATTCACACTGACACACGGAGTTCAGGTTAAAAGAACTTCGAGAAAATTTAATGGCATCTGAATAAAAAGCAGACCCTTATAAAAGCAATATTACATCATCATAGAATATCAAGATAACAACAAATAAACATTATTAATTGGATAAGGTGTTAAGTGGTTAAGTCAATATCCTCCCATCAAAATTATTAATTGGTCTAGGTGTTAAGTGGCTAGTTGGGCATCCTCCCATCATGGGATGTCGTCATCTTTGACACGGGAGTGGACATAAGATACAAGCGCCATTGTTGTTTAGCACGAGGCTCGCTCGATAGGAGGGGGGATCTGGCAGCCAGCCATTTTGAGTACTTGGCACCATTTAGCTTCAAGGTTAGTTTCTCAAGCTTTAGTGAATAGACATTTTATTAGTACAGTTCTCATGATCTAACTATGGCATACAATGTTTTATACTACAGGAACTGGACTGTTCCGGTGCTGCTCATAACCTTCTAGAAAAGCATTTCCTTCTAATATTCTAAATACTGTTAGGAAAAAGAATAATAGTCAATCAATAATAGGTAATTTAATAATTCTACAACAACATGACATGTGTGACATGTCATGATTCCCTTTTATTCCAGAAGTTTGGTCCTTAAGGGGTTAAACAACACAATGTAACTCCAAGTCAATCACACTTATGTGAAATCAAACTGTCCACTTAGGAAGCAACACTGAGTGACAATCAATTTCACATGCTGTTGTGCAAATGGGATAGACAACAGGTGGAAATTATAGGCAATTAGCAAGACACCCCCACTTCTCAGTTCTTATGCTTCCTGGCTGATGTTTTGGTTACTTTTGAATGCTGGCGGTGCTTTCACTCTAGTGTGGGTTGTAGACTCCGTCTCATGCTACCACAAGTGGCTCAGGTAGTGCAGCTCATCCAGGATGGCACATCAATGCGAGCTGTGGAAAGAAGGTTTGCTGTGCCTGTCAGCCTAGTGTCCAGAGCATAGAGACGCTACTAAGAGACAGGCCAGTACATCAAGAGATGTGGAGGAGGTCATAGGAGGGAAACAACCCAGCAGCAGGACCGCTACCTCCGCCTTTGTGCAAGGAGGAACAGGAGGAGCACTGTCAGAGCCCTGCAAAATGACCTCAAGCAGGCCACAAATGTGCATGTGTCTGCTCAAATGGTCAGAAACAGACTCCATGAGGGTGGTATGAGGGCCCGACATCCACAGGTGGGGTTGTGCTTACAGTCCAACACCGTGCAGGACATTTGGCATTTGCCAGAGAACACCATGTGACAGACGTGACAGAGTCTGGAGACGCCATGGAGAACGTTCTGCTGCCTGCAACATCCTCCAGCATGACCGGTTTGGCAGTGGGTCAGTAATGGTGTGGGATGGCATTTCTTTGGGGGGCCGCACAGCCCTCCATGTGCTCGCCAGAGGTAGCCTGATTGCCATTAGGTACCGAGATGAGATCCTCAGACCCCTTGTGAGACCATATGCTGGTGCGGTTGGCTCTGGGTTCCTCCTAATGTAAGACAATGCAAGACCTCATGTGGCTGGAGTGTGTCAGCAGTTCCTGCAAGACGAAGGCATTGATGCTATAGACTGGCCCGCCCGTTCCCCAGACCTGAATCCAATTGAGCACATCTGGGACATCATGTCTCGCTCCATCCACCAACCTCATGTTGCACCACAGACTGTCCAGAAGTTGGCAGATGATTTAGTCTAGGTCTGGGAGGAGATCCCTCAGGTGACCATCCGCAACCTCATCAGGAGCATGCAAAGGCGTTGTAGGTGTAGGGAGGTCATACAGGCACGTGGAGGCCACACGCACTACTGAGACTCATTTTGACTTGTTTTAAGGACATTACATCACAGTTAGATCAGCCCGTAGTGTGTTTTTCCACTTTAATTTTGAGTGTGACTCCAAATCCAGACCTCCATGGGTTGAAAAATTCGATTTCCATTTTTTTCTGTGTGATTTTATTGTCAGCACATTCAACTATGTAAAGAACAAAGTATTTCAGAAGAATATTTAATTCATTCAGATCTAGGATGTGTTATTTTTGTGTTCCCTTTATTTTTTTGAGCAGTGTATTTATGCAGATTAAATTGTTCTGTTTATCTGATGTATACTTTATAATGCATATGGATTTCTACAACAAAAAGTGAATTTTAATTTGTGATAACTAAATTGTTTAAC
Organism: Pelobates fuscus; assembly: GCF_036172605.1. Taxonomy (NCBI): domain Eukaryota; kingdom Metazoa; phylum Chordata; class Amphibia; order Anura; family Pelobatidae; genus Pelobates; species Pelobates fuscus. The sequence goes on along the minus strand of NC_086324.1, from coordinate 97,473,573 downwards.
AGATATTTGAATCACACAAATACTTTTCTAGCACAATCCTAGGAAGTAACTAATCATAGAGCCATCCCAACAGGCCAGTGATGGAGTTTTTGATCCCGAGCTCCCAAACTGTAACTTGAAACCAACTTATTTATTTCCAAGTATTTGCCACCACTGCAATTGAACATGAAAACAAAGGTCAGGCTGTGTGTGACATATGGCTGTTTTTTGTTTTGTTTTTTTATAATTTAACTTCTTTAATAAAATAAATATAGAAAAAAAACATGTTCCCTCTCTTCACTTGTGGTCTAGTTAGGGTTTATAATAAATATCTGGTGGCCATGTGGTCTGGTGGTGGTGGGGGGTTAATAATTCCCTTGTGGTCCAGTGGGGTTTATAATGTTTACCTGGTGGTCTGATGGTGGAGTGCATAGTCTGCACCTCCCCCTGTGGCCTTTAGTGAAATGTTGGCTTCTGTGACATCAGAGAGATTTCTGCATTCCTGTTGTGTCATCACCGCAATAGACTATTACTATCCAATTCACCTTGCTGTAATAATTGTTGTCTACTTTGTCTTCTAAAACTGATAGCATGACATAGATTTTAATTTTTTGTGACACCTTAGAGCAAGCATGTCAAACTCAAAGGCTAACACGAGTAATCAAGTACCTATGTAGATGGAAAATAAAAGTTACTCCGAGCACCATGACAACTTCTGTGATTTTAAGTAGTCATGGTGCCTAGAGTCTGGCAGGGTTATTAACTAAAGTGAGTTTATAAAGTGAGAAGTGAGTTCTGAGAGCATTTCAAATTCAAAGCCAGAATAGCCAAACTAAAAGCATAGTTGACTTCGAAAATTTTTACAGTTCAGCTTTTGGCCTGAAATTTAAAATGCTGTAATATGAAAAGCTGCACATAGTGATATTAACTGTTTTGTATCTCAATCCCAGGACAAAAGTGCAATATGAATTCTGTGCAAAATTGTGTTAAAAGCAGCCTCTGGTCTTGCTAACTTTTACCCACCAACATGGCACACAATTATGCCAACGTAATCACCAAAACTACACCATCCCAAGCTTCAGCTATACCACTGAAACCACTACAAATTTAAAAGTGCATTTTCAGTCATCCCTTTAATTTAGCAATCATCCTGTCCAGCTATGCAATATATATTTTAACTGTAATAAAATCAATTTGGTAGCATCAAAGAGGAATTTTACCATCAGAGAAAGTGAGCATCAGTTAGGGCCAAGACGGTGAATAATATTTTAATAAAACAAAAATAACTGTGCCTAATATTGCAAACATACAATACATTGATTGTGAGAATAAAATGAAGACCTCTTTAAATAATTGACAACTTCTTTGCCATGAACTTCTATGTAATTTAGCAATCTCTTGTTTCTCCTGCAATCTCTTTGCAGTGCTGGGAAGTGACCACCATGAACTGACACAGACACAAGTTGTTCACAGTAACTTCTCCAAAGATTTAATTTCATATTGCATGTTATATTGTGTTCTTTAACAAGGCATGTTTTTATTCTTTATCCAGTTAGATAGTTAATACTCTTAATGTATCGAGAGGGTAGTAAAAGGGGGGCGAGGAGTTTGGACTTTCCTGCTGTTACTAGCTAGATCAGCGGTAAGGGATGATGTTTTAATGGGGACTTTATTGTAGCCCATGGAGCAGTGAAACTAAGGGAATGGGCCTTGACATAGCTAGGAGGCAGGTATACAGGGGGATAGGATTTGATTGGTTTGGAATGGGTAGGGGGCGAGGCTTACAGGAATATTAATAACAGACATTTTAGTGTATGGTCCATTTTTTACTAATCCTGACTTATTTGTTGTTGTATGCAGCAAGTTTGTTTGGTGTCTTTTCTTTTCTTTTACAGATGGATGCCTGTATGGAGAGGGTAAGGACAGCTGTTCATGAGAGAGGGATGTCCTGGCTGCAGGAAGGCCTGGGAGCTGCAGTTCCGGTACCTGGGCTTCGGAAGTGACCGAGTGCCGGCCCATGAGGCCGGCACTCCGCCCCTGCGCATGAGCCCCAGTTCCATTCACAACCATGGTTATTATTATTATTATTATTATTGCCATTTATATAGCGCCAACAGATTCCGTAGCGCTTTACAATATTAATGGTTCCCTCATCTAATGGAAATGACCCCTGAAGCAGCGCATGCATCCTGCTCGGTTGGACCGGGGTGGTCGGAGACAGAAGACGGGGTCCCCTGGCGATGGAAACGATGGGGAGCTCACTGAGGCGGCTGGTGTATGGGTGGGCAAACTGTGCCGCACCCAGGATTGTGATGCAATATCTCCTAGTGTCATGTCCATTGGGGAGGCTGGCAGGCCTGCGAGGAGCAGGGCTAGGAAGAGCCGGCCTTGTTGCCGACGATCAGCTGGCCGCCTGCGCAGCGACGATAGGTGGTTCTCTGGGGAGCGGCTAGCAGGCCGGGAGCCGTCCCCTTCACTTAATGTTCACAGGATAGGGGAAGTGTTTCTAGCTCAGATAGCGGGAGCTCCCCTGACAAGCCATAAATTTAGAGCAATTGAATGATGTGTCCTACCACCATTTCAAGATGGAAGGCGTACATTGTCTACATGACTTACTCCAACCAACAGACTGGATGGCCAAATTAGACTTGCAGGACATGTATTTCATGGTCTCAATATAGAGTAACATCATAATTTTCTCCAGTTCATGAGGCAAGGATGGAAATGGAGGTTCAGGTGCCTCCCATTTGGCCTGTCATCAGCCCCGTGGTGTTACACTAAGATCATGAAACCGATGACTGCTCTGTTAAGGAGTCGAGGCGTTGGCTAATCAGATGATATACTCATCTTAGTTCAGTCATCCAACCTTCCACACACACCTGACATGGACTTTGATGTTGCTACAAAACCTGGGTTTCCTTATCAATTGGGAAAAATCCATTATGACACCTTCTCAATGGATCGAATTCCTGGGATTAATAATCGATTCAACCCCTCAGACAGTACATCTACCAGCATCAAAATTGCTAAATATCAAAAAGGAAATCAGACGCACATTATCTGTTCCCCATCTCTCCCTCAAACACTTGGCATGAGTCATCGGACTCCTAGCAGCTTCAATCCAAGCCATATTCTGCTCCATTACTGATCACTTCAACAGCTACCAGCCTCTCAACTCAGAAGTGGGCATCTTACGAAGACATGGGGCGAAAGACGAGCTTCATTGGTGGATTCTTCACATGGAAGCGTGGAATGGATGCTGTGACGAACCGCCTGGCACTCTGACCGAGTGCCTCCGCGAATCGATGCTCCTAGTGCTCACCGACGAATTCCAGCATTCCACCAGACACCAAAGGCATTGCAGACACTAATTCCAGTGATGCAGCTGCGCCGGGGTCTCGCCGTCCTTCATCCACCCTGGACCCAAGACCGGGATCCAGCTTCCAGTGGGCAGACCTCTTATACTCCCAGAGAGCATAGCAGGAACAGCTCTTATAAGAGCTAGTGATTATAGTTCCTGGGGAGTATAGTGATATAGCAATCCCCAGGATAGATACAGCCATTTCCCCCACACATGAGATGAGACTCTATGTTGAGGGTAAGCAGGAACAGAAGTTTAATTGAGGCACACTGGCCTTTTATGCAAGTTTCCCAACAAGGGTGACACCCAGGTGGACCTTGTTGGGCACAGGTACACAAAGTGAATAAACCAATAAAAACAGTCATACAGTGAGACACTCCCATACATAAACAATAGAATCCCTCCTCTGCGCTTGGGAGATAATTGAATCAGGAACTGTACTAATCTAACCCAATTATTTCCAAGCACACAAAAACACCTTAACCCCTTAAGGACACATGACGTGTGTGACACGTCATGATTCCCTTTTATTCCTGAAGTTTGGTCCTTAAGGGGTTAAAACACATAAAACACCTTAAAACACATAAAACCACATAACACATCCCCTGATAGCCCCAATCTGGGTGAACTAAATATCCAAAAATCCCCCAGATCGGTTTGGGGGGTTAAGGAATTTCCTGGAAATCATGCACATGGTCCTATGCCCAAAATAGTTCCAAGGAAATCAGTGCTAACAGTCGGTCAAGTTCAGTAGTCTTTTACAGGTTTCCATGCAGGGCCTATAGTCTGTGGGCAGGAGGCTGGCAAGCAGGCCCCTCCAAGTACAAGTGGCAAGGTTATTTTCACCACAGACGCGCTATCTTTGGAACAACCCTAGACCTGGTCATAGAATCAAATGCGAGCTTACCTGGTTGGGGTGTGCATTGTAGAGATACCCCCACACGAGGCAGATGGTCAGACCTAGAATCGGCGGTACATCAATTGCCTAGAACTTCTAGCCAGATACTTTGCTGTACGCAGCCTATCTCTGACTCATTGTCAATGCACAATTCTACTGAAGATGGACAAGGTTTCAGCAGTCTGATACATCAATAATCTAGGTGGCATGAAATCCAAAGTTCTGGTGAACATGGCATGTGATTTCTGGCAATTTTGCCTTATGCACAACATCTCGGTGACAGCAGAATATATGGCCTCTCTAACACCACAGCAGATTGTTTTTTCCTGCCATCTCAGACGCCATCCCAGCGAGTGGCGTCTGGACCCCTTGATATTCAAGAAAATCACGGACACTTGGTGACCTTTCGGAATAGATCTTTATGCCTTTCATTTGAATGCGCAACTCCCTCACTTTTTCAGCTGTAGGCCAGATCCAACGGCTCTGGCGATGAATGCCTTTTTCTCAAGATTGGACCTCGGAGACGAACTATGCATTCCCCCCATTTGCACTTATTCCTCGTTGCCTTCTTCAACTCTTTCGCCAACATGGCATAATGGTACTTGTGACCCCCTATGGCCGTCACAACCATGGTTCCCTCATATATTGGAAATGTCAATAGACTTCCCTCGCCTTCTCCCATCATATGATACTCTCCTTCAGGATCCGGATGGCAGTTTCACCCACTAATCCTCCAGGGTTTTCTTCTACTTATGGCTTGGCTGATTTCAGGGGACCTTGGTCAATCGATGGCGTTCCGCAATCAACTCTCAGACTTCTTGAGAATGCATGGACACCCGGCATGAGGCAAGTTTAGAAATCTGCTTGTAATGCATGGAATGGTTGATGTCTGGAAAAAAATCTGGACCACTTATTGGCTCCTATTACATCCATCTTGCATTTTTTGACTTCTCTTTTTAAAGCAGGGAAAGCGTATTGCACGGTTAACCTTTACCGTTCTATGCTCTCCGCTGGACATCAGGGCAACGATAGGGTCCCTATCAGACAACATCCCTTTGTTTGCTGACTCCTACGTGGAGTACGTTTTTCTTGCTCTCCACTACCTTGTTATTCTTCACTCTGGGATGTTTCTATTGTTCTCAATTTTCTAGAGTCATGGCCAGAGAATGTTCAGTTGTTACTCAAAAAACTTTTTGAAAAATTAGTCATGCTTTTCTGCCTCATCTCATGCAAAAGAGTCCTTTACACCTTAAGGCATCCTCTTTGACATCTCTAGAAGGACCAACCCCTCTTCCAAGTCTGTACTCGGCTCTTGGAAAGAAGCCTCTCCTCTGCCCAGTGGCATGTCTACGGGAATATGAACTCCGCTCAGCTTTGCTCCCGAAACCTCTGAGGCCTCAATTGTTCATCTCTTTCTGCAAGCCACATCTTCCAGTATCTTCTCCTTTTGTGGCCAGCTGGGTCAAATGGATTATGACATTTGCAGGCATTAGTACTTCCATATTATCTCCACATTCTGTGCGCGGTGCTATGGCCTCTAAAGCTTCTTCAGTAGGCTGCCGACTAGACTATATTTGATGAGCTGTTGATTGTTCATCGGAATTCCGTTTTGAGACTTTTATTTTAAGCTGATTCAACGGTTATTTCACAGCTTTAAACTAGCATAATTGGAGCCTCCGTGTCTTAATACAATTACCAGATTGTACTATTTACATTATGTAAAGTCATGATTTATTAACGACATGGGGGCGAGCATTATCCCTCCCGCCCTTTCCTGGATGGTGGTGTTCTCTGGGTAAGTTGCATACGTTTGTTTTGTAATTTTAAACCCTACACACACACCCTCACACGTTTTTGAGATTAAGCCTATTCGTGGTGAACCTCCCCATAAGAGTTATAGTGACCACGGATTGTCCAATCTCCTAGTAATGCTGAAAAGCTTGTTGATCTGCATATACTTTATTTTGTTGTACTTCACGATTTAATACTATTGGGCTGGGATATACCATGGGCAAGTCCCCCAGATATGATTGCAGCCGTGAGCCGGGTAGGGATCAGACGCTTGATTGACAGTGCGCCACCGAATCTTAAAAGATGGCTTCTTCTAACCACTTTACTCTACTTTCCCTTAACACCAATGGCTTAAATACACCACAAAAAATGCGGACTGGCATTTCAACAACTAAATCTATCCATGGTGTCAGTCGCCTGCTTCCAGGAAACTCACTTTTCTATTCACAACCCACCAAAATTTCCTCCACTAAGTACCCGACAGCCTATCATGCCTATGCACCGAATAAGAACAGAAGTGTTGACATACTATTCCACGTTGACTGGGCTTTTCAATGTGTTAAAGAATATAAAACAGTAGACGGGAGATTACTGATTTTGGTGGGTCTCCTCAATGATGCACAAGTTACAATCGCAAACCTATATGCCCCCAATATGAATCAATCAGATTTTATTGCAAAGGCTCTGAAGAAAATAGATTAACTGAGACAAACACTTATTTGCAGAGATTTTAACTGTGTCCTCGACATAGACCTAGACAGATCGGGTTATACAAGAGTCCCTACCCACACATTGCATGGAACTTGGCGCTCCTGAAATACTGCCACTAGGGACTACACCTTCTATTCGAAAGTTCATGACCAATATTTGAGGATAGATATGTCTTACTTATGGTGCTATGTTAGACATGCTTGAGGAAGTCAAAATCTTCCCAATTACTTGGTCCGATCATGCACCATTCACAATTTCTTTTATCACACTCCTTCCGTGCGAGGTCGAGGTTTATGGCACTTGAATTAGTCGTTCCTGGTCTCTGAGAAACAGGCATCAGAAATCAGAGGGGCATTAGTGCATTTCATTACAACCAATCCTTATTCTACTACTGATATACCTACCACCTGGTTGACCCATAGTGCAGTTGTACGTAAAATCCTAATCAAACAGGGCTGCCAATTTAAACGTAAAATTGCTGAGAAAAGGGACAAACTACTTGCTGACTTAAAAGATGCAGAGGACCAGCAGAAAGTATTGTTCACTGAGGCAGGCTTTCTACCCATCAATTCCAGTAGGTAGAAAGGGCACATCGCTAATTAAAATGTGACACCAAAGCAGAGAAACTGTTGGCCTCACAATTAAAAACAAAAGTTGCTCTTTTAAACATACCTTACCTTATCTCTGACACAAACGTGAAGTTTTTCAATCCTAAACAAAATGTGGATGAATTTGCCTCATTTTGTGAAGCATTATACAATCTAGCATCACCCGCCTCATAGCATCAACCAACACAATCAGACATAGTCGATTTTCTTGCTGGGGTAGAGTTGCCCCAGCTTTCACTTGAACAGACAGAGGACCTGGAGAAACTATTTACGATAGATGAGGTTTCTAAGTAAAGCAATAAAGGCTCTGATTCAGAGGTCACAGAGTTGATCAGTGGATCAGTGCCCAAAAAGTCCTAGAATTACTCTCCCTAAATGGGGAATAACCCACGAAAATAACAGTATATAGAAAACAAGAAATGGGACTAAAAAGTCCTGGGCAGGAGAGTAATAGAATGGGGAAGGGATCCCTACCTTTAATAATCCTAAGGGAAGACAGAGTAAAATAGGACAGGAAAGAATAAGGGAGACTAAGGTAATAAGAGGAATGTGTAGTTACACATCCAAAAACAAAAGTCAATATCCAGGCTGAGAAAAACTGCCTGACAGGTCCTCTAACTGGGATACAGGTCTAGGCTGCGTATGATCTGAGCCTCATGGATAGAACACACAGGTAGATAGAGGTAAAATAACGAAAAACTGGGCAAAAATGAAGAGGTAAAAATACCTCTATAGGGTGGAATAAACACCCAAAAATACACCCAGACAGGAACCACTGGAAATAGTTTACTGTCCCTATTTATCTCGGCGCTGTGGAGAACCTTTTTCCCTACCTGTCCTAGTAGCTAAAAATAAATAAATTAAATCAATCCATAAGTGCTACCAAAAATAAATAAAATAAATAATAAAGAAAAATAAAGTAAAGCTTGACGCGCGTTTCGGCGTTTCAGCACTCCGTCGTCAGGAGCAATAAACTTTTGAAGTTTCCCTGTATCGATTTAAATACCTGTTGTAGCAATCAACTTCTCAAGTATTGAATGCTGTGTGTGTCCTGTGTATATTTCTCTGATGTATTTCCTGGCTGTTAATTGGTCTACTGCCTCTCAGGACCACCCTGTATCACCAACGTCATATGACGTGTGATCGTGACGTGAACGGGGAGGCGTGGTGCCAGGATACGTTCATTGGGCCATACCTACGTGAGGAAAAAGGAACCTGTGAAGTGGGAGTGGTTGTCAGGATCGGGACAGGGATCCAACACGCAAAGTACAAACAGGACAGGGTACGTATACCGGACCTTAGAATGGCCGGCTAACGTACGGAGAGTAAAGAGAATGGTCAGAAACAAGCCGAGGTCGAGGGAACGTGAGGACAGGTGAGCGAGGAACAAGCCGGGTCAAGGATACCAGAGGGAAACAGAGTAAGTCAAACTAGCCGGGTCGGAACCAAAGGAATAACTGAAATCGCCAGAGCACTGTGTGACTAGACAGGCTAGAACCACGACAGGGCAATGAGTGAATGGGAGAAACAGGTTTAAATACCCTGGTTACAGTGAGTATACCCGCCTCCGACGAGTCCTGAGTGGCTTCCAGTCACTTGAGTGACAGATCGGTCCAGACTGACGTCATGACGTCGGGCAGCGTGCGTGACGTCATAAAATGAGACGGATCCCTCGCGGCCGGCGTGAGAGTGTCTAGGAGAGCCGCGAGGGATGGAGGAAGCCGACCTGCTGGAGGAGTAAACTGCTAAGTCTCTACCTCTTTCGGAGGTAGAGGCTTCAGGTACCCTGACAGTACCCCCCCTCTCAGATACACCCACCGGACGGAAGGAACCGGGACGAGACGGAAAGCGTGAGTGAAACGCCCTGCGAAGGCGAGGAGCATGAACATCCTCTTGTGGTACCCAACTTCTCTCCTCAGGACCATATCCCTTCCAGTCGACCAAATATTGTACTCTCCCCCGAGAGATACGAGAATCAATGATGGAGTTAACCTCATACTCCTCCTGACCCTCCACCTGAACAGAGCGAGGAGGGGCGATCGTGGAGGAGAATCTGTTACAAACTAGGGGTTTCAACAATGAAACGTGAAAGGAGTTAGGGATGCGTAAGGCAGCTGGGAGAGCTAGACGATACGCCACTGGGTTAATTCGAGTCAAGATCCTGTAAGGGCCAATATATCGAGGAGCGAATTTCATGGAAGGAACTTTAAGCCGAATATTCCTAGTGCTTAACCATACTCTATCGCCTGGAACGAAAATCGGAGCCGCCCTTCTACGTTTATCGGCGTGTTTCTTAACCAGCATAGAATTGTGTAGAAGAATTTGTCGAGTCTGATCCCACAACTTCCTCAAATTGGCAACATGTACATCAACCGACGGTACACCTTGGGAAGGAGAAACCGAGGGAAGAATAGATGGATGAAAGCCATAGTTCATGAAGAAGGGGCTTGAATGAGTAGAGTCACAAACGAGATTGTTGTGCGCAAACTCCGCCCAAGGAATCAAACCGACCCAATCGTCCTGGTGTTCGGAAACAAAACAACGTAGATATTGCTCAATCTTTTGGTTAGTACGTTCAGCAGCTCCGTTAGACTGGGGATGATAGGCAGAAGAGAAATTTAATTTAATACCTAGTTGAGAACAAAAGGATCTCCAAAAACGGGAAACAAATTGGGACCCTCTGTCAGATACGATTTGGGAAGGTATCCCATGTAAGCGAAAAATCTCCCTCGCGAATATCTCTGCCAACTCTTGGGAGGATGGAAGTTTAGGCAAGGGAATGAAGTGGGCCATCTTGGTGAATCTGTCAACCACGGTGAGGATAACAGTCTGTTTTTTAGAGATAGGTAGATCGACAATAAAGTCCATGGCCAAACAAGACCATGGTTTCTCTGGTACCTGTAAGGGATGCAGGAATCCACTTGGGAGTGTATGAGGTTGTTTGGTCTTAGTACACACTTCACACGCAGCGATGAAATCTTTAGTATCTTTACGTAAAGCAGGCCACCAGAAGTCTTTAGAAATCAAAGCATACGTCTTGCGGATACCAGGATGTCCCACCATCTTGCTGTTATGGAAACATTGCAACAGCTCCAGTTGAAGAGTAGGAGGAACGAAATGTCGACCCTCAGGAGTCTGTTTAGGTGCTAGATGTTGCAGCTTAATGATCTCGGCCAGTAACGGGGAATGAATCCTGAGATTCGTATTAGCAACAATATTGCATTTAGGAACTATAGAAGAAAAAATCGGTTCAGATACAGTGAAAGGTTCATATTGTCGAGACAAAGCATCGGCCTTAGAGTTCTTAGAGCCAGGTCTGTAAGTAAGTACATCATTGAAATGAGTCAGGAATAAGGACCAACGAGCTTGCCTAGAGGACAAACGCTTAGCCTCCCCAATATAGGACAAGTTCTTGTGGTCCGTCAAAATAGTAACCGGATGTAAGGTGCCCTCCAATAGATGTCTCCACTCTTTCAAGGCTTTAATGACTGCTAACAATTCCCTGTCTCCGATGTCATACCTGCTCTCAGGCCCAGAAAGTTTCTTGGAAAAAAAAACACAAGGATGTAACGGTTTATCCACCCCCAACCTTTGTGAGAGAACGGCACCTACTCCTGTCTCAGAGGCATCGACCTCAAGTAGGAACGGCAAGGATGTATCAGGATGGACTAATATCGGGGCAGAAGCAAAAAGTTCTTTGAGATTTTTGAAAGCAACGAGAGCTTCAGTAGACCAAGTCTTAGTATCAGCCCCTTGTTTGGTCATATTGGTAATAGGTGCAATAATAGAAGAGTAACCCTTAATGAAGCGCCTATAATAATTGGAGAACCCAATAAACCTCTGGATAGCCTTGAGTCCCTTAGGCAATGGCCAATCTAGAATAGACTGGAGTTTGTCAGGATCCATCTTAAAGCCTTCCCCAGAAATCACGTATCCAAGAAAATCTATCTGGGTCTGGTCAAAGCTGCATTTCTCCAATTTGCAGTATAAGCCGTGTTGTAGAAGTTTGTGTAATACCTTTCTGACTTGTCTATGGTGGGTCTCAATCTCTCTAGAGTGTATGAGAATGTCATCCAGGTATACAATAACACAATCCTGTTGAAATTCCCTAAGAACTTCGTTAATTAGATCCTGGAATACTGCCGGTGCGTTACAAAGGCCAAAAGGCATGACCGTGTACTCATAATGCCCGTAGCGGGTATTAAACGCCGTCTTCCACTCGTGACCTTGTTGAATTCTCACCAAGTTATATGCCCCTCTGAGGTCCAACTTGGTGAAAATCTTAGAACCTTTTAGCCGATCAAAGAGCTCGGTAATCAAGGGGATCGGATAGGCATTCCTAATGGTTATTTTATTCAAACCTCGGTAATCAATACATGGTCTGAGTGAGCCATCCTTCTTTTTAACAAAAAAAAATCCAGCCCCGGCGGGAGAAGAGGATCTCCTAATGAATCCCTTGTCTAAATTCTCCTGAATATATTCCTCTAAAACAGAATTCTCTTTAATGGATAGAGGATATACATTACCCCTGGGGGGCATGGTGCCGGGCAAAAGATTAATTTTACAATCAAAGGTCCTGTGTGGGGGTAGTGTATCAGCGTTCTTCTTATCGAACACTGCTTTCAAGTCTATGTACAGAGGAGGTATCTGTCTCCCTGTAGACTGGGTAGAACTATCTGGTGTGTTAATCATAGCCAATGGAGACACCCTGCGTAAACACCTCTCCTGACAACCCTGGCCCCATGAGATTATCTCCCCTAATTCCCAATCGATAATAGGGTTATGTCTCTTTAACCATGGGTAGCCCAGGACTATGGGAACAGAAGGAGATGAAATGAGCATAAGTGATAAGTTCTCCTCGTGTAAGATACCAATAGTTAAGTTAATGGGTATAGTCTCACGAGAGATAACAGGCTCAAGTAAAGGTCTACCATCTATGGCCTCAACGGCCAAGGGTGTATCCCTTAACTGGGATGGGATAGTGTGTTTAGTAGCAAAGACTTGGTCGATAAAATTCTCAGCAGCTCCGGAATCTATCAAGGCCATGGTCTTTAGCATTCCCTTCTCCCACGTTAAAGAAATTGGTAGCAGAAGCCTGTGATCTTTATAATTATGCGTAGAGGACAAAATAGAAACACCCAAGGCCTGTCCTCTAGAGAAACTTAGGTGCGGGCGTTTCCCGAGCGAGTAGGACAATTAAGACGCAAATGACCTCTGGCTCCACAATACATACATAAACCCTCCCTTCTCCTGTACTGCCTCTCTTCTTCAGAGAGGCGAGTATTGCCTATCTGCATAGGTTCAGGATACAGTGAGGTATTGGAATCAGGACTTTGAAATGTAGGGGCTAATTTAAAGGCAGGTCTGAAGTTCCTCTCTCTAGTATTCTGTCTCTCTCTTAAACGCTCATCAATACGAGAAATGAACGAAATTAAGTCCTCTAAATTCTCAGGAAGCTCCCTAGTAGCAACCTCATCAAGGATAATATCTGATAGCCCGTTCAAAAATACATCTATATAAGCCTGCTCATTCCACTTGACTTCTGCTGCCAGAGACCTGAACTCTAGTGCATAATCCACAAGTGTTCGGTTCTCCTGTCTCAGGCGCAACAGTAATCTGGCTGCATTAACCTTCCTACCAGGAGGGTCAAAAGTTCTTCTAAATGCAGCTACAAAGGCATTATAATTATATACCAATGGGTTATCATTCTCCCATAGTGGGTTGGCCCATCTCAGAGCTTTCTCAATGAGTAGGGTGATAATAAATCCAACTTTCGCCCTATCTGTGGGATAGGAGCGAGGTTGTAGTTCGAAGTGGATACTAATCTGGTTCAAAAAACCACGACACTTCTCCGGTGAACCACCATAACGTACAGGTGGGGTAATACGGGAAGAGGCACCTACAGTGGCTACCTCTAGACCAGAACTTACAGGAGAGATGGAAGTAGTACGGATCTCCTCAGGTGGGTTATTGGCACGAGATAATAGCGCCTGTAGTGCTAGTGCCATCTGGTCCATTCTGTGTTCCATGGCGTCAAACCTGGAATCAGAGGGACCAACCTGACTGTTTGTACCTGCAGGATCCATTGGCCCTGTCGTAATGTCAGGATCGGGACAGGGATCCAACACGCAAAGTACAAACAGGACAGGGTACGTATACCGGACCTTAGAATGGCCGGACTAACGTACGGAGAGTAAAGAGAATGGTCAGAAACAAGCCGAGGTCGAGGGAACGAGAGGACAGGTGAGCGAGGAACAAGCCGGGTCAAGGATACCAGAGGGAAACAGAGTAAGTCAAACTAGCCGGGTCGGAACCAAAGGAATAACTGAAATCGCCAGAGCACTGTGTGACTAGATAGGCTCCCATTCAATGACTCCCATTCAATGAGTGAATGGGAGAAACAGGTTTAAATACCCTGGTTACAGTGAGTATACCCGCCTCCGACGAGTCCTGAGTGGCTTCCAGTCACTTGAGTGACAGATCGGTCCGGACTGACTTCATGACGTCGGGCAGCGTGCGTGACGTCATAAAATGAGACGGATCCCTCGCGGCCGGCGTGAGAGTGTCTAGGAGAGCCGCGAGGGATGGAGGAAGCCGACCTGCTGGAGGAGTAAACTGCTAAGTCTCTACCTCTTTCGGAGGTAGAGGCTTCAGGTACCCTGACAGTGGTTAATCTGCGTCATCAAAATGAAGACTGTCATGTGGGCGGAAACCTCCCACTACTGAAGACCTAAATGAATAAGGAAGAAAGGTTCGGGTAGGCACTAGTGGTTTCTTGTTTTCTAGTTGAGGTTTCTAGTAAGTGAGGAAAAAAAGAGAACTGCCAAGAGAGAGCGAGAAATTGTAGATTATGCTAGCTTTAGTGTACCTATAATCTTAATTTTATTAATGACAGGGGGCGAGTATTTGTTTAAGTCTCTCTTTACTAGAACTCCACAGCAGAACAGAAAAACAACCAATCAGAAAAAAGTTAGGTACTATAAAACTCCTCTTCCCATGCATCATTTCCTCTTTCAAGCTGCGACAAGACAGAAACAAATACAGAGAATACAATGGGGAGAAACGAAGTCCTAGATACAATGAAGTCCACCTTCCGAGAAGAACTGCCACACCAGATAGTGTTGATGGACTCTAAACTTAAACGAGAGAAAAACAGAATCGAACAGGTTGATTATCCAATGAAATGTACTCTGAACAAACATGTAGGTACCCAATGTAGCAACCAAAATTACACTAATATGCAGAATATCCCAGCCCTACTTATGAAAAAGAAAACAGATATAAGAAACAATTGACAGGTAGCAGAGACAACAAGCAGAGTTGCATACGTACCTGATGAACTCAAACTATAAAATTAAACAAGGGAGGGATAAGAATCGGTGGGAAATACTCGCCTCCTGTCATTAATAAAATTAAGATTATAGGTACACTAAAGCTAGCATAATCTACAATTGTATAACATGACAGGAGGCTTCGTATTTGCTGTTTCAATGCTCAGTTCACCAATCCAACGCTGTTTGTGTCGCTGGTACCCATTCCAGGAGATATCAGAGTAATCCTCATAGGACTTACCAACTGCGATAAACGACAGAAGATGGATCAATGAAGATGCCAGTCGACGCAGCATCTCAAACACGGAAAAAAACACCATCCGCCGATAGATCCATTGTACGTGGTGTTGCGACCAGTTTCCTAGCAGACGTTCCATGAGCTGGCTAGCTGACCTATCAGCCAGCTTCCTGTAGTTGTAAAATATCGAAGGCCATTTGCGGACGTAGGGCTAGGAGAAGAAACTGCCACCATGTCTCAACTCTTGATCTGTAAGGAGGCACCTCCGATCGTGCCAGGGTCATCCAGCGATGTGGCCTTGCAGGTAGACCTCCACTCTCAAGGGATGTGCCCAAGTCCACCACCAAGTCACAATAGAACCGAGTAGGATCTTTCATTCCCTCCTGGCCTACCCGGTGAGATGTCTCATCCGAGAATAAATTTATAATGCAGGCAAGAGTGTGGTCAGACTAGCCGTATCCTAAGTGATTCCAATATTCCAAATGGACTGTGTAATTCTCGGACGTGGTAGAGAAAAGACTCCAAAAGGACGTCCATTCAGGGTTCCGAACTGAACTTGTGTGGAGGAACGGTGGTCGACTATTCAGGGAATAATGAATCCAAGAAATATTCAAAGGGATGGGAAGTGCAAACCGGAGCGCAGATTTCCATCCGGATTCCATCCGGATTTGCACACCAGGTACCTCCATAAAGTCTCATAGGTCTCCTCGACGGTAGTTGAAAAGTAGGTTAGCGCGAATCCAACAAAACGGCTCCCGTGAGGGATAAATAGAGTATAGATGGAGGGTCCACCATCTCCGAACCCTGTTCACCAGGTATGCGCTCCGAGGAGACGGGGCAGTCCTGCCATCTTATCCCAAGATCGTAATGACCGGGGAAGTCAAGACAACCGGGGTTTCCGGTCTTACCATGTGATCCATACGTACAGTTTACCTTCAGACCGGGTAATAGGCCTTCCTTAATCTTGTTATCCGAGCAAGGCAGTGCCCATTTTCTCCATGAAGGTCTCCGTATCTCCTGACATCTTGACATGGGAGAAACTGTCTGCGCAGTTTGTTCGTAATGGTCTGGATATCCAAAACAGAAAGCTATTCTCTGTATTATATGGTGCAGAATATACCAAAACCGGCACTCTCGTAATACCGGAGGTCCATCCGTTAGCCATACCATCTCCGGGAGTGTGTTTAAATAAGTCGGAGTCTCTCCCCCGTTATACCTCTGTGAGTATTTCTCGCGTGTGTTACAGTGGTCCGGATCCAGTAGATCCATTACACAGACATAGCAGGCCGTTCTAATGGGCACAGACATAGCAGGCCAATCAATGGGGCACAGACCTAGCAGGCCAATTAATGGGGCACAGATATAGCAGGCCAATCCATGGGGTACCGTGAAATCCCCCACAGTATCCAAATCCCCGTAAACTTTCTAGGCTCGCGGCCGAAGGGGATTTATGTACGTCCAGGAGTCGGCTTTTCAATAGAGCACTGGTAAGGCAGACCAGACAGAGGGCACAGACCTAGAAGGCTAGGTCATATATAAATGTAGTAAGAGAAGAGCCCTAAGGGTCAGCGCTAGTGAAGCTTTCCCTATATGTGAAATATAACTCCTGGTAATATAAAATGTCCAATGATCCGAATCCCTGTGAATCCGGTATATCATGTATAGTGCAGCACACTATGTGGGACGGTCCCAATCTGTCCAGTAATGTAGAGATAAAGGGACAGCATCCAGATAACGATATAATGTAAAGTGCAGCACACTATGTGGGACAGACCCCAAACTGTCACAGCATGTAATATTGATATAATGTATAATGCAGCACACTATATGAGACAGTCTCAAACTGTTCAGCAATGCCGATCAATGTCACAGCATGTAATACTGACATAATGCATAGTGCAGCACACTATATGAGACAGCCTCAAATTGTCCAGCATTGCAGAGTTATGACACAGCATGTAATATTGATATAATGCATAGTGCAGCACACTATATGAGACAGTCTCAAACTGTCCAGCAATGCAGAGTTATGCCACAGCATGTAATACTGATATAATGCATAGTGCAGCACACTATATGAGACAGCCTCAAACTGTCCAGCAATGCAGAGCTATGTCACAGCATGTAATACTGATATAATGCATAGTGCAGCACACTATATGAGACAGCCTCAAACTGTCCAGCAATGCAGAGCTATGTCACAGCATGTAATACTGATATAATGCATAGTGCAGCACACTATATGAGACAGTCTCAAACTGTCCAGCAATGCAGAGTAATGTCACAGCATGTAATACTGATATAATGCATAGTGCAGCACACTATATGAGACAGTCTCAAACTGTCCAGCAATGCAGAGTAATGTCACAGCATGTAATACTGATATAATGCATAGTGCAGCACACTATATGAGACAGTCTCAAACTGTCCAGCAATGCAGAGTAATGTCACAGCATGTAATACTGATATAATGCATAGTGCAGCACACTATATGAGACAGTCTCAAACTGTCCAGCAATGCCGAGTAATGTCACAGCATGTAATACTGATATAATTCATAGTGCAGCACTCTATATGAGACAGTCTCAAACTATCCAGCAATGCAAAGTAATGTCACAGCATGCAATACTGATATAACGGAAATATAAATAATAAGGGGACAGACACAGAGGAAAGAGCCCCAAAGGGAAAAGGGAGCCAGAAGGAAAACAAAACTCCCCACCAAGCCCAGTGCCACATAAGGCAGTGTGGCAAGCCAGTTATACCAAACATGTCCCCAAATAATAAAACATGTAAAACACAGAAATATAAATAAATCCCAAAGCCACCAACTATTAGCAGGAGGCAGTGGTACTCTGACCTGTACTGTCTGCGGAGCAGCAAAGAAAGAGGAAATGATGCATGGGAAGGGGAGTTTTATAGTTCCTAACTTTTTTCTGATTGGTTGTTTTTCTGTGCTGCTGTGGAGTTCTAGTAAAGAGAGACTTAAGCAAATACGAAGCCTCCTGTCATGTTATAAAATAATAACTATCACTGGTGGAGTGGCAAATATCAACCAATTAGACTAGGTATTTCTAAAAATAAAACTTAACTTTGAATATAGTGATTAAGAGGTGAAATAAGTCATTACAACAAAAAGAAAAGGAAAACCAAATTCAAACCGAAATAATAATGTACATAGAAACATAGAAACATAGAAACATAGAATGTGACGGCAGATAAGAACCATTCGGCCCATCTAGTCTGCCCAGTTTTCTAAATACTTTCATTAGTCCCTGGCCTTATCTTATAGTTAGGATAGCCTTATGCCTATCCCACGCATGCTTAAACTCCTTTACTGTGTTAACCTCTACCACTTCAGCTGGAAGGCTATTCCATGCATCCACTACCCTCTCAGTAAAGTAATACTTCCTGGTATTATTTTTAAACCTTTGTCCCTCTAATTTAAGACTATGTCCTCTTGTTGTGGTAGTTTTTCTTCTTTTACTGTGTTGATTCCCTTTATGTATTTAAATGTTTCTATCATATCCCCCCTGTCTCGTCTTTCCTCCAAGCTATACATGTTAAGATCCTTCAACCTTTCCTGGTAAGTTTTATCCTGCAATCCATGAACCAGTTTAGTAGCCCTTCTTTGAACTCTCTCTAAGGTATCAATATCCTTCTGAAGATAGGGTCTCCAGTACTGTGTACAGTACTCCAAGTGAGGTCTCACCAGTGTTCTGTACAATGGCATGAGCACTTCCCTCTTTCTACTGCTAATACCTCTCCCTATACAACCAAGCATTCTGCTAGCATTTCCTGCTGCTCTATTACATTGTCTGCCTACCTTTAAGTCATCAGAAATAATCACCCCTAAATCCCTTTCCTCAGATGTTGAGGTTAGGACTCTATCAAATATTTTGTACTCTACCCTTGGGTTTTTACGTCCAAGATGCATTATCTTGCACTTATCCACATTAAATGTCAGTTGCCACAACTCTGACCATTTTTCTAGTTTACCTAAATCATTTTCCATTTGGCTTATCCCTCCTGGAACATCAACCCTGTTACATATCTTAGTATCATCCGCAAAAAGACACACCTTACCATCAAGACCTTCTGCAATATCACTAATAAAAATATTAAAGAGAATGGGTCCAAGTACAGATCCCTGAGGTACCCCACTGGTGACAAGCCCAAGCTTCGAATATACTCCATTGACTACAACCCTCTGTTGCCTGTCACTCAGCCACTGCCTTACCCATTCAACAATATTCGAATCCAAACTCAAAGATTGTAGTTTATTGATAAGCCTTCTATGTGCAACAGTGTCAAAAGCCTTACTGAAATCTAAGTAAGCAATGTCTACTGCACCACCCTGATCTATAATTTTAGTTACCCAATCAAAAAAATCAATAAGATTAGTTTGGCATGATCTCCCTGAAGTAAACCCATGTTGTCTCTGGTCTTGAAATCCATGTGTTTTTAGATGTTCAACAATCCTATCCTTTAACATGGTTTCCATCACTTTCCCCACTACTGAAGTAAGGCTTACTGGCCTATAGTTGCCCGACTCCTCCCTATTACCTTTCTTGTGAATGGGCACAACATTCGCTAACTTCCAATCTTCTGGGACTACTCCTGTTTTCAATGATTGGTTAAATAAATCTGTTAATGGTTTTGCTAGTACACCACTAAGCTCTTTTAATAGCTTTGGGTGTATTCCATCAGGTCCCATTGACTTATTTGTCTTTACTTTTGACAGTTGAAATAGAACCTCTTCCTCTGTAAACTCACGTGTAATAAATGACTAATTTATCCTTTTTGTTAACAGAGGTCCCTTTCCTTCATTTTCATCTGTAAATACCGAACAAAAATATTCATTGAGGCAGTCAGCTAGACCTTTATCCTCATCTACATACCTTCCTTCTTTTGTTTTTAATCTAACTAATCCTTGTTTTACTTTTCTTTTCTCATTTATGTATCTAAAAAAAGTTTTGTCCCCCTTTTTTACTGACTGTGCTATTTTCTCTTCTGTGTGGGATTTGGAAGCTCTTATAACTTGCTTAGCCTCTTTCTGCCTAATCTTATAGGTCATTCTGTCTTCCTCACTCTGGTTTTTTTTATAATTACTAAATGCTAACTTTTTGTTTTTTACTATTTTGGCCACATCTGCGGAGTACCACAGTGGTTTCTTGAATTTTTTGCTTTTACTGACAAGCCTAATGCAATTTTCTGTTGCCTTCAGTAGTGCAACTTTTAAATAATCCCATTTATTTTGGACTCCATATAAATTGCTCCAGTCTGATAATGACTCCTTTACACATATTCTAATTTTAGAAAAGTCTGTTTTTCTAAAGTCTAAAACTTTTGTTTTTGTGTGGTGTGACTCAGTCACTGTTCTTATATTAAACCACACTGACTGATGATCACTGGATCCTAAACTTTCACCTACAGTAATATCTGATACCAAATCTCCATTTGTTAACACTAAATCTAGTATGGCCTCTTTACGAGTTGGCTCCTCAACGACTTGTTTTAGAGACAATCCCAGTAGGGAGTTTAGAATATGTGTGCTCCTGGCACAAGTAGCTATTTTTGTTTTCCAATTCACATCAGGAAGATTAAAGTCACCCATGATGATAACTTCCCCCTTCATTGTCATTTTAGCTATTTCTTCAACTAGTAGATTATCTAACTCTTCAATTTGTCCTGGGGGCCTATAAATCACACCTACACGAGTTACTGTGTGATTACCAAATTCTAACGTAACCCAAACGGACTCTATGTTCGCCTCACTAACCTTTATTAGGCTAGATTTTATGCTATCCTTTACATACAGGGCCACCCCTCCCCCTTTCTTGCCTTCCCTGTCTTTTCTATATAAAGAGTACCCTGGTATTGCTATGTCCCAGTCATTTTTCTCATTATACCATGTCTCGGTAACAGCGACTAAATCTACACTATCAGTTGCCATTATTGCCACAAGTTCATGTATCTTATTCCCTAAACTGCGAGCATTTGTAGACATGACTCTAAGCTTATCATTTTTTAACACACTTGCTACAGGCACCTTCTGTCCTTGTTTTGGGGGACAATTGGATTGATGTTTTATCACCCTTTTGCCCCCCCCTCCTAGTTTAAAAACATCCTAGCAAAACCTCTGAACTGCTCACTGAGAACATTTGTTCCCTTTTGAGAAAGATGCAAACCATCTTTTTTGTACAGTTTATTTCCATTCCAAACAGAGCTACCATGAGCAATAAAGCCAAATCCTTGCTCCCGACACCATTCACCAAGCCACAAGTTAAAGTCCCTAATACGCATCCGCCTGTCGTTCTGAGTGTTATGCACAGGCAGAACTTCAGAGAATGACAGTGTGGAAGCAACCTGCCGTATATCATTGGCAAAAACACTAAAAACTTCCTTAACATCTGAAACCTCATTGCAAGCCAAGTCATTTGTCCCTAAATGGACAAGTACATCCAATTCCCCTTCCTGCTTTGCTTGCTTAACAATATTACAGATACGTCTCCTGTCTCTGTGAGCAGTAGCTCCGGGAAGACACCTCACAAGACCACCATTGTCCATCTCCACACCTCTTATGATGGAATCCCCCAACAACAACTGCTTTCTATTAGGCCTCACCATAGTCTTCAAGCCTCTCTGCACAACACCACTAGCCTCAGTGCCTCTCTGCACAACACCACTAGCCTCAGTGCCTCTCTGCACAACACCACTAGCCTCAGTGCCTCTCTGCACAACACCACTAGCCTCAGTGCCTCTCTGCACAACACCACTAGCCTCAGTGCCTCTCTGCACAACACCACTAGCCTCAGTGCCTCTCTGCACAACACCACTAGCCTCAGTGCCTCTCTGCACAACACCACTAGCCTCAGTGCCTCTCTGCACAACACCACTAGCCTCAGTGCCTCTCTGCACAACACCACTAGCCTCAGTGCCTCTCTGCACAACACCACTAGCCTCAGTGCCTCTCTGCACAACACCACTAGCCTCAGTGCCTCTCTGCACAACACCACTAGCCTCAGTTCCTCTCTGCACAACACCACTAGCCTCAGTGCCTCTCTGCACAACACCACTAGCCTCAGTGCCTCTCTGCACAACACCACTAGTCTCAGTGCCTCTCTGCACAACACCACTAGCCTCAGTGCCTCTCTGCACAACACCACTAGCCTCAGTGCCTCTCTGCACAACACCACTAGCCTCAGTGCCTCTCTGCACAACACCACTAGCCTCAGTGCCTCTCTGCACAACACCACTAGCCTCAGTGCCTCTC
Organism: Pelobates fuscus; assembly: GCF_036172605.1. NCBI lineage: Eukaryota > Metazoa > Chordata > Amphibia > Anura > Pelobatidae > Pelobates > Pelobates fuscus. The sequence continues at coordinate 97,451,380 of NC_086324.1, read as the reverse complement.
TGCACAACACCACTAGCCTCAGTGCCTCTCTGCACAACACCACTAGCCTCAGTGCCTCTCTGCACAACACCACTAGCCTCAGTGCCTCTCTGCACAACACCACTAGCCTCAGTGCCTCTCTGCACAACACCACTAGCCTCAGTGCCTCTCTGCACAACACCACTAGCAGGGCCGGACTGGGAATTAAAAGCAGCCCTGGAAAAAAAGATTTACCAGCCCCATAATGCGTCGCGCCAGCATAGTGTGCAGATACAGAGTTAGAAAAGAGAACTTAAAATTAAAAACTATTACTCCAACGTAAAGAAAAGCACTCATAGGCTTCAAAATAAACAAAAGTGCTGATTTATTTTAAGCAGACGTGCATGTAATCAATGTTTCAGTCCAACTACCTTGACATATTAAGGAAAGCTTGGTAATGGGACTGAAATAGTGAATGTATGTATGGCACAACTGTAAAAAATTGACGTTATCTTATTTATATTGAAGTCCTGTGGGTGCGCGCTTCACTTTAAATATGTTATTGTAAATATAAAAGGCATAATTTTATATATATATATATATATATATATATATATATATATATGTGTGTATATATGTATATATATATATATATATATGTGTGTGTGTGTGTGTATGTATGTATGTATGTATATATATATATATATGTATGTATATATATATGTATATAACTAATACACACATTAATATACATGTCATATACCATTGGAGGATCCAGAGCCTGATCCCGGGAGGGGAAAAAAATCCATGTACAATAACCAGTACTGCTCTGTGTAGTGGTTATTGCGCAAGGAGTGCCGGGACCCCTTCACAGAGTAAGAAGTCAAACCGTTTAAAACCCCTTAAGGACACATGACATGTGTGACATGTCATGATTCCATTTTATTCCAGAAGTTTGGTCCTTAAGGGGTTAAGAACAGTTTGACAACTTACCTGGGGTCTGCTGGGATATGGGGCTGTAGTAGGGTATAGGAGCAGTGGTGCAATGTGTGAGGGGTGCAGTGTGTGTGTGAAAGGTTCAGTGTATGTGTGTGTGTGGGGGGGGGGGGGGGTGTAGTGTGTGAATGCGTAGGGTGTGTGGGGAAATGTGTGTATGGGGGGGCTGTGAATGTGTGTGTGGGGGGCTTTAAATGTGTGTGGGGGGCAATGTGTGCATGTGTATGGTGTGTGTGTGGGGGTAGTGTGTCTATGGGGCTAGAGTTCACTTTCAACACTGCGACCACCAGGGGAGAGCCTCGTGGGGGGGTGGGGGGGGGGAGAGGAGTCTCCCCTCTCCTTCCCAGTCTCTCTCTTCCCCCTCTGCCTTTCTCCCCCTCCCCTTGTGTGTGTCTCTCCTTTCTCCCTCTGTTTCTCTCTTCCCCCTCCCCTTGTGTGTCTCTCTCCTTTCTCCCTGTCTCTCTCTTCCCCTCTGTCTCTGTCTCCCCCCCTTTCCCTGTGTCTCCCTCTCCTCCACATCTCTCTTCCCCTCTTTCTCCTCCCTTTCCCTGTGTCTCTCTCCCCCACATCTCTCTTCCCCACATCTCTCTTCCCCTCTGTCTCTTCCCCCCTTTCCCTCTCTCTCCCCCACATATCTCTTCCCCTCTGTCTCTCTCCCCCCTTTCTATGTGTCTCTCTCTCCCCCACACATCTCTTCCCATCTGTCTCTCTCCCCCACATATCTCTTCCCCTCTGTCTCTCTCCCCCTTTCCATGTGTCTCGCTCTCTCTCTCTCCCACATATCTCTTCCCCTGTCTCTCTATTCTCCCCCCTCTGCCTCTTTCTCCCTCCTTTCCCTGTGGCACTCTCCCTCCCCCTCTGTCTCTCTATTCTCCCCCCTCTGTCTCTCTATTCTCCCTCCTTTTCCTGTGGCACTCTCCCTCCCCCTCTGTCTCTTTCTTTCACCCCCCCCATCTCTTTCTTGCACTCCCCCTGTCTCTTTCTTGCACCCCCCTGTCTCTTTTTTGCACCCCCTCTGTCTCTTTCTTGCACCCCCCCACCCATTCTCCCTCCCCTTCTGTCACTTTCTTGCACCCCCCATTCTCCCTCCCCCTCTGTCTTTCTTGCACCCCCCATTCTCCCTCCCCTTCTGTCTCTTTCTTGCACCCCCCACCACCCATTCTCCCTCCCCCTCTGTCTCTTTCTTGCACCCCCCCACCCATTCTCCCTCCCCCTCTGTCTCTTTCTTGCACCCCCCCCACCCATTCTCCCTCCCCCTCTGTCTCTTTCTTGCACCCCCCCCACCCATTCTCCCTCCCGCTCTGTCTCTTTCTTGCACCCCCCCACCCATTCTCCCTCCCCTTCTGTCACTTTCTTGCACCCCCCCATTCTCCCTCCCCTATGTCTCTTTCTTGCACCCCCCACCCATTCTCCCTCCCCTTCTTGCACTTTCTTGCACCTACCTAAGAGGAGTCAGGGCGGGAAGCGCGTTCCACGCTACAGCCTCGCCGGTCCGGCGGCATTTCTAATGCTGGGGGCTGAGCCTGAAGGAGGAGGGAGGAGCATGTCTCTGTACCATGCTCCCTCGCGGTTCCTGTGCTGTGAATTGTGGGAACCGCGAGGGAGCATGGTACAGAGACATGCTCCTCCCTCCTCCTTCAGGCTCAGCCCCCGGCATTAGAAATGCCGCCGGACCGGCGAGGCAGCCACCCGGTCCGGCGGCTCAGAGTATGTGCCACCGGACCGGCCACCCGGTGGCACATACATTGCCAGAGCAGCCCCCAGGTGCCGCGGCCCACCGGGAAATTTCCCGGTATCCCGGTGGGCCAGTCCGGCCCTGACCACTAGCCTCAGTGCCTCTCTGCACAACACCACTAGCCTCAGTGCCTATCTCCAGGACACCACTACACTCTGAAAGTGCAGAAAATGAATTATGTAGAACAACAGACTGTGCAATATGCCTTTTATCCACAACTCCAAGTCTACCAGATCCTACAGTAATCCATCTGCCATTCCTAGTATGTCTCTGCGGCAATGGCTTTGCAGCAGTTCCAGCCTGAATTTGTTTACCAGATAATTTACAAATCTCAGACTTCAAAAATACAATCTCCTGCCGCAAGATAGAGAACTGTCTACAGATTAGACAACAACCAAACTTCCAAAAAGTGGAACGTGAAACAAATGCAAAGCAACTATTACACTGAACTAAGTCTGCCATTCCAATGAGGCGAATAATTTAAATCAAACAAATTTTACCTTTTTTTTTTTATTTGTCCTCCTGGATACCTCAGATTACCTCCTGTTTATCTCCAGAATATCTCCAACCACACACACACTTAGAAGCAACACTTAGATGAAGCAACCAAGCTTAGACAGTTGAAGCTTCTGTAAAACTCTCCAGAATATCTCCAACCACACACACACTTAGAAGCAACACTTAGATGAAGCAACCAAGCTTAGACAGTTGAAGCTTCTGTAAAACTCTCCAGAATATCTCCAACCACACACACACTTAGAAGCAACACTTAGATGAAGCAACCAAGCTCTATTAGCCAAGCTAATGACAACTACCCTTATATACTCCTAAAATCACCTCCCACTAGGAATGTTTAACACCTGGGTAGGCCTCTGCTTATTAGCAAACAATAGCTAATTTAAATAGCAATCAATAGCAAGTAGCTACTTAATCCAATCAAATGCCTTATAATTACCAACAGGAAATCAAACCTTGTGCAGTCAGTAACCTTTTCCTACAGATGAATCTTACCTGTAACAGTAAAAAAGAACTCTTAGCACAACTATTAGACAGTTGAAGCTTCTGTAAAACTCTCCAGAATATCTCCAACCACACACACACTTAGAAGCAACACTTAGATGAAGCAACCAAGCTCTATTAGCCAAGCTAATGACAACTACCCTTATATACTCCTAAAATCACCTCCCACTAGGAATGTTTAACACCTGGGTAGGCCTCTGCTTATTAGCAAACAATAGCTAATTTAAATAGCAATCAATAGCAAGTAGCTACTTAATCCAATCAAATGCCTTATAATTACCAACAGGAAATCAAACCTTGTGCAGTCAGTAACCTTTTCCTACAGATGAATCTTACCTGTAACAGTAAAAAAGAACTCTTAGCACAACTATTAGACAGTTGAAGCTTCTGTAAAACTCTCCAGAATATCTCCAACCACACACACACTTAGAAGCAACACTTAGATGAAGCAACCAAGCTCTATTAGCCAAGCTAATGACAACTACCCTTATATACTCCTAAAATCACCTCCCACTAGGAATGTTTAACACCTGGGTAGGCCTCTGCTTATTAGCAAACAATAGCTAATTTAAATAGCAATCAATAGCAAGTAGCTACTTAATCCAATCAAATGCCTTATAATTACCAACAGGAAATCAAACCTTGTGCAGTCAGTAACCTTTTCCTACAGATGAATCTTACCTGTAACAGTAAAAAAGAACTCTTAGCACAACTATTAGACAGTTGAAGCTTCTGTAAAACTCTCCAGAATATCTCCAACCACACACACACTTAGAAGCAACACTTAGATGAAGCAACCAAGCTCTATTAGCCAAGCTAATGACAACTACCCTTATATACTCCTAAAATCACCTCCCACTAGGAATGTTTAACACCTGGGTAGGCCTCTGCTTATTAGCAAACAATAGCTAATTTAAATAGCAATCAATAGCAAGTAGCTACTTAATCCAATCAAATGCCTTATAATTACCAACAGGAAATCAAACCTTGTGCAGTCAGTAACCTTTTCCTACAGATGAATCTTACCTGTAACAGTAAAAAAGAACTCTTAGCACAACTATTAGACAGTTGAAGCTTCTGTAAAACTCTCCAGAATATCTCCAACCACACACACACTTAGAAGCAACACTTAGAAGCAACACTTAGATGAAGCAACCAAGCTCTATTAGCCAAGCTAATGACAACTACCCTTATATACTCCTAAAATCACCTCCCACTAGGAATGTTTAACACCTGGGTAGGCCTCTGCTTATTAGCAAACAATAGCTAATTTAAATAGCAATCAATAGCAAGTAGCTACCTAATCCAATCAAATGCCTTATAATTACCAACAGGAAATCAAACCTTGTGCAGTCAGTAACCTTTTCCTACAGATGAATCTTACCTGTAACAGTAAAAAAGAACTCTTAGCACAACTATTAGACAGTTGAAGCTTCTGTAAAACTCTCCAGAATATCTCCAACCACACACACACTTAGAAGCAACACTTAGATGAAGCAACCAAGCTCTATTAGCCAAGCTAATGACAACTACCCTTATATACTCCTAAAATCACCTCCCACTAGGAATGTTTAACACCTGGGTAGGCCTCTGCTTATTAGCAAACAATAGCTAATTTAAATAGCAATCAATAGCAAGTAGCTACCTAATCCAATCAAATGCCTTATAATTACCAACAGGAAATCAAACCTTGTGCAGTCAGTAACCTTTTCCTACAGATGAATCTTACCTGTAACAGTAAAAAAGAACTCTTAGCACAACTATTAGACAGTTGAAGCTTCTGTAAAACTCTCCAGAATATCTCCAACCACACACACACTTAGAAGCAACACTTAGATGAAGCAACCAAGCTCTATTAGCCAAGCTAATGACAACTACCCTTATATACTCCTAAAATCACCTCCCACTAGGAATGTTTAACACCTGGGTAGGCCTCTGCTTATTAGCAAACAATAGCTAATTTAAATAGCAATCAATAGCAAGTAGCTACCTAATCCAATCAAATGCCTTATAATTACCAACAGGAAATCAAACCTTGTGCAGTCAGTAACCTTTTCCTACAGATGAATCTTACCTGTAACAGTAAAAAAGAACTCTTAGCACAACTATTAGACAGTTGAAGCTTCTGTAAAACTCTCCAGAATATCTCCAACCACACACACACTTAGAAGCAACACTTAGATGAAGCAACCAAGCTCTATTAGCCAAGCTAATGACAACTACCCTTATATACTCCTAAAATCACCTCCCACTAGGAATGTTTAACACCTGGGTAGGCCTCTGCTTATTAGCAAACAATAGCTAATTTAAATAGCAATCAATAGCAAGTAGCTACCTAATCCAATCAAATGCCTTATAATTACCAACAGGAAATCAAACCTTGTGCAGTCAGTAACCTTTTCCTACAGATGAATCTTACCTGTAACAGTAAAAAAGAACTCTTAGCACAACTATTAGACAGTTGAAGCTTCTGTAAAACTCTCCAGAATATCTCCAACCACACACACACTTAGAAGCAACACTTAGATGAAGCAACCAAGCTCTATTAGCCAAGCTAATGACAACTACCCTTATATACTCCTAAAATCACCTCCCACTAGGAATGTTTAACACCTGGGTAGGCCTCTGCTTATTAGCAAACAATAGCTAATTTAAATAGCAATCAATAGCAAGCAAACATATTTACAAAACAATTTTATTACATGACAGGAGGCTTCCTATTTTGCATAACTTTCTTTACTTATGCCTCCAGCAGCACAAGTCAATCAATCAAAAACTTTTAACCAATCCTAGGCCAACATAGCCTGTATATAAGTCTTTGGTGGGCGTGTCTATTCCTCTTTCTTTGCTGCTTCCGGAAGGCACAGGTCAGAGTACAACTTCTTAAATTATTTATTGACTTTTATTGACTTTTATACTGTTAGAAATTCATTGGTTTCTTCTATTTAATACTGTCAGTAATATAGTTCATTTATTTATTTCTGTACTGTTCCCTCTTGCCCTACCTCTCCTCACCACTGTCTCCCTTTCTCCCTGTCATCTTTCCGCTGCGTTTTTACGCGACCACGTTCGTTTTTTTGTGTTAGGGAGGTAACACAGAGACTTTTCAGGAGAAGGGTGTGGGGTTGGAGGGACTATTCCGTTCAGGGCGACCTTTGTAACGGACGGCGGACCGCGATCATATCGCGGACCGCATTAGCGTTTTGGCGCGAACGGCGGCCATCTTGGATCTCGCGCTCGCGAGACCCACGACGGCCATTAGCGTTTCCTACGGTCGTTATTCAAACGACCCATCCTCATAGCTTTCTAATACTCGTTTTTTTCCATACTGTGTATATATACCTTTGTCACATACAATCCTATTAAGGGCACAGTGCCTGCAGGCTCATCCCCTGCTGCACATATTTAAAGGCACAGTTCATGCAGGCTCATCCCCTGCTGAACTTCTTAAAGGCACAGTTCATGCAGGCTCACCCCCTGCTGTACATCTTAAAGGCACAGTACTGTCAGGCTCATCCCCTGCTGTACATCTTAAAGGCACAGTACAGTTAGGCTCATCCCCTACTGTACTTATCAAAGTCACAATACAAGCAGGCTCATCCCTTGCTTTCCATCTAGAGTCACTAGTGCAAGCAGGCTCATCCCCTGCTACACACAAAGAGTCACTATACTAGCAGACTCATCCTCTGCTATAATACAAGTGCCAGTGCCAGCAGGCTCATACCCTGTTTCAAATCAAATGATACAGTGCCAGCAGGTTTCTTCCCTGCTAAATACATAAGTGTTGTATGTATGCAAGTGACTCACTGCTAGCAGGCTCATCCCCTGCTATAAATCAAGTGTCTTAGTATAAACAGTCTTACCCCTGTTTTTAAAACTAAAACTAAGTGACTCAATACTAGCAGGCTCATCCCCTGCTATACCATTATATATGTGACTCTATATATGACACCACATTAATAGTGAAAGCTGTATCTTACGGCTTTTCACATATTTCGGAACCTAACACTCTTCTGTCTTCCACAGACAGACCCAACATACAACACAAGATGAGTGACTCACCACAGTTACCACCATCAGATTGGCAAACAATTATTAACTCAGCGGTAGCCGCCTCCGTGGAGAAAGCTATTGGCAGACTGCTCATGCAGAACCCAAAACCCGATACAGCTACTGATCTACCCACGGAAGTAATGGAAGATGTCCTCCCCGGAGACCTCCACGCCATAAAACGGCAACGGAAGGGCACCGTATCGGACACCCAGAGACAAAGAGGCAAAGCTCCAGTGAAAAAGAGCCGCCAGGCAGCGAGGAGAGAACCTTCCCCTCCATACTCTCCGTCCTCAGAGGACGACGATCGCAGTCCCCCTCCATCGCTCGACATCATGGACGAATGGAAGGTGGGGGCTTCACACTCGGAAGATGAAGACTGGCTAGATGTCCAAGGAGAAGACAAGGAATGCGATCAAGACACATACCTTGATCAAGAAGAGGGCACCTTCATAGACCCCCAGGGGATGGCCATGTTCGACCCCCGCACGATCCGACACCCAAGATCGACAGAATGGGGGTTGCCAGATCACCTGGCTCAGTTCATCCACTTCTGGCTGAGGAAGCCAATGGACAAGGAAGTCAGGGCAAGGCTTCGGGCAGAATGCCCAAGACCAACTCTACCAGACAAAATCGCAGTGACCCCAGAATTTGATTCTACTGTATCCCTGTTCATGTCCCGCGCGGAAAGGGATAGAAAAAGGCCTTAGGGAATCCCAAGACAAGCTCCTTGACATCCTGGGTCCTCTAGCGAAAATGCTATACCTGGCTGACCTAGCCCTTTCCCAAGGCACTACACTGGACGCCCACACTATACGCGAATGGGCACAACGGGCTATTTGTATGCTGGGCAACACCAATGCAGCAATGTGCGCAGAACGCCGCAGAACTGCATTATTGAAAATGGACCCGAAACTGATGGAGCTGGGCAAGAAAGAGATGGGACCGCTAGCGAACGGTCAGCTATTTGGTGACTCATTCATAACTGAGCTCAAGAAACATGTGAGCATCTTCACCACTCTGAATAAGGCTCAGACCTCCATCAAACAAGTATTTCGTAACACCACACCACGCAGGGGAGTTTTTGCCAGGGCTGGTCGCCAAAGGGGCCGAGCCACCAGCCGATTCTGGCCTACAGGCCCCAGACACCAATCATCTCAAGCATTCTTCCCAACCTCGAGATCCAACTTCCAGCGAGGATCCTTCCGTTCAAGAGACACCCGCACCCGTGGACGTGGACGCTTCAATGCAGGTGAGCATTCCCGACATACCTTTTCTATATTCGCACATGACTGCAGGCAGACTGTCTCTTTTTTCACAGGAATGGGAAAAGATATCCTCGGACAGCTGGATCCTCAATACAGTAGCCGGTTACGAGATCGAATTCTCAGACACCCCGGTACAGGACCGACGCCCACCACCAATAAGAGCGTCGGCCTTACACACCGAAATCATAGATACGGAGATCCAAACCCTGTTCGACAAGGGGGCGGTGGAACCCGCCCCAGACGATACGGGTTTCTTCAGCAACATCTTCGTAGTCCAAAAGAAAACCGGAGACTACAGACCGGTTATCAACCTACGGCAACTGAACGTTTTTGTCACCTACAGACATTTCAAAATGGAAGGAATCCACCTTCTAAGAGACCTATTGTCGCAACACAACTGGTTCACCCGACTAGACCTAAAGGACGCCTACCTATCGGTATCAATAGCTCGCGTCAGCCGTCCTTTCCTTCGCTTCACATGGAAACATCTCTCCTACCAATTCACCTGTCTCCCATTCGGCCTCAGCTCAGCACCATGGTGCTTTACGAAGCCGGTAATGGCTAATGAAGCCGGTAATGGCTTACCTAAGAGAGAAGGGCATCCGCTGCCTAATATACCTGGACGATATTTTGATATTCTGCGAATCAGCACCCAGGCTTCAATCTCAAACGAGATCCATAGTGCTCTTGCTAGAGTCTTTGGGTTTCATCATCAACAGAGAAAAATCTTCACTCCAACCAGCCAAGGTGGTTCAATTCCTGGGATTCGAAATAGATTCGAGAACGTGTACTCTCCGGTTACCCACTTCAAAGATTGCAACAATACGGAAAGAGATACGCAGGGTGCTTCGAAGAGACTCAATTCCGCTTCGCCTCCTGGCCAGAATCATAGGCCTTTTGTCATCTTCCATACAAGCGATCTTCCCAGGACCGCTACACTACCGGGCCATGCAACGGGCAAAGGCCCATCACCTGAGGCAAGGACAGACCTTCGACCACTGGATCCCAGTGTCAACAGAAATTCGGACAGAACTCCGATGGTGGCTCCTCCACATGGAGGCCTGGAACGGCAGAGCCATATTCGGTCCGAACCCGGACTTCGTTCTGGAGTCGGACGCCAGCTTATGGGGCTGGGGAGCCCACTGTGCACAGGCGTCCACCGGAGGACCATGGTCGGAGGAAGAGAAACTCCTACACATCAACTGCCTGGAGTTGATAGTGGGCTCCTTCGCAATCCGGAGCCTGGCCAAGAACATGTCCAACTGCTGCATTCTCTTGCGCATGGACAATTTTTCGGCAGTCCGGTACATAAACCACCTGGGCGGAGCCAGATCACGGGCCTTGACAGAAGCGACGAGGGACATCTATCGTTTCTGCCTACCCCGCAACATCACGATCAAGGCAGAATACCTACCGGGAGTCAACAACCTCACGGCGGACTGGTTCTCCCGACATTGGAGAGACAGCAGCGATTGGCGCCTGGACACCACTACCTTTCACAGGATAAGACAAGTAAGAGGTCCGCTACACATAGACCTCTTCGCATCACGGACGAACACTCAGCTACCGAGGTATTACAGCTGGCTTCCGGACCCTCAAAGCGAAGCAGTCGACGCATTCCTCCAACAATGGCCACAAACGGGAGCTTACGCGTTCCCACCGTTTTCAATGTTGGCGAGAGTCCTCCACCACCTACGCAGAGCAAGGACTTCTCTAATCTTGATCACACCATTGTGGAAGAGCCAAGCATGTTTCCCGGACCTTCTAGCTCTGTCTCAAGACCATCCGCTACTCCTACCAGTGTTCCCATTCCTCCTAGTGAACCCGGACGGGGAACCTCATCCGTTGATTACACAAGACCGATTGGAACTGGTGGCCTGGAATCTTTCCGGGGATCCTGGAATGTCTCAGGCCTATCGCAAACGACTAGAAACCTATTATGGGACTCCTGGGCACCTGGCACTAGACGCAGCTACCTATCCGCATGGAACACGTGGAATCGCTGGTGCATGGAAAGGGACCTCGATCCCTTTACAGCACCTATTCCCTACATTCTAAATTTCCTGTCAAACCTTTTCTCAGAAGGACGAGCATACCGCTCAATTAATATCACCAGATCCGCCATTTCGGCGGCCCACACCCCAATAGATGGTACACCAGTGGGTCAAAACACCCTAATATGCCGTCTGCTTAGGGGCATCAGACTAGCCAGACCTCCGGCCCCGAAATATAACACTCTCTGGGATGTAGATGTAGTTATCCAATTCCTGAGGAACTGGCCGGACAACGAGGCCCTGTCTCTGAGACAACTATCAGCCAAATTGACTCTCCTTCTATGTTTAGTTTCTTTTCGCAGAGTCGCGGACGTTAGGGCTTTTTTTTTTTCAATGTATTTTATTTTTCGTTTGTCAGAAATAATAATAACATGAAAAACCACATTGGTGAGGGGGGTACAGAAAAGAAAAAGGGAGGGGGAAGGAGAGGACAACAGCATATACCACATCTGTTTTGAATACACAGCAGTTGTATACATACAAGGTTTCATCCAGTTTGAACATAGTGTAAAAACAAAAATTGGTACAGTTGACAGATTTACAGTTTAGTCGCTAAGCACATAACCAATCAGTACAGGAATCCCTGATAGCGATGTGTAGGATGGCCTATACGCATCTTGTCCTAACTGGGTAGTGGGGGAGGAGGGAGGGAGGCAGCAGCGCGCGCTAACCTGTGATCGCTTACCATCTTCGTTACGCTAGGAGTTCACTGGCCCTAAATTAAGTATCATGTGTCGTTTGGCTGTTGGGCGCTTGTTATTTACTTATTTAAATATATATATAGTTTTATTTTTTATTTTATGTTTTAATCTATATTTTATTATTTATTTATTTTTTCATGTTTTAATCATTTACATGTTTCACCCTGCTGGTATTCCACCCATCTGTGCCAGCGTGTCATGTGTTTGGCTTGGTTACTGGTCAGACGACTAGCCATACATTCGTACGTGTAGGTGGAATCTAGTCTACTCAGGATCTCTGACAGGGTAGGCATCTGTGTGGACTTCCATTTATGGGCTATAGCAGTCTTAGTTGCCAACAAGCAGTGGATCATCAGATAGAGTTCGTCTGCAGGGATGGTGTTCGGGAGGATGTGTAACAGAAAGCTTTCAGGCCTCATAGGCTCCTCAATCCCTAAGTGATTGCGTAGGAATGACGCCACGTCACCCCATAGTGTGGAGATCTTTGGGCAAGACCAGAAAATATGGTAAAGGGTACCCACCTGGTTCTGACACCGCCAACACATGTTATCCGACCCTGGGTATATGTGAGCTAGCTTGGATGGAACCAAATACCAGCGCATAGTCAATTTGCAATATGATTCCCAATGGGAGAGGCTACGGGAGGCCTGTTTTGTTTTCTTTTGGGCATGGTACCATGTGTCTATCGGGAAGCAGTTCCCTATATCTATTTCCCACTTTGTCATGTATGAGGGTTTTGTTTGTATGTTTTGGGATAGCAGTGCATGATAACACATAGATAATGCTTTAACCTTCGGTAGTTTCCCCATACATTTTTGAATAAACGGCGGTAGGGAGGCTGGCTGTTCGAGTCGGAGTCCGCACTCCAGTGTGATATTTCTAATCCTTAGGTAAGGGAACAATTCTCGGGATGGTAGTTGGTATTCTCTAGCTAATTCCGGAAATGGTTTGATGCCTTGGGGCGTCAGGAGGGAGCGAACATATTGGACCCCATGCCTCAGCCACGGGTCAACCTGGAGGTTCGAAGTCCGGGCCGTCAGAGCCTGTAACGGCGCGGCCATAAGTAAGTCGTTTTCCCTGAGAAACAGTGGGGTAGTCTGCTTCCATGTATGGAGCAGGGTTTTCGTGACTGGTAATAAGGATTTTGAGGTGGGGAGCTTAGTGAGCTTAGTGCCCGCCCAAAGGGTAAGAGGGATCGTGTTCATGGGCATACATGCGTTTTCCAGCGCTAGCCATAACGGAGGAGATGCACACTCGAGGATCGTGAGACCCTGTGCCAATATTGATGCTTTGTAGTAAAGTTTTATGTTGGGAATGCCTAATCCGCCTTTAGTAAAAGATCGCCACAATGAGTTTTGTGCTATCCTCGGCGGTTTTCCCTTCCAAATGTGTGCGTTAATTGTGGCCTGAAATTTATGTAAAATGGGGTTAGGGATTGTGATAGGGAGGGTGCGAAAAAGATATAGTATGTGAGGTAATATCATCATTTTAATAGTGTGGATTCGCCCCAGCCACGAGATCTCCTTGTCTTCCCATTTTTTAAGTTGTTGGTCTAGTCTGTTAATAAGTGGTAAATGGTTTTCCTTTATTATCGCTGCGTGTGATATGGGTAGTTTAATGCCCAAATACGAAATGGAAGTTGATCGCCAATCAAAGGGATATTCTGATTTCAGCTGTGTTATGGTGGCATGTGGGAGCCCTATCGCTAACGCCTGCGTCTTTTTGGCATTGTTCTTGTAGTAGACGTTAGGGCTTTTGACGTAAACGGTTTCACTGTAACACCAGAAGGGGTTACCTTCACGGTGTCTCGCAGGACTAAGACGGACTCCACATCCGTATCTTACCCTTTTTTTTCGGCGGTTCCGCGGCTATGCGTCGTGAACACCCTACTGCGGTACGTAGAGGTTACCGAAACGCTCCGTTTTCACCGATCGGGTCAACTACTGGTATCTTACACTAAACCGTACAAACCCGTAACTACCACTACGTTGGCTAGATGGGTTCGATGGCTCTTATCCCTGGCAGGTGTAGAACCGAACTTCGGGGCCCACTCGGTACGCGGGGCGGCGGCTTCGCGTGCATATTCGGCGGGAGCATCTCTTACGGAAATCTTGCGCTCGGCAGACTGGACTAGAGAAAACACCTTCAGAGTTTTCTACTTTCGACAGACATCTCACGCATCTTTTTCGTTGTTACCACAGCGTTAAAAATGCAAAATAGGAAGCCTCCTGTCATGTAATAAAATTTGTAGATTATGTTAACGTAGTGTACGTATAATCTTAATTTTAATAATGACAGGAGGCGAGTATTTTCCCCCCCGTAGACATTGGTTTTATTCCCACCCAATACTCGCCATTCAGCATTTAACAGACAGTTATGACGACCTTACAGACCGATATCTTCATACTGTATGAAATCTCACATACACAGTTTCAGCATAGATATAACTGTAGCTAACAACTCAATAGACTTGTTAATGTAATTCTCAGACTTTAGATATATTAATTAACTTAATTGGATATATAGGTATTGCATGCGGACAATAGTCCATTTCCACACCTTTCACCTATTTCTGTTTTTTCCAGCATAAGATGATTCGCATACCGGGCGACAACTCCTCTCAAGCTTCACTCCAAGCTACATTCGTTTAAAGTTACAGAGTTCCAGTTTAAAGGACACTCCACAACCTGACGTTACAGGATTTCACACATCAAAGAAAGAGGAATAGACGCGCCCACCAAAGACTTATATACAGGCTATGTTGGCCTAGGATTGGTTAAAAGTTTTTGATTGATTGACTTGTGCTGCTGGAGGCATAAGTAAAGAAAGTTATGCAAAATACTCGCCTCCTGTCATTATTAAAATTAAGATTATACGTACACTACGTTAACATAATCTACAAATTATAGTGTAGCTATAATGTCTGCATATGAAAATCTGGTAGTTCTACCGAAATATAGGGATAATGAATACAGAGTAAGGTAGTAAAGGCTGTAGTTTTGTGAGTTCAGGATAATAAAAAAAACATCTATAGCAGACCAGCAGTATAAGAATAGAAAAAGTCTAAATCTAAACTCCTAACAAAGGGATAAGACATCTCCCTCCCTTTTAGAAAGAAAAAAAAGTAGTATTTCATAATGTGCAGTGCTGCAATAGGAATACTAAGATATCAGAAAAGGCTTGTAATACAGGCTCAATGGTCTTGCTAGAGATAGTGCAACTAAAAAAAATTCAGCAATGTAGTGAACAAAAAAGTAACATTGTATTATCTAAAAGTTGCTGCCAAAACAATGTAGCCAATACATGTCTGTATCAATAGGGGTGATAGCAGGGAGAGGTAAAGTAAATACGAAGTACTAATTCTGTGCCTTCGAGGGCGGCACCCCTTAACTCAAAATGCCTGTTACTCCTGAATGGATGTATAAGGAATGCCTCCCACCACTAAAATCAATTTCCTGGCTTTTAATCATGGCAGCATTTGGTTGAGCTCCTCCCCCCTAACCCTCAGGACAGGAAACACAAACAGTTAAACAATTAAGCATACCTTCCCATGGTATACTAGGGACCCCAGTAGCAACCACTCCTCAGTCTTTTTCCTGTCCTCATAGTCCTAGGAGAGTTATTTATTTTTTTTCTTGCCCTTTCAGTTATCTGACTGAAATATATATATATATATATATATATTTTTTTTATGCTCACCTGATCATTTGATATGATCTTCTCCCTGTCGAGGTCAGCCTCCCTCCACAGGCACATATAGCCCAATCTATGCGGTGTTGGGAACTCCTGGGAGCCGTGGTGGGTAGCCCCCCTGGCAGTTGGAGCCTGCGCAAGCCAGGATGGAACCTCCAGACCCCAATCAGATGTTCAACTATCCGGTAAGATGCTGGCGCATGTGCACTAGACACGGATGGATTTCGGCACATTTGCCCTGTTCCAAGATAGTGGAGCCGCGGACTTGCGGCCAATTGGCGCATGCGCGCTTCTTTAAAGGCACAGAGCGGGAAATTTAAAAAACGCGATTATACTTTAAAAAATACAATCGTTTCGTTTCCCTTAAGGTTATAGTGCTCTCTGGTGCCACATACAAATTCTGCAGGTAAGTATTATGCTTTGAAACTCTAATACATATCACTGCTCAGTTTTAGTTAACAGGTTCAAATTTTTAATTTTTTTAATAGCCCTACTACTATGATGGACCCAGCATCTCCATCTGCTAAGTCGGCAAGATCAACAATAAGTCATAGGTGAGCATTTTTTTTTTTTATTCCATACTACAAAAAAGAGTGCATGGAGGGTACAGTCATATGACTTCTTTGTTTTGCAGCCCTCAAGACCAGTCCAGCCCTAGATCTCCATCTAAGAGAAAGGATAAACTGGCGGCCTACCCAGGATGTGGTGCAAGGCCTTTGGATAACTGCAGGCTATGCCGTAAGTGCTTATCCATGATTGCAGGAGAGCCGGAACATTGGAGGTCTCCTCAAGCTTCTACCTTTTCAGCCCAGGACATTGGATTAAGCAAGCAGTGGTTGAGGGGATATTCGAATCCAACAGAGGTAAAAGACCCAGATGTCTTTTACCTCTGGGACTCATCTGAAGAGGACTTCAAACACACCGCTGGTTCCTTAGAATTTGAACCCATCTCATCTAGTGAGGAAGAGTTCATGGAACAACCTTTCTCCTTAGATTTAGGCCATAGAGCATTTGATCATGGTGGTTAGGAGAACATTGGATTTGCCAGAAGTAGTCAAAGAAGTTTCAGCTTCTGCACAAGAAAAGACCTGCACAAGAAAAGACCTTCTTTCCCGGTTCACAGATCTATTAACTAGCTGATTCACTCAGAATGGAATAATCTGGGAAAAAGGATTACAAGTCAGGGCAGACTTTCCAAGTTGTACCCAATAAAGGAGGAGGATTCAAAAATGTGGGCAGCGGTTGCAAAGATTGATACTCCAATTATTAAGGTTGCAAAGAGATCCACACTTCCTATTGATAGCAATGCTTCACTGAAGGAACCCATGGATGAAAGAATTGATGCAGATCTTTCCAAAGTCTTCATGACAGCAGGTCTGGGATGCCATCCAGCTGTTTCTACTTCTGCTTTGTCCAGAGCACTGCGTTCCTGGATCCTTGATTTGGAAGAAGACATGGAGAGAGGTGTGAGTAGATGTCAGATGGCAGAGTCCTTAAAGGATATCAGACTTCTCAGTGACTGGCTATTAGAATCTTCCACCGATGTCATTAGAATTCTGTCCAAAGTCATGGCGCATTCTGTTACTGCTAGAAGAGCACTGTGGTTAAGATCCTAGGGAGTGGACCTCTCTTTCAAAAATAATTTGTGTACACTACCATTTTTGGGTGAGGTACTTTTTGGCAGACCACTGGAAGAAGCTATTAAAAAAGCAGTGGAGGTCAAACAGATCATGATTCCACAAGACAGGCGACCAAAGAGACCGCAACAGGACCATTGTCCATTCAGGGTTCAAGGTGGTTATAGAGAAAGCAAAACCTATAGACCCAGCAGAGAATACACTCAGCACTCCAATTGGAAGAGTGGTCAAAACTCTAAATCTTCGGGTCATTGTCCATCTGCACTGTGAAGCGCAGTCCAATGAGTTCTGAAGCATTTGACTGAATATGAGCAGATAATATTGCTCGAAACACTTCAGAATTCATCCTGCTGCTTTTGTCAGCAGTCACATCATCGATAAAAACAAGAGAACCAGTTACATTGGCAGCCATACATGCCCACGCCATGACACTACCACCACCATGCTTCACTGATGAGGTGGTATGCTTTGGATCATGAGCAGTTCCTTTCCTTCTCCATACTCTTCTCTTCCCATCACTCTGGTACAAGTTGATCTTGGTCTCATCTGTCCATCGGATGTTGTTCCAGAACTGTGAAGGCTTTTTTTAGATGGTGTTTGGCAAACTCTAATCTGGCCTTCCTGTTTTTGAGGCTCACCAATGGTTTACATCTTGGGGTGAACCCTCTGTATTCACTCTGGTGAAGTCTTCTCTTGATTGTTGACTTTGACACACATACACTTACCTCTTGGAGGGTGTTCTTGATCTGGCCAACTGTTGCGAAGGGTGTTTTCTTCACCAGGGAAAGAATTTTTCGGTCATCCACCACAGTTGTTTTCCGTGGTATTCCGGGTCTTTTGGTGTTGCTGAGCTCACCTGTGCGTTCTTTCTTTTTAAGGATGTTCTAAACAGTTGATTTGGCCACACCTAATGTTTTTGCTATCTCTCTGATGGGTTTGTTTTGTTTTTTTCAGCCTAATGATGGCTTGCTTCACTGTTAGTGACAGCTCTTTGGATCTCATATTGAGAGTTGACAGCAACAGATTACAAATGCAAATAGCACACTTGAAATTAACTCTGAAACTTGTATCTGCTCCTTGTAAATGGGATAATGAGGGAATAACACACACCTGGCCATGGAACAGCTGAGCAGTCAATTGTCACATTACTTGTGGTCCCTTGAAAAGTGGGAGGCACATATACAAACTGTTGTAATTCCTACACTGTTCACCTGATTTGGATGTAAATACCCTCAAATTAAAGCTGAAAGTCTGCAGTTAAAGCATATCTTGTTCATTTCATTTCAAATCCATTGTGGTGGTGTATAGAGCCAAAAAGATTAGAATTGTGTCGATGTCCCAATATTTATGGACCTGACTGTATATGACTGGCATTGAACATCCATACAATATAACAACTAGTTCAACCCTGGTCTTAACACACAGCAGTCCATAAAAAAAATGAATATCTCTACTACACTACCAGAATCCCATACAATGACATGCAATCGAGATGACACTGTATGTCACTTTTCCAAGTTAGAGCTCATATTGTTTGTCACTTAGATTATTTCTTCTTTCTTGACAAAGATTCTCTTTCCTTCTTTTTAACTTTGTAACCATTGCTACACAACTTTTTTCCCCCACTGCATATGTTTACATCTATAAGGATCAAGAAATCTATGAACACACAGCTGTTTATCCCATTATTGATTTTGGTTAGTTTTTCTTACAAGTTATTTCTTCTTATAGTTAGTTATTGAGTAGACAGAATAATCTGTACGTCGCATGCAAAAAAGGAAATGGCAAGATATGATAGAATGGTTGTGGGGGAATGTGTTTGTATGATTGTAAGAGTTGTACAACTGTAAATGTGTCTTGGATTGAAAATTGTTGAGTTGCAAGGCAGTCAATAAATACTCATATTGTCTGATTTGTTGCAGCAATTACACAAAACCCTATTTCTGCATTCTATCAACCAGCATCATGAGTTTACATTAACATGACAAAACCATAACTGTTGCGTAGACACAATTTGATTTTCTTTGTGTTTTATGATAATCCTGTACATTTTAATGGCATCCTTGTTATTTCTTGTAAATACTAAAAGCTTGTTGAGGTGTAAAGCAGAGATGATAAAGGAGAGAGTATATACATTGTTTAATAATACACATTAAATGAAGGCTGAGATCTGAAGAGGGGCAGCTGTTCAAAGGCACCCTATTCATTTACCAGATGTTCCAAATCACATGTGGAGAAGTGTTTGTGGTTGGAATCTGTTTGAAATTGTTGATAGTCTCCTGAGACAGCACTATGACAAATTGTATAATAAAATGTTAAAAATAGCAAGTATTCCCAGGCAAACCAGAGTTCCCACAATCCAGGAAGCTGGGAAAATCGCAAAAATTTCTCTGATTGCTCTGGGCAAATTTAGTTCTCTTTTTTCTGTTGTTTAACCTTCCTGTGCAGTCACTGTAATGTGATAGAATCTCTGTAAATTCTACGTCTTTAAAGTGGAATTCAATTAAAATAAACGGAAAAAAACCAAGACCTAATAGGTGTTAATAAAAAAAAACAAAAAACACCCCTCCCTGTGGGATTTTTTATCTAATACACACTCATAAACATGACAGCATTAAAATATTATTTATATTAATAATTGATACAGTATGCATGGCTTTATAAAATGCTAAGACTTCCTCCCCTTATATTCAACTCATTAAAGTTAACTGGCATAAAACATAAATGCTTAACACCATTCTTCATGTGTTCTTGACGTTTTTTTGAGCTTTGGCGTTAAAAAGAGAGAGAAAGAGAACTGTATGGGTAACTTATATGCATCAAATGTCTGGACTGGAACAGTTTACACCCATTGCCTCTGTAACTATAAATGCTGCAACATCCAACAGTGCCTAATTTGCCCTCTACAGAACTGGAGCCTTCAACAATATGGTTAATAATGCTCTAAGGATGGAAAATGAAAGGCGAAGATATGAGCAAATTATGTATTTGCTCTACCCTATAATGTTTGAAAACCTATTTTAAATATATATTCCAATTTTGGAACTGGAAAATGTTCAGAGACAGAGAACAAAGTTCTTTTTAGATAGAGTCTATGATTTAAATTTGGTAATCGCTTAAAGTGGAACTGTGACTATAATAAGAGTTAGAGTCAATCCTTGACCACAGTGAATCGAAGACTAAAATAACTTGTGCCCTAGCCCCAACCATGATTTTAAAAAGCCATGAAATATGAAGCAAAACAACAAAAACAAAACAGAACAAAATCATATTGCTGAAACATGTATAAGAAGAATAAAATGCCATCTCAGGATACCTGACTATACAGTTATGTTTTCTAAATACATATATTTGGGGATGTGCCAGTGATATAATGCATAAAATGAAAAATATAGTCCAAGCACTCAGGATCACTTATGCAGCAGTTTTATTGGAAAGACAGGGTAAACACGCAACGTTACGATCTTAACTGAGATCTTTTACAAGTTTGTAAGTTGCTTTTGTTCCGAGCACTACTGAACAATTTTGTATGAGCAGATAAGCCATGAGTTAAATTCTCTGATACCCCATTTTTAGCTGTCCTGTTAAATTTGAGAGAGCTGGGTAGTAGAAAATCTACATTTGTTATGTTCCTTTAAAACACTAGATGTGATGTTAAAAAAAAAATAGATTTATTATTTTAACTCTCTCTCCCTCTCCTCCCAGCTTGCACTATGGAGCCTTTAATTTCACAGAGTACCATAGCACGGGGGAGGCATGAGAAGCAGAAGTGCGTTGTTCTCCCCAGAAGTCACCTCTAAAATAAAGCTGTTCTATTTGATGTTTAAAATATTGATTTCTTAATTTTGGGCTCAAAAACAGAGGTCATCTTATACATGGGGGTGTCTTATAAATGGAAAAATACGATAATTAGATGAACCAAAATGGTGTAAATAAGAGCGTACAGCCAAATATATACTAGTGTACAGCAAAATATATACGTAATATAATATTGTCAATTTTGCAGTACACCGATAGATTCCTTTTTTCTAGCATTTGTTTCACAGCTCAAATGAGAAAAGGTAGACATGGAGGGAGAAAGGAGGAGAAGTTGACAATCTGTAAATAGAATAGTGGTGGCGGGGCGGAGCCTGGCGTCCGAGGAGAATGGCGGCAAAGTGCTAGAGCTCCGTTGAAGCAGGCAATTTACAGCACACAATAGCGGTCAGACCCACCCGAAATCGACCCCACTAGCTGGAGACAGACCAACATACCTCGGCACAAAATGGGAGGCGGCAGAAAGTCCAAACACAACGCTGCGGTGGCCCCGATCTTCCGCAGCCGCGGGGAGCGGGAACAGACACGTGGTGATGGCGTCCCAGACTCTGACACAGAATCTGAAACCAGCGAGCACGGGCACTCACAGGAGCAGGCACCAATTACAAAAGCAGACCTGCAAAGCCTTCTGAGAGAAATCAAGACAAATATGACAGCTGAATTCACCAAACACCTGGCCCCAATCAGAGAAGGGATTGCAGACCTGACCAAGCGGACCACTGAAATGGAGGATAAGATGGAGCAAGTGACAACTACATCCTCCTTTCAAGCACAAGCAATACAAGCTCTCAGAGACTAGGTCAGAGCACTAGAGGATGCCCAGGAGGACCTCAATAACCGCTCTAGAAGGAATAATATCCGCATCAGGGGGCTCCCTGAAACAGTAACTATAGAAACCCTGACTGCCACTCTCAGGGAAACATTTTGCGGATTGCTCCCGGAGGCGCCACCGGCAGAACTGTTAATGGATAGAGCGCACAGGGCACTGAGGGCCCCAATTCTGAATGCCGCCATGCCCAGAGACGTCATTGTGTGGATGCACTATTTCCATGTTAAAGAAGCAGTAATGAGAGCGGCAAGAGACACCCCACTGCAAATCGACGGACACCAGATCCAGCTTTACCAGGACCTGGCCCCCAGCACCCTGCGCAAACGCAGGGAACTGCGACCCCTTACCCAAGCGCTCACCCAGAGACGGATCCTATATGCATGGGGACACCCGTTTAAACTCCTAGTTCGCAAAGACAATCAAACCCATGCCCTGCACCACCCTTCGGAAATGATGGACTTCGCGGAACAACTAGGAATAGCGGGCCTGGAACGGGTGCAACCCCGCCAGCCAGACGGGATGGCCCAGCGCCGATTCAGCGTCCCTGGGAGACCCGCTGGGACCAGAGACCAATAGACACAGGCACCCACACCCAACCCCAGGTGACCAGCTGACCCAGAACCGACACCCCACTTCATCCTGGACACTGAGCAACCTAAAGACCCACAATACGGACTGCAGAGAGCACACTAAGCAAACCCTGTGCGAACCCACGGGAGGCCAGAGCGGCTGACCACTGAACCCGGCAACAACTACGCCACAGGAGGGCGCAAAGACTAAGAGAGACGTTCCGCAAGTATACACACAGACTCTCCACTAAGGGGCATGCACCCCCTCATACCCCCTCCCACACTAGACCCCTCTCGCTCCCAGCCCCGCAACCTGATACTCGCCCACCAGGGCGCATACCAGCGCATATCCACATGTATAGGCAATCCGAGTCACTATGCTGGGGGACCCCCACTCAGACCACGATGAGACAAGGGGCACCTAATCCCCGATACACCGGGCCACCCAAACCCAAACCCCAAGGCAAAGCATCCAGGCTTCAGCCAGACCCCCCCCCCCCCACAACACAGCAAAAGCCTAACTATCAGGGGGCTGGGAGGGAGGGGATAGGAGAGGGTTCTTCTCAACACCGGACCCCCGCCACAGACCCAACATAAGGCCCCTACCTTTTTAAAAAATAGAGGAGCGACCCCCGGTGCTAAACCTGCCTGAAGGTAACACCATAACCCCCACAGTGAGAGGTCGCCAGGCATAAGAAAATCTCAAGTACTCCCCCCCCCCCCTTCTTAAACTGAACACCTGGGGAAAGGTAAAAATGTATGGGTTGCTTGTTTGTTTTTTTATTCTCTCTTCTTTTCTCCTTTTTTACTTTTGATGTCTCTCAACAATGTTAGACTATGAGGTTATACGATTTTCTTAAGAAATGTTAATGTTGATGTTCATGAAGGTTTACTGCATGTGGGCCGCGCCCCTGTGCCTTTAACTGGGCCGGCTCCTCCCGGCCCCCTCCCGCCTCAAAAGCAGGATTGAAGCAACCAGAATACACAGAATCCGCACCCCATCAGGCCAAGATAGCACCGACCCCAATAGAATAGGGGAAACATTCCAGAACTACTTCACGGCCCTGTATAATCACTCCCCCCGTCAACAAAGGAAGACCACTCACGACAGACAACCACTGACGCCTTCCTAAACAAATTAAACCTCCCCACCATAACCCCAGAGGCCAAACGGGCAATAGCAGCAGAGGTAACAACAGAGGAAATGGCAGAGGCCCTTAAAACCTTCAAACCCAATAAGAGTCCAGGCCCAGACGGGTATACGGCCCTATATTACAAAGAATTTAGTCAGCTGCTACTGCCACACCTCACACGAGTCTTCAACACCTTGCTCAAAGGGGACACACTACCACCATAGAATGTGACGGCAGATAAGAACCATTCGGCCCATCTAGTCTGCCCAGTTTTCTAAATACTTTCATTAGTCCCTGGCCTTATCTTATAGTTAGGATAGCCTTATGCCTATCCCACGCATGCTTAAACATAGAATGTGACAAAAAAAATATTTTGATGAAAATTTTTTTTCTTAAAATACAATTTTCAAATTGAGGACATGATGCTGAAAATATATTACCATTCAAGATTTTTAAAGGGGGCACCAGGATTTGAAACTGAGACCTCTTGATCTGCAGTCAAATGCTCTACCACTGAGCTATACCCCCACTTTGGCAAACATGACTACCGCGAACATCTGCCTCCTCCCTAAACCAAACAAGGACCACTCGCAGCCTGAACACTATAGACCAATATCCCTCCTTAATGTGGATCTCAAAATACTCACCAAAATAATGGCCAACAGACTGAACCCACACCTAGAACGCATAATACACCCAGACCAGGTAGGCTTTATTCCTAACAGACAAGCCTCAGACAATACCCGCCGCACCATCGACCTGATATGGGTAGCACAACACAGACACATCCCCATGGCAGTCATCTCGCTAGATGCCAAAAAGGCATTTGATCGCCTCCTCTGGCCATTCCTCTACAACACCCTCGCAAAATACGGATTCCCAAGGGAACTCACAACATTCTTAAAAGCCATATACCACAACCCCCAAGGAGCACTTCTGCTCCCTAACATAACCCCACCACGCTTTACAATCACTAATGGCACGTGGCAGGGTTGCCCCCTCTCACCCCTGCTGTTTGCGATTTCCCTCGAACCCCTACTACAAGCACTACGAGCAGACCCAAGGGTAGAGGGGCTACGGATACGGGGGGAGGAGTTCACAGTAGCCGTGTATGCAGACGATGTGCTGCTGACGAACCCGGAAACATCTATAGAAGCCGCATTGACCCTAATACAGACCTTCTCCACATTGAGC
Organism: Pelobates fuscus; assembly: GCF_036172605.1. NCBI lineage: Eukaryota > Metazoa > Chordata > Amphibia > Anura > Pelobatidae > Pelobates > Pelobates fuscus. Next base: position 97,426,727 of record NC_086324.1, on the reverse strand, counting down.
GGATATAAATTAAATGCAACAAAAACAGAACTCCTCCCAATTAACATAACCGAAACCAAGGCTGATATGCCTACAAAATGTATTCCCATTCCGCACTTGCCCTACAAACATCACATACTTGGGCATCCAGCTAACAAACGACATTGCCAAACTCTATGAGGTGAATTACACCCCTCTCTTGCAAACAGCATTCAAAAACCTCATACACTGGCGCTCCCTGGGGATATCGTGGCTGGGGAGGGTAACATCTGTTAAAATGAATCTCCTCCCCAGGTTTCTATACGCGTTCCAGACCCTCCCAATACCGCTTCACAGGCAGGACCTCAGGGCCCTCCAGAGGGCGGTGAACTCCTTTGTGTGAAACGGACGCAAACCGAGAGTGCAAAAAGCTACTCTTTACGTCCCCAAACAGGCCGGGGGAATGGGCCTCCCCTGTTTTGCGCACTACCTTACAGCGACACACCTCGCCCAAATACAACAATGGCACCTACAGCCAAACCAGAAGCGATGGGTGGATCTGGAGCACATGATTTTTGGATGGGACCATCCCTCACTGTACATGTGGCTACCCAGGTCACAGAGACCCCTCCCCCCGCCAACAGCACCAGCAATCACTTATTCGCTTGACCTGTGGGACAAGGTGAGAGACAGGTACGACCTGTCCTCTTTCTTGTCCCCAAATACTCCCACCTGGAGAAACAAACTCTTCCCCCCCGGACTTACCCCTGTACACTTTGCCAACTTTGAAAAGAGAAACATATCTAGACTGAGACACTTATATTCCAACAACACCACCATAGCCTATGAAGACTTACCGGACCACAACACACTAACTACATTCGACCACTTTAGATATATCCAACTCCGAAGTTTTGCGTCCACACCCATCATAAAACAGGCGGGCACGGCCCCTCTCACACAGTTCGAAAAAGACTGCATGAATCACCCGACGCGAAAAGGACAAATTTCGAACTTATACCTCACCATAGCGACCCACCCGACACAAGTCACACTCCCATACATAAAGGCCTGGGAAAAAGACTTGGGTCCACCAGACGACCCCACAGACTGGTCAGACATCTGGAATGCCACAGCTACTATATCCATATGCGTAACGCAAAAGGAACAGGCGTACAAAATGCTTTTCCGGTGGTACCTAACACCTCACAAACTAGCAATTATGCACAAGACTCCATCGAACCTCTGCTGGAAGGGATGTGGTGAAGCGGGAACCTTCCTCCACTGTTGGTGGACCTGCCCCAAACTACAGCCCCTTTGGCGCAGCATTACCGCCTTGATCACAAGATTGTTAGATGTAACATGCCCAATGGACCCATGGATGTTCTTACTGTCCAAACCCATAGACTCATTCTCCAGGGCAGAGAACAAACTAATCACACGAATAGCACTAGCCACACGTCGAGCAATCGCGGAGGTCTGGGCCACGTCACTCATCCCCTCACACAAGATTATAGCGCACAAGATACAGGAGTGCGCTAACATGGATAGCCTTACAGCCCAGATACACGAGACCACCACACAATACCACAAGACTTGGGACCCTTGGCTCGAGGGAGACACCACCCGACCCTGGTAGAGAATACCCACAACCCAATCAGCTTAACTGAACCACCCGCTACCACCCCAACAAAATAGCTATGTTGGCCCAAAGAGGCCCCACAAACCATCACCCGGGGCCGGGGGGGGGGGGGACCCGGGGTTCCGGTCGATGCACACCTATCCCATATAAATACTCACCTATTAACAGACCCCCCCACATCCTACCCCTACCCCCCTCTCTTTCTTTCTTTCTCTTTGGATTGACCCTCCCAAACAGCTTATACATCAGAGAGACCGACACGCCCGACGACGGTCCCAAATCCAACTGGTGTCATCCACAGGGAGACAAAATGAGGGAAGAAGTAACTGGGATCTAGGTTCCTAGAATCCCAGGGCACCAAACTCCCACAACCTTGAGAGGACAGAGGGCAGACAGGACTCGATCCGAATACTTTAAATGAGGCGACAAGCACAGCAAAAAGCCAAAACCACACTCGACCATACACTAGCAACGAAGCACACACACCCCCCCCCCCCGTACACTGCCAAAGATCCAGAAAAGCAGACACACAACGTCCCCTAGACTTCGTTGCATGCAAGAACCCAGCCCCACTATAAACCAAGATGCACAGGAGAGGGGGACACACCCGACCTCGGTGCATACCAGTCAAACCGGGCTAGGGAAGCCATGAAGTGAAATGCCAGACTAAGGGAAAAGTGCTAACCAGAAATACTAACATCACAAAACTGTCCTTACAAGTACCTCTAACATGCCTTGAAGATTATCTTAACCTTACATAAAAGCCTGATGTATAGAGGCATAATATGAGATGATACCATTGGAATTGTATTGATATATCCCTACTATGTACCCTACCCTCCCTCCCTCCCTTTCTGATTCTGTAACCCCCAACCCTACCAATATATGACCAAAAATACAAATAAAGAATCTTTAAAAAAAAAAAGAATAGTGGTGGCACTCATGCAGGGGTCATAATATTGACCGGTGGATCAGTGCCAAAAATGCCCTATAATTACTCTCCCAAAAGGGAATAACCCTCAAATGTAACGTAGAAAAAAAGAGAGAGATGGGACTGGAGAAAGTCCCTAAGGTAGAGAGTAATACAAGGTGAAAGATGGGGAGTCCCTACCTTTTAATAATCCTAAAGGGAAACAAAGGGGGATAGGACAGGTAATCAAGAAGTAGGAGTATGCCAGCAGATAAAGAACAAAGAATCTCTCAGGTGCCCCCTTCAATTGGGAAGGCTACCTGACAATGTCCTAACTGAAGGTAAAAAATCCCCTTAACCAAAACCCTTGTAAAAGGATCTAAAGTAGTAGGAAAGGCTTTAAGCCAGTGGACAGAGGTGCAGAAAAGGGAGAAGCCTCTACAGGGGGACACAAAAAGGTCCCAAAATTAAACCTTAACAGGAATGCTGTGTAGAGAGAACTGTCCCTAAGTACCTCGGCACTGTAAGGAAGCCGCTAGTGCCTACTGTAACCAAAATCCCTGCCTGTCCTAATAGCTTAAGAATAAATTAAATTAAATTAAATAAAATCCATTAGTGCTACCAAAAAAGTGCTAGTAAATAAATAAAGAAGTCTAGCTCGACGCGCGTTTCGGCGTTTCAGCACGCCGTCGTCAGGAGCAATGAACTGTTTGGGTTCCCTGTAACAATTTAAATACCTTTCTGTGTGATCAATCCGTAAATGTTGCCGGCTGTGTATACCACGTGGTCCGCCGTGCGTGCTCGATGCTCATTGGTCTAGCTTGTTTCTAGTACCTCCTCTCGATACTGATTGGTCTAGCTCATTTCCAGTCCCTCCTCTTGCTAGCCGCGTCATCTGACGTGGTTCTAGTCATACGGGGAGGTGTGGAACTAGAATTCATTAGTGTCCACGTGTGCTTAGCCCGTCTATCATCTCACGGACACCCCCTGTTAGCGGTTGCATCATATGACGCGGTACCCGACATGGGCAGTGGGATGTGATGTTGAGACGTGGGCGAAACCCATATGTAGGGAAGATGGGGAAAGTTAACCCCTAAGGCATTACTGTGGAGGCTTGAATGGTTGTGTGAGTTAGCCAGTATATACAATAAATTGAGAGGTACTATAAGTGTCACAATGATTGTGACATAACTGATAAGTATTATGATGCTGAATGGATCCATCAAATAAAGCACCAGAGTTTAAGTGGTTACATGTTCTATAGATCATCTTTCACCTTGTATTACTCTCTACCTTAGGGTCTTTCTCCAGTCCCATCTCTCTCTTTTTTTCGAAGTTGACAATCTATATTTATAAAGTGTGACAGAGTCTATGGGAGGGTAATAGAAGGAAGGTATCTAGGACCCATAATCCTCCATAGTCTATACTCATTCACCTGCCCAATTATCAACTGCTGAGGCTTTAATTAGCAGGTCTCAGAGCAGAAAGAGTCAGATACAATCTGACCTGCAGAGAGAGAGCAGGTCTGTGCAGAGCAGCATCTAAACAATGTGCTAAAGTTTGGTGAAACCAATGCTTATTTTTGATTTGTGTAGTTTATTACCCTGGTGAGTAAGGGACATTTCTTTATGTTTAGTTAGTGCTCAAATTTGAGCTAGGATTTATTTTGTAGATTTTCCTTTCTGTTGTGCTGCAGTTTTTGAACAAACTGATTGCTGTATGGATTTTGTGCACGCTATAAATAAACCACACCATTTTTGCACCAGAGACTGTTGTTCTATGCCTGTTACCCTAGAGGACTGTGTTGCTTTGCCCATAAAGGTCACAAGATGGTGGAGAATGCGGGCATTTCAAGCACATTTATACGGTCTGTGGGTATAGAGGCCTAAGGTACTGCGACTCTGCAAACTGAGTCTGGTTGTTTGAAACAGAGGCCTGCAGGTGTGGTGTGTGTGGTATTTACCAAGTGGCTGAAGAAAAACAAAACAAAAAAAACAACAAGCAAGATGGAAGAGTTAGTAAAAGCCTTGGTACAGGCCACTACTACCCAACAAGACACAAACCGTGTAACAGCGGCGCAGATCAGTAGCCTCATGGAGACACAGCGACAGGCTGTTGCTGTCCAACAGTAGACAAACCGCTTATTGGCCACACAAACAGACTGCATTATGGAAACTCAGCGGGAAGACAGAGACAAACTAACAAGTGCTTTGCAACAAACCATGCTGTCAAGTGTAACTACCCCTACTATGGATAGGGGGCGCTGGATTAGAGTTACTGTCACGACTAGTAATGTGGTCCAGCACGCAGAAACTATGTAAACATATACATAAGTCAGAAAAGGAAAAATAACAGGACAGAGCGTAAACCGGACCTTAGAATGGCCGGACTAATACGCTAGAGACAGAGAATGGTCAAAGGGAAAGCCGAGGTCAAGGAAGCCAGAGAATACTCAATACCGATAAGACAAGCCAAGTCAGGGAAACCAGAGATCAGAATAACCAGGGAAACGCCAAGGATCAGGATACCAGGAAATCAGAAACACGAAACTAGCACTTTCAGGAAACCAGGAAACTGAAACCACGACATGGCAAAGTACTAGGGTGAATTAGGGGTTTAAATACCCCTCTCTAAGCTATGATTGGTCAGAGGGCGACCTCTGACCCCAGAACGTGCGTGTGTGTTGACGTCGTGACGTCACGCACACGTTAGTATAATTCTCGGGGGCGGGGCTATCCATAGACGCGACCACGTGGTCGGCGCCATATTGGATTCGGGCGTGATGCCCGGAAGAACTACATGCGCGGTTCCCGGCTCGCCGACGAGCAGGTAAGCTCGTGTAGTCGGAGCGGTCGTGCCGGTCGGGCACGACCGTGAGGCTCGGCGGGCCGGTGACCGCAACAGTTACTGACTTTTTACATAAAGTGAGTGAGGTTGATGACATGGAGGCTTACCGGACAACCTTTGAAAGGATTGCTACCCAAGAAGGATGGCCTCCAGGTCAGTGGGCAGGATTATTAGCCCCTTGCCTCAGTGGAGAATCACAGAAAGCGTATGATGATTTGCCTCTCAGCCAAGCACAAGACTATGACCGACTGAAAGCGGAAATACTAACACGGCTTGGAGTTACGCCTGCAGTGCGAGCCCAAAGATATAATGCTTGGGTTTATGATACCGAGAAACCTACTAGGTCACAAATGTATGACCTCTTGAGACTTGCCCAGAAGTGGCTACAGCCAGAAATCAACTCTGCTGCAGTAATCATTGAAAAGGTGGTTATGGATCGCTTCCTCAGGAGTCTGCCGATAGCACTACGGAAATGGGTCAGTCAAGCGGATCCAAAGGACCCTGAAGAAATGATGAACTTGACAGAGAGATACCGGTTTGCTAATGAAACTCAGAGTAAAGAACCTTACCTCAACGCCAAATTGCAAGGTAACAGGATACTTTCAAAGAAGTCTGGTGGGTTTAAAGAAACCGATGGGGAAAAAAGATTCTGTACAGACCCATAGACAGACTGACTACCTGGAAAATTGGGTACCCAGGTTCCCAACCCGGCCACAAGGCCAGACTGAGAAAGAGATAAAGTGTTATAGATGTCAGGAGATTGGACATATTGCACGTAACTGTCCACAGACTGATGAACCTATGGAATGTAATTTGGGGAGGGGGGAGAAACATGGTGCAATGTTGGTATACACACAAATGTCTGCTTTAACAATTACTGGTGGTATTAATCATGTCAAATCTGTAAATATGGAGGGGAGGAGTGTGCAAGCACTCTTAGATTCTGGGAGTGAGGTTTCATTGGTAAAGAGATCTTTACTTCAGAGTGAGCAAGTTGATAAAATTCACGTGTTGGATATAATATGCATACATGGTGACACCCACACGTATCCCACGGCCGAGGTGGAATTTGCTACCACGGTAGGGGTGATAAAACATAGAGTTGGGGTGGTACCATCATTGCCTTATGATGCTGTATTGGGGCGTGATTTTCCCCTCTTTCGGAAAATTTGGGAAGATACTGTAATAAAACAGGATAAACGTACAGAGGTAGAGGCAGAAACAGTGGGGTTAGAGAATGGTTTCCCTTTTTCTACGATTGATTTGGAGCAATATAGTGAAAATGAACCCACTGTCGTATGTTTGGGTGAGGAAGGGGATCACAATGAAAGTGATTCCTCCCAAGTAGACAATCTAAGGGAAGAGGTGGAGTTCCATCATCTAGGTATTAGCTCAGGAAATTTTAGGGCTGCCCAATGGGAGGATCAAACATTGGTAGCTGCCCGTAACAATGTTCAGGTAGTGGAAGGTACTCCTGTTAACCCGGAAACCCAATTGTCCCTTCCCTATTTTGCAGAAAAAAATTATTTACTTTACCGAGTAGAGAGGAGGGGGGTTGAAGAGGTTGAGCAATTACTGGTACCTCAATCCCACAGAAACCTTGTCTTAAAACTAGCTCACAGCCATGTATTGGGGGGGCATCTTGGGATTTAAAAAAACAGGGAGAGAGTACTAAGAAGATTTTACTGGCCAGGAATTTACTCTGCTATAGAGCGATTTTGCAAGTCATGCCCAGAATGCCAAAGAAAGGCTCCATTCCAAACTGTCCGTAATCCCCTCATTCCTCTTCCCATTATAGAAGTCCCATTTGAAAGAATTGCTATGGACCTGGTTGGTCCTTTACTTAAATCCGCTAGGGGGCACCAATATATATTGGTAGTACTAGATTATGCTACCCGGTATCCCGAAGCTATACCTTTAAGAAATACCTCAGCTAAAACCATTTCTAGAGAGTTAATGTTTATGTTCAGCCGGGTTGGACTACCTAGAGAAGTACTTACAGACCAAGGTACTCCTTTCATGTCACGAGTGATGAAAGAGCTATGTAACTTATTGAAGATTAGACAATTGAAAACTTCAGTGTATCACCCACAAACTGATGGGTTAGTGGAAAGATTTAATAAGACATTAAAAGCAATGCTCCGTAAGGTAATTGATAAAGATGGTAAGAATTGGGATCGTTTGCTCCCATATCTAATGTTTGCTATCAGAGAAGTCCCCCAAGCTTCCACAGGGTTCTCACCTTTTGAATTATTATATGGCAGACATCCTAGAGGTCTCCTTGATGTTGCGAAGGAAACATGGGAACAGGAACACACGCCTCATAGGAGTGTTATTGAACATGTGGCACAAATGCAGGATCGCATTGAGGCCATAATGCCAATTGTCAGGGAAAATATGGAGAGAGCTCAGGAAGCCCAGAAAGCTAGTTATAACAGGAATGCTAGACTTAGGGTCTTTCAACCTGGAGACAGGGTTATGGTACTAATCCCCACAGTAGAAAGTAAATTCCTGGCAAACTGGCATGGCCCATACGAGATCATTGAACGAGTCAATGAGGTTAATTATAAGGTGAGTCAACCTGGTAGAAGAAAGCCCGAACAAATATACCACATAAATTTACTTAAACCCTGGACAGACAGAGAGGCCTTGATGGCCATGACAGATAAAGTTCCTCTGACCAAAGTAGACAAAGTACCAGAGGTTAACATTGCTGACACTCTAGCACCTCATCAGAGAAATGAGGTCCGAGAGTTTGTTCTTAGAAATCGGGATGTGTTTGCTCCAGTACCTGGAAAGACTCATGTTATTAAACATGACATAATTACGGAACCTGGAAAAAGGGTTAACTTAAAACCCTACCGAATCCCAGAGGCCAGAAAAGAAGCCATCAAAGCAGAGGTCTGAAAGATGCTTGAGCTAGGGGTTATCGAGGAATCACAAAGTGAATGGAGTAATCCTATAGTGTTGGTACCCAAGCCAAATGGAGAAATTAGATTCTGTAATGATTTCAGAAAATTAAATGAGATATCTAAATTTGACGCTTATCCCATGCCTAGGGTTGATGACCTAATAGAGAGATTAGGACGGTCCAGATATCTGACTACATTAGATCTGACTAAAGGTTACTGGCAAGTTCCCTTAACGGAGCGGGCCAAAGAAAAAACAGCTTTTTCCACACCAGATGGTTTATTTCACTATAAAGTCTTACCTTTTGGGTTGCATGGTGCACCTGCCACCTTCCAAAGAATGATGGATAGAATCCTTAGGCCCCATAGTGAATACGCGGCTGCCTACCTTGACGATGTGGTTATACACAGTACAGATTGGGAAACACACCTTCCCCGAGTTCAGGCAGTAATAAAGTCTATACGAGATGCAGGTCTAACTGCCAATCCATCCAAATGTACGATAGGTTTGGAGGAGGCTAAGTATTTGGGCTACACTATTGGGAGGGGTCTCCTGAAACCACAGAAAAGTAAGGTAGATGCTATTGTGGATTGGCCACGTCCTGTGACAAAGAAACAAGTTCGGGCATTTCTGGGCTTAGTGGGCTACTACCGTAGATTCATACCTAACTTTGCTATGATCGCAAACCCGTTGACAGAACTAACTAAGGCAAAAGGCCCAGTTATGATTAAGTGGACTCCCGAGGTAGAGAAGGCATTTAGTACCCTGAAGGAGGTTTTGTGTGCTGACCCAATTTTGGTTGCCCCTGACTTTACAAAAGAATTTGTGGTACAGACAGATGCGTCTGATGTGGGCCTAGGAGCGGTTCTTTCTCAGGTACACAGGGGAGAAGAACATCCCATTATGTACCTGAGCAAGAAGCTGAATCCCCATGAACAGAAATACTCAGTGGTTGAGAAAGAATGCTTAGCCATAAAATGGGCACTGGAAACACTTAAGTTTTATCTGTTGGGGAGAAGGTTCAAACTTGTCACAGATCATGCGCCATTGACGTGGATGAGACATAACAAGGAAACAAATGCCAGAGTAACTAGGTGGTTCCTTAGTCTTCAGCCATATAACTTCTCTATGGAGCATAGAGCTGGTAAAGACCAGGGGAATGCAGATGGTTTATCCAGAGTCCATTGTTCGTTGTCAAAGGTCGCTACGACCGATGGGTCTAAGCTGGCGGGGAGGATATGTGACAGAGTCTATGGGAGGGTAATAGAAGGAAGGTATCTAGGACCCAGAATCCTCCATAGTCTATACTCATTCACCTGCCCAATTATCAACTGCTGAGGCTTTAATTAGCAGGTCTCAGAGCAGAAAGAGTCAGATACAATCTGACCTGCAGAGAGAGAGCAGGTCTGTGCAGAGCAGCATCTAAACAATGTGCTAAAGGTTGGTGAATAGTGTTGTCGCGAACCCGAAATTTTCGGTTCGCGAACGGCGAACGCGAACTTCCGCAAATGTTCGCGAACCGGCGAACCGCGCAAACCGCCATTGACTTCAATGGGCAGGTGAATTTTAAAACCAACAGGGACTCTTTCTGGCCACAAAAGTGATGGAAAAGTTGTTTCAAGGGGACTAACACCTGGACTGTGGCATGCCGGAGGGGGATCCATGGCAAAACTCCCTTGGAAAATTACACAGTTGATGCAGAGTCTGCTTTTAATCCATAAAGGGCAGAAATCACCTAACATTGACACCTGTCCTCAAAGCCCCTGATACACACTGACACAGAGCAGAATAGAGACTGTTCCCCGTCCTCAGAGACCATGATACACACTGACACAGAGCAGAATAGAGACTGTTACCCCTACATAGGGTCACTTGGCAGATATGGCGGGGTCGTGGGAGGAGGAGGATGACTTTCACCTCTTCCCCTGTTAGATTCCCGTTGTGCTGTGACATCACCCTTATACGCTGTGTAAAGCATACTATTTAATTTGATCAGCATGGCCACTTGAGTTTTTATAGTTTTCACGCTGCTTGTAGTTTATATATGGTTCACAAAAATCAAACAAACGATAAAGTAAACATGTAAGGATTCAGAATATTCTTTCAAACCCTTACACATTGTGTGTACGTATTTTTTGTCTTAAGTTTGTGGCTTTAAAGAGGTTCACGTTGTTTCTATGATGTGCATAACATGTTCTTGTAAATGTTTGTTACATTTTTCCTGGAATTGTAATTTTTCAATCTGAATAAAGAGTCAAATCCCTGATACACACTGACACAGAGCAGAATAGGGACTGTTCCCCCTACATAGGGTCACTTGGCAGATATGGATTGACACCTATCCTAATGATCCCTGATACACACTGACACAGAGCAGAATAGAGACTGTTCCCCCTACATAGGGTCACTTGGCAGATATGGATTGACACCTGTCCTCAAAACCCCTGATACACACTGACACAGAGCAGAATAGGGACTGTTCCCCCTACATAGGGTCACTTGGCAGATATGGATTGACACCTGTCCTCAAAACCCCTGATACACACTGACACAGAGCAGAATAGGGACTGTTCCTCCTACATAGGGTCACTTGGCAGATATGGATTGACACCTGTCCTCAAAACCCCTGATACACACTGACACAGAGCAGAATAGGGACTGTTCCCCCTACATAAGGTCACTTGGCAGATATGGATTGACACCTGTCCTCAAAACCCCTGATACACACTGACACAGAGCAGAATAGAGACTGTTCCCTGTCCACAGAGACCATGATACACACTGACACAGAGCAGAATAGAGACTGTTCCCCCTACATAGGGTCACTTGGCAGGTATGGATTGACACCTGTCCTCAAAGCCCCTGATACACACTGACACAGAGCAGAATAGAGACTGTTCCCTGTCCACAGAGACCATGATACACACTGACACAGAGCAGAATAGAGACTGTTCCCCGTCCACAGAGACCATGATACACACTGACACAGAGCAGAATAGAGACTGTCCCCCCTACATAGGGTCACTTGGCAGGTATGGATTGACACCTGTCCTCAAAGCCCCTGATACACATTGACACAGAGCAGAATAGACTGTTCCCTGTCCACAGAGACCATGATACACACTGACACAGAGCAGAATAGAGACTGTTCACCGTCCACAGAGACCATGATACACACTGACACAGAGCAGAATAGAGACTGTTCACCGTCCACAGAGACCATGATACACACTGACATAGAGCAGAATAGAGACTGTTCCCCGTCCACAGAGACCATGATACACACTGACACAGAGCAGAATAGGGACTGTTCCCCCTACATAGGGTCACTTGGCAGGTATGGATTGACACCTGTCCTCAAAGCCCATGATACACACTGGGGGGAGCTACTGTCCTCCCCAACCCCTGCGCGGTGGGTGGGGGCCATAAATCACAATGGGGGGACCTACTGTCCTCCCCCCCTTGGCCCCCATCCCTGCGCGGTGGGTGGGGGGCATAAATCACAATGGGACGGACCTACTGATAGGAGTGGAGTATTGTTCATATCAGTTTAATACCTTCCGCGTCTCCTATCAGTGGACGTGTAAATGGCAGAGATTTTTAATTGTTGAATCACCTCCCCTTTTTAGGCCAAGGTGGGAAGATGCTTAGACCACTGGTATATTGGTGCCATCTTGGAGGATTTTTTTGGGGTTTGTTTTTTGAAGCCACAGTGCTGCACCAGTGGGCCTAAAAATTAGGCATGTACACATGCCTGAAAAATTTGGTATTGTTGCAGCCGCTGCTGTAGCAGCGGCCAGAAAAATTGATGTTTGTTTCACAGGCAGAAAGTGCCCTAAAACATGGCGGCTTGAACCCTAGTTGGTGGCGGATAAGTCACGCAAGTCAAACGTCATTCAGAGCTAAAATACAGCAGCGTGTGGACCATTTTTAGCCCAAGGCAGCACATCTCATCAGGCCTTTTTTAATCGAATGTATCGCCCAGTGTCAGTCCCTTCGGGATCCATCCCTCATTCATCTTAATAAAGGTGAGGTAATCTAGACTTTTTTGACCTAGGCGACTTCTCTTCTCAGTGACAATACCTCCTGCTGCACTGAAGGTCCTTTCTGACAGGACACTTAAAGCGGGGCAGGCCAGAAGTTCTATCGCAAATTGGGATAGCTCAGGCCACAGGTCAAGCTTGCACACCCAGTAGTCAAGGGGTTCATCGCTCCTCAGAGTGTCGATATCTGCAGTTAAGGCGAGGTAGTCTGCTACCTGTCGGTCGAGTTGCTCTCTGAGGGTGGATCCCGAAGGGCTGTGGCGATGCATAGGACTTAAAAAGGTCCGCATGTCCTCCATCAACAACACGTCTTTAAAGCGTCCTGTCCTTGCCGGCGTGGTCGTGGGAGGAGGAGGAGGATGACTTCCACCTCTCCCCCTGTTATATTCCCGTTGTGCTGTGACATCACCCTTATACGCTGTGTAAAGCATACTTTTTAATTTATTTTGCAAATGCTGCATCCTTTCCGACTTGTTGTAATTCGGTAACATTTCTGCCACTTTCTGCTTATACCAGGGGTCTAGTAGTGTGGACACCCAGTACAGGTCGTTCTCCTTCAGCCTTTTTATATGAGGGTCGCTCAACAGGCAGGACAGCATGAAAGACCCCATTTGCACAAGGTTGGATGCCGAGCTATTCATTTCATCTGACTAGGTTTGTCACCTCCTCAAAAGGACGCATGAGCCTACAGGCATTGCGCATGAGCCTACAGGCATTGCGCATGAGCGTCCAGTAACGTGGCAAAAAAATTCCCAGCTCCCCAGAGGCTGTCCTAGCACCCCGGTCATACAAATATTCATTAACAGCCTTTTCTTGCTGGAGCAGGCGGTCGAACATTAGGAGTGTTGAATTCCAACGTGTGGGGCTGTCGCAAATCAAGCGCCTCACTGGCATGTTGTTTCGCTGCTGGATATCGGCAAAGTGAGCCATGGCCATGTAGGAACGCCTGAAATGGCCACACACCTTCCTGGCCTGCTTCAGGACGTCCTGTAAGCCTGTGTACTTATGCACAAAGCGTTGTACGATCAGATTACACACATGTGCCATGCACGGCACATGTGTCAACTTGCCCAACTTCAATGCCGCTATCAAATTTTTTCCGTTGTCACACACCACTTTGGCGATATCCAGTTGCTGCGGAGTCAGCCACTTTTCCACCTGTGCGTTCAGGGCGGACAGGAGTGCTTGTCCGGTGTGACTCTCTGCTTTCAAGCAAGTCAAGCCCAAGACGGCGTGACACTGCCGTATCCGGGATGTGGAATAGTACCTGGGGAGCTGGGGGGGTGCCGTTGATGTGGAGCAAGACGCAGCAGCACAAGAGGACTCAGCCGAGGAGGTTATGGAAGAGGATGGAGTAGGAGGAGTAGAGGAGGTGGCAGCAGGACTGCCTGCAATTCGTGGCGGTGTCACCAACTCCTCTGCAATGCCACGCATTCCTTGCTTGTCAGCCGTCAGCAGGTTTACCCAATGTGCAGTGTAGGTGATATACCTGCCCTGACCATGCTTTGCAGACCAGGTATCAGTGGTCAGATGGACCCTTGCCCCAACACTGTGTGCCAGACATGCCATGACTTCCTTTTGCACAATCGAGTACAAGTTGGGGATTGCCTTTTGTGAAAAGAAGTTCCGGCCGTGTACCTTCCACTGCGGTGTCCCAATAGCTACAAATTTTTTGAACGCCTCAGACTCAACCAGATTGTATGGTAAAAGCTGACGGGCTAATAGTTCGGACAAGCCAGCTGTCAGACGCTGGGCAAGGGGGTGACTTGGTGACATTGGCTTCTTACGCTCAAACATGTCCTTGACAGACACATGACTGTGGGCAGATGAGCGGGAACTGCTCAAGTCGGGAGACGGAGTGGCGGATGGTTGAGAGGGGGCAAGAAGGACAGCAGTGGTTGACGTGGCTGAAGATGCTGGACCAGGAGGAGGATGGCGGCTTAGAGTAGGCGTGCTGCTTGTACTCATGTGTTGATCCCATAGGCGTTTGTGATGTGAGATCATTTGCCTATGCAAAGCAGTTGTACCTAGGTGGGTGTTGGACCTCCCACAACTCAGTTTCCTTTGGCACAGTTTGCAAATGGCATCGCTGTTGTCCGAGGCAGACACACAAAAAAAATGCCACACTGCTGAGCTCTGCAATGACGGCATTCTGGTGGTGGACACAGCATGCGTTGATTGGCGTGCTGTCGGGCTGACCCCGGGTGCCGATGCATGCTGTCTGACTGTGCCACTAGCTCCTTGCGACGACCCCCCCCTGCTTCCAACTCGTCTCCTCCTCCTCTCTGTCTCCCCATCTGAACTTTCGCCCTGTTCTTCTTCTTGCCGAGCGGGCACCCACGTGACATCCATGGACGCATAGTCATCATCAACCGCTTCGCTTGTATCTGACAACTCAGAAAAGGAAGCAGCAGCGGGTACAACATCATCATCATCACACCGTACCTCCATGTGTTTAATGCTGCCTGCCTGAGACATATCCCTGTTATCTACATCCTCTATCAATAATGGTTGCGCATCACTCATTTCTTCAAACGGGTGTGTGAATAACTCCTCTGACATACCAAGTAAAGCGGCTGTGGTGCTAGTTTTGGTGGTGGCGGCAGGCGGGTGAGTGGTATCTTGAGAGGTGCCTGAAGCTAAGCTGGAGGAGGATGGTGCGTCAAGGTTCCGAGCGGAGGCTGTACAAGATTGGGTGTCCTGTGTTAGCCAGTCAACTATGTCCTCAGAACTTTTCAAGTTCAGGGTACGTGGCTTCTGAAAACTGGGCATTATTCTAGGGCAAAAGGGAATCACAGCACCACGACCACGACGGCCCCTGCGGGGTGGCCTGCCTCTGCCTGTCATTTTTTGGGGGATTAGTGGTACTATGCGTGCAAGCTACTGTGAGACCAGATATGATTGGCAATGTGAACTGTAACAGTTCTGCAGAGCACACACTGTAGGCCTGACACACCCGCTTGAAGACAAGTAACTGCTATTCAATCTATAACAGTGAAAAACAAATTTTGGTTTTAAAAGCACGCTATAGAGACACCAGATATGATTGGCAATGTGCACTGGAACAGTTCTGGAGAGCACACGCTGAAGGAAGGACTGACAGAGCCGCTTGAAGGACACTGACTGGCTGCTATTAGCTTACACTGGAAACCTTTTTTCTTTGTAAAAGCACGCTATAGAGACACCAGATATGATTGGCAATGTGCACTGGAACAGTTCTGCAGAGCACACACTGTAGGCCTGACACACCCGCTTGAAGACAAGTAACTGCTATTCAATCTATAACAGTGAAAAACAAATTTTGGTTTTAAAAGCACGCTATAGAGACACCAGATATCATTGGCAATGTGCACTGGAACAGTTCTGCAGAGCACACACTGTAGGCCTGACACACCCGCTTGAAGACAAGTAACTGCTATTCAATCTATAACAGTGAAAAATACATTTTGGTTTTAAAAGCACGCTATAGAGACACCAGATATGATTGGCAATGTGCACTGGAACAGTTCTGCAGAGCACACACTGTAGGCCTGACACACCCGCTTGAAGACAAGTAACTGCTCTTCAATCTATAACAGTTTCTTTTAAATCTAAAGCTTAACCTATTGTAAAAACAGATATGAGTGGTGGCACTGGGCAAGAGGGCACTCTGAACCTCACACAGAAGCTGGCAGGCAGGCAACTGCTCTTCTGTTACAGTGGAAACAAAATTTTGGTTTTAAAAGCACGCTATAGAGACACCAGATATGAGTGGCAACTGTCAAAGCACGCTGGCAGTGTTGTGCAGGGCACACGCTGAAGGAAGGCCTGACAGAGCCGCTTGAAGGACACTGACTGGCTGCTATTAGCTTACACTGGAAACCTTTTTTCTTTGTAAAAGCACGCTAAAGAGACACCAGATATGATTGGCAACTGTCAAAGCACGCTGGCACAGGTCTGCAGAGCACACGCTGAAGTAGGCCTGACACCCAGACGCTTGCAGACAACTAACTGCTCTTCTATTACAGTGAAAAAAATTATTTATTTTAAATCTAAAGCTTAACCTATTGTAAAAACAGATATGAGTGGTGGCACTGACTGTGCAAATGGGCAAGGCATCCAACCTGACACAGAAGCTGGCAGGCAGGCAACTGCTCTTCTATTACAGTGAAAAAAAATTATTTCTTTTAAATCTAAAGCTTAACCTATTGTAAAAACAGATATGAGTGGTGGCACTGGGCAAGAGGGCACAGTATCCACTGTGAACCTCACACAGAAGCTGGCAGGCAGGCAACTGCTCTTCTATTACAGTGGAAACAAAATTTTGGTTTTAAAAGCACGCTATAGAGACACCAAATATGAGTGGCAACTGTCAAAGTACGCTGGCAGGGTTGTGCAGGGCACACGCTGAAGGAAGGCCTGACAGAGCCGCTTGAAGGACACTGACGGGCTGCTATTAGCTTACACTGGAAACCTTTTTTCTTTGTAAAAGCACGCTAAAGAGACACCAGATATGATTGGCAACTGTCAAAGCACGCTGGCAGTGTTGTGCAGGGCACACACTGAAGGAAGGCCTGACAGAGCCGCTTGAAGGACACTGACTGGCTGCTATTAGCTTACACTGGAAACCTTTTTTCTTTGTAAAAGCACGCTATAGAGACACCAGATATGAGTGGCAACTGTCAAAGTACGCTGGCAGGGTTGTGCAGGGCACACGCTGAAGGAAGGCCTGACAGAGCCGCTTGAAGGACACTGACGGGCTGCTATTAGCTTACACTGGAAACCTTTTTTCTTTGTAAAAGCACGCTAAAGAGACACCAGATATGATTGGCAACTGTCAAAGCACGCTGGCAGTGTTGTGCAGGGCACACACTGAAGGAAGGCCTGACAGAGCCGCTTGAAGGACACTGACTGGCTGCTATTAGCTTACACTGGAAACCTTTTTTCTTTGTAAAAGCACGCTATAGAGACACCAGATATGAGTGGCAACTGTCAAAGTACGCTGGCAGGGTTGTGCAGGGCACACGCTGAAGGAAGGCCTGACAGAGCCGCTTGAAGGACACTGACTGGCTGCTATTAGCTTACACTGGAAACCTTTTTTCTTTGTAAAAGCATGCTAAAGAGACACCAGATATGATTCGCAACTGTCAAAGCACGCTGGCACAGGTCTGCAGAGCACACGCTGAAGTAGGCCTGACACCCAGACGCTTGCAGACAACTAACTGCTCTTCTATTACAGTGAAAAAAAATTATTTATTTTAAATCTAAAGCTTAAGCTATTGTAAAAACAGATATGAGTGGTGGCACTGGGCAAGTGGGCACAGTATCCAATGTGAACCTCACACAGAAGCTGGCAGGCAGGCAACTGCTCTTCTATTACAGTGAAAAAAAATTATTTCTTTTAAATCTAAAGCTTAACCTATTGTAAAAACAGATATGAGTGGTGGCACTGACTGTGCAAATGGGCAAGGCATCCAACCTGACACAGAAGCTGGCAGGCAGGCAATTGCTCTTCTATTACAGTGAAAAAAAAATATTTATTTTAAATCTAAAGCTTAACCTATTGTAAAAACAGATATGAGTGGTGGCACTGACTGTGCAAATGGGCAAGGCATCCAACCTGACACAGACGCTGGCAGGCAGGCAGGCAACTGCTCTTCTATTACAGTGAAAAAAAATTATTTCTTTTAAATCTAAAGCTTAACCTATTGTAAAAACAGATATGAGTGGTGGCACTGACTGTGCAAATGGGCAAGGCATCCAACCTGACACAGAAGTTGACAGGCAGGCAGGCAACTGCTCTTCTATTACAGTGAAAAAAAATTATTTCTTTTAAATCTAAAGCTTAACCTATTGTGACCCCAGATATGAGTGGTGGCACTGGGCAAGTGGGCACAGTATCCAATGTGAACCTCACACAGAAGCTGGCAGGCAGGCAGCTGCAATTACATTACACAGGAAAAAAAAAAAGCAGCCTGATGTTCTAGCCCTAAAAGGGCTTTTTGGGGTGCTGTCCTTACATACCCTAGCCTAGCCTAGCTATCAATTTCCCTATCT